>NC_040908.2:146540734-146842297 GCF_004126475.2 Phyllostomus discolor
TGATGGGATTAATGTCCTTATAAGAAGAAGAAGAGAAACCTGGGCTCTGTCTCTGCCACGTGAGGACACAGACAGAAGGCAGCCATTTACAAGCCAGGAAGAGAGATCGCACCAGGAACTCAATTGGCTAGCACCTTGATCTTGGACTCCCCAGCCTCCAGAACTGTGAGAAATAAAAGTCTGTAGTATTTTGTTATAGCCACTGGAGCATACCAATACAGATAATATATTCAATCCAGCTTATTTTATTCATGTAAACTGGGTTTTTCACCTTTAAACTGGTTCCGAGGAGCAATTGCCCCCGTGCAAGTGAAACGTGGCTCTCCAAGGGCAGCCACCTGCAGCCTCCAAGCAAGGCCGGGGCTGCACCTGTGTTCGTTCATCTTTGCAACAGCTGCCTTTAAGGGCCACAGTGTCTCCTCCCCCCAGAAGGTTTCCAAATTGGATTTTCTTCTGGATAATAACGAGCTAGCTAATAAACGTCAGCCCTGGACGTGAGAGGACGAGAAAGGGGGGAGTGGGCTGTTTCATCCCACTTCTAAATCCATGCTGCCATCTGGTGGATCCCACCACCAGACACACAGGAGGATTTTGTGTTAAAGTCCAGAAACCTTGATGCAAATTTGCCCCGCAGACCCTAAGGGGCAAATGATGGTGCTGTGTGTCAGGGCATGGGCTGAGCAATTGACACATTATGTCAGTTCATTCCCAGAAACCCAGGTAGGGGGGGTTATCATGCATTTTTTCTGATGAGTTAAGGGGCTCAGAGGAGTTCAGAACCTGCTTTATTAAAAGGACAATTGGATGAGTAAATGAATGAATAAATGAGTAAATGAATGCAGGCTTAACTCAGGAGCAATGTTTTTAGTTCTAGAATGTTTATGCTGCATTCAGATAAACTCTCAGATGAGATTAATAATCTGAGTGAGTTTGCAAATGGACATGAGACAGGCCAGTAAGCCAGGACAAGTGGAATAGGGAAACTGAGAGAGATAGCTGAGCAAAAGGGCAGAGCAATTTATAGCCAGATATAAAAACATCATATCCCCAGAGATAACATCTAGGCCTCCTTGTATTTCAGCTCCAGGCCCAGAAAAGCAGCAAAACCAGTTGGGCAACCCAGACCCAGCTGCAAGGACTAAGGACTGCCTGCCCTGCCACCAACCAATCAGTGCAGACCCCAGCCCTGAAGGGGCATACCTGGAAAACTGATGGATATTCTGCTGAACCCTCCTTTGAGACCTCCCCTAAAATTCCCACCTGCAACAGAGATAAAAGGCTTTCCTCCTGGGGAGTAGTGTGAGCCATTTCCTTGCCCTCTCCTTCTCCTCCCCGCACAGGCACACATCTCCTAAATTCTAAGGATCTCCAAGAGATTTGCAACCAGGGGAGCAATGGGCAGCGGCAGCTCATCACAGGCTAATCCCCTGCACCTGTCCCTAAGGCCCCCCTTGCCTCTGATTCCCCAGTGAGCTAAGGCAGCCCAGCCTGGGCTCTCCCGTTGTTTCCTCTATGCTAAGCCCTTTCTTGTTTTACCGTCTGCAGCTTTAGTAAATGCATCCTCATAGTCACCTGGGCTTGTGCCGTGAAATCTTTCCTGCATGAAGTCAAGAACCCATACACTACCAGCTAGCCCTAGGTAGACCCACTCAGGACCAGGTGCCTTGCCTGATAACAGACAAGTGGGATAGCTAGTCTTTTTTCCTCTTTCCAGGAGAATCATGTTGAATCACCCACTGATTATAAGACCTTTCCTGCTCTGCCTCTCCTCTCCCCCAACCTGTAACCTAGATCAAAGCCAGCTAATGAGTCACTCCATTGTGGACAACTCACATGGCTCCTCTGAGTCAATTAGTACATAAGTTATGAGGAAGCTGGCTGAACAAGGCAGGAAAGGGAGGCAGGTGCGACAGGTGTATGAAGTGAGAGATAGGAGATCAACCGCCTGGGCTTCTGGTGGCTCCCAAGCCCTGGTGCTAAGAGGCGTGAAGCCCCTGAGGAGACATGTGATGTCTTTGTCTGTAGTGGCTTCCCCCACTCCAAGCGCTTCTGGTGGGGCTGCAATCATAGGACCTGGCCACCCATCCCCACCAGGGACACACATGGGCACGCAGCCCAGATGAGCCAGTCACATTTCCTCTCCAAGGAACGCTAGCTGGAGCTGAGCTGTCCAGCGGCAGCTTATCCTTCCTTTCCTTCCGAAGGCCTGGAGGCCTCCCTTTCCTGTTTCTCCTGCATTTGATTCTCTTGCTTGTGGACAAAGAGCCCTACTGTTGGCCACTCTTGTTATTCAAGTAAGCTAGTCTGAGTGACCTTCTTTTTCCTCTCCACCCAAAGAGCCCCTACAGTAGTGATTTCCCAGCTGTGTGGCACTGTTGCATTTCCTGGATTTCTCTCCGGTCGCTTTGCCTCCCTCACTGCACAGGTACCTTCTTGGCTGTGCTGATGCCCTGGTGTGGACAGGACAAAAAGGACTGTGTGACGACTAAAGCCCTCTCTTTGGGGCACCACCTCCACAGAGGTCGTGCCCTTGGCCTTGCCTGTCTGATGGTACCTGGGAGGAAAGTGGTCAGCCCTCTCTAGAAAAGAGTCAGCCTGCCTCCCAGCCGGGCTCACTCACCCCCAGTCACCTTTGTGAGGCTGAGCTCTGGGCTTTGGAAATTCAAGGCTTCTCCCTGCAGCTCATCCCCTGTGGTCCCCACCCTTCCATGCACCAGTATTTCAACAGTGAAGGCTGTGTCCTCGACACACTGGAGAATAGCACCAATGACTCCCCGCTGGGGGAAGTTTCACATCACTCTTCTTGTTGACCCCACCCAACCACCCTGGGAGAGCAGCCAATGTCTCCATTTTACAGAGGAAGGCACAGACTCAGAGAGGTTAGGTAACTTTGCCAAGGTCATAGACCTGGTCCGTTACAAAATCAAGATGCTGTTGAAAGGGAGAGGGCAGCGTTCTGGAGGCGCCAAGGAGGTGTTTGCCTGCAGGGAGCCGGGAAGTCTCGCTGCGGGGATTTGCTCTCTCCTCCTCTTCTGAGAAGCCAGGCCCCTGCCAGCTGGCACTGGCTGCTGCCTGACCCCTTTGGCCACAGAGTGGGGCGCAGACTACTTAGATAAGGCAGTGGGAGGTTTTCCCGTCACACTTGAAATTTATATTTCTCTGAAGAAAGGGTCATGATATAAATAGCTGGTTCCAGAGACTATCAAATTTCATATTCCGTCTTGGGCAAAACAGTTGTCACTGCAGGGGAGGGACTTCAGTCCTCCCCCCTGCAGGCTGTTACCTCTGCCCTACTCTACCCTAATTTCCCGAAAGTGACAGTTGCTAATCAGATTGGTCAGGGTCCAGGACATTCCCTGGGCACTGCTTCCCCAAGGGGCGTGCTTACTCCACCTGCAGAGCCAGTCCACTGAGCTCCCAGGGAGCCCATCACAAGCGGAAGCCTGCCTTCCTGAGCCCTGCCCCTCCTCTTGCCTGTCGGTAACTGAGTGGACAAAGGAAGCCAGAGGAAGCCGGCAGCTTCGCTGATACCGTCAGCTCAACTTGGAAAGCTCCAAGGCAGCTTCCCCCTTAGCTCAGTTAGAAATGAAGTGGTACTTGGATTCCTTTTTATCTGGTGGTGTACTAGTGATTGTTTAACAACCAAGGGAGGGGGAAGGAACAACTCTGATTTGCACATTTGCCTATTTCCACAATGTGGATACTGCCATTGCGGCCAGTTTCTAGTTACCGATCTTTGAGCACCGTGGGGGGTGGAGTGGAGGCCGCTGGGACTCTGGGCAGGGAATGGGAAACAGGCCCGCACCAGGTCACTCTGTGTCCACCCGAGTTAGGCACTGGGCATTCCTGATGCCCTAGTTATTCTCATCAGATTCTCCAACCCCTCACTGGGCTCGCCAGCCTCAAGTTTTCTGGAAGAACATGCATGCTGCTGTAATGATGACCAACCTGGGGCAAAGAGAGGGGAGGCGGAGCCCGGAATCCCTGCTAGGACTCCTGGGGGTGGGGGCTGCAAACTCTGGGGGACCATCCAGCCTTTGTTTTACTTGGCCTGCATTGTTGGGAAACATTTGAATTCATTGCTAAGATTTAGAAAGCAGGAGTTTTTACTGGGCACTGTGCCCTCACTCCTGGCTGGGCAACAGGTAGCTGCAGCTGGTTATCAGCTGCCCCTCGAGTCCGGCAGTGCCCCACAGCCTGCCAGGCTCCACTTGGCTTTGCACTGTTGGTCAGAGCAGGCCCCACCCCTCAACCCCTCCTACACCGAGCTTCAAAGGCACCTGACTCACTAGCCGCTCCTTTTCATTATTCTTTGCAAGAAGCCCACACTTCACAAATCCTTTAGCTACAGTTGCTGCTGGCATAGTGAAAGCACAAGGGTGTCTAGATGGCAAACTTCAAAATGTTGTACTTCATTGAAGATTTGTTTCATAAAATACTTTTTCCTTTATTTGTGTGCATGTGTGGCTGAGATCTCACTCCTGCTCCTCCTCACCATGGAGACAGCACCTGGCAAGTCGGGGCGGGGCTGGTGGTGGCAGCAGGTGCCCCCTAGACACCTCTCATTAAGCAAGGGGAAAGGGCTGGCAGGGCTGCACTGTCACTTCTCGCTTAGCTGGATTATTAATTACTACAGCCTCCTAACTGCTTTCCCTGCTCCTTTCCTTAGTCTGTTCTCAATCTACAGCACAAGTCAGCCCCTGTCACTCCCTGGCTGGAAACCCTCTAACCACTCCCCGCCCCACTGGGAGTAGAACGCCGAGTCTTTACCGCGGCTGTGAGGTCCGACATGAATGGCCCCTCTCTGTGAGCAGCCCTGCCGCTGTCCTCTCACTCCTCCTGCTCCGGCCATCTGGGCTTTTGGCAGACCCTCACATATTGCAGTGTGCCCCCACCGTCACTCTTTGCACTGGTCCTCGTGCCTGGAGCATTCCTAGGATGCCACGTGGCTATGACCCTCAACCACCTTCAAATCTTGTTTAAATATTACCTCTCCAAGAAACCATATTTGAAATTCCACCTTGCTTTCTTCTGACCCTCCTGACTATCCTTACCCTGCTCTCCATTTTCCCCTTTAGTATGTCATTGTAGCAGTGATTGACAATGAAAAAATAATATGCTAATCAAGTAATCATTACAGAATAGCTTGTACTAACAGACTCATAGAAAAAGCATATACTAAAAGCTTCCTTGTGAGTAATTTGTAGGTATCCACAGGTGCAGCTCCTGCCTGACAGGGAATGACCCTGACGACAAGTTGTGGACAAATGCCAGCAATTCCTATCAGAACCAGCAGAAACATGGATTGCGTGTCCTGCTGCTGAACACCAGCGATAAAACTGGAGGTACAGCGATGGAACTACATGATGGCACATGCAGAAGGTGACAGTGAGACCACCCGAGAGCAAAGCTGAGAAACTGCACATTGCCAGAATTTCCTCAGCATCCCCCAGACCACAGTTCCCCTATATAACCTGGCTAGCGTGCCTGAGATGCTGAGATGGTTTGGAAGGCAGAAGCCCGCCCTCTTTTCAGGTTGTAGACTCCTGAATAAACCCCTTTCCTTCTCAAGCAGTACCTGCCTCGTGAGTTTGACCTTCACGGCAGCAGGCAGTGGACCTGTGAGTCATTCTCCTGATTTCATTATCGTCTACGATACTATATTATCATTTACCTATTTATAATATTACCTGTGTCTCCCCCACCTCCAATCACAGGAGCCCAGGAGGGTGCCTGGCACGGAATAAGCTCTCAATAACTACCTCCTGAATATATTAATTTCTAGGAAGGACTGTGGCTTTGATAAGATTATCAAAGAGTTTTGTGGTCCAAAAAAAAAAAACCCCACTGAAAACACTTCCAAAGACTCACACCTTTGGAAAACAAACACACTTTTCCCGTCCTTCAAGAGCCTTTCTGAGCAGAGACACAGTAACAGGACCAAGTTGCCCATATTGCCCTTGGTTTTCCCCAATTACCTCCTGCCTTGGCAGTGTGGGGAGTCCCCCTCCCCTGGTTTTGGGACCCCCTGAAGGCTGGCTGGGCAGCAGCTTCCAGACCCCACAAGAGAGCCCCCCGCCCTTTCCCAGTAGCAGCACAGAGAGGAGAGAGACCATGAGGTTTACCACGTAAGTGGGCACTGTATGTGGAGCGCAGGCTGGAAGCAACAAGAACAGCAGTAAATACAGAACAGAAAATAACAATCTTTGAAATGACAACAAACAGGACACATTATCTAAGCACTAACGCCTAAGGAGGTGGCTACCCGGACTCTGTGGGCAGCTCCTCAGGAGAGAGAGGCTGACTTCTTTCCAGGCTGCCTGGTCTTCAGTCCTTGTAACTTTTCATCTTTCAGCGCCTTCAAGAACTTATCTGCAGGAGAGCACAACAAACTCAGCTGGAGTGGAGATAGGGCTTCTTCTAACACTACTAAAGCAATTATGTGCTCCTTACATGAGCCCCAAACCCATTATGGTCCAACATGGGTGAGGAAGAAAAAGTCCCTAATAGCCAAAACATGTGTAAGTGGAGAATATGGGGTTGAGAAATTCAGAACTTAGAAAAGTCCAAGTTTTCTAAGAACTGTTTTCTTCCCCTAGTTATGGGGAAGGGGGCATTACGAGATGTATAATGAATTAGGACCCACGGCCACCTGGACCTAAACACTTAGCTTATTTCATAGCCCCCTTCCCAGTGTGAAGGTAGCAGGGGGAGGGGGCAGTTTTACCTGTTTTATGCAATAACAAAGATGGTCTTTCTAGAACCATCTGCCCTCCTCCAGTGGTCAAGTGGTAGCCTTAGTCAGAACAGGTGATGGGAAAGACAAAGTCTGCAGAACAGCCTATGGCTACTGAGTATTCTACAATGCAATAGGTTCTCCAGGAGAACAACTGAACTTGGTAATTTTACTCTCCAACAGGGCGGACTCAGTCTGCTTGCACTCTAAAGGAATCCCACCCACATCAGCATACCTGGTCTGCCCTGGTAAAGATCCCTAAGACTTCAACCCTAAAATCAGATGGCAGAGTCCAGGACCCTGGTGAAAGGGCTACAAGATGGCGGGGCGGGGGGGCGGGGTGGGGGGTGGTCACAGGGAAGCTACCTTCTAGCATTGAGAAGTGGAGGGTTGGGAAGCCCCTCAATGAATGTCCATGGGCCTCCTGGGCCTTGCACAATTCCCATCTGCCCCTTACAGACACTCCAACTGACTTGCACCTACTTCCCCTACCTTCCTTGCGAGGACCCCGGTTTAAGATCAACACTAAATCTCAGGTCTCTAGAGGGAGGGACTGTCTGCGGTGGGTGGAGCTCCAGGGGTGATAGTATTACTGTGTAGGAGGTTTAAAGTTCAGGCTAGGGGTGGTGGTGGATGGAGTACCAGGCTTGGGGCTCAGAGTCCAGATTATGGAAAGGGCTCACAATGGAGTTTGGGACAAAAGGATCCATGGGGAAAGGAGTCGGTTGAAATCTAGGATGGGGGATTGACTTGGGATCGGGGACTCTTGGGTGCCGGAGTCTGAGCCCGAGGCCGCATTGCAGGGAAGGGGATGGGGACATGGAGCCAAGGAGGGAGCCAAAGTAGGCTAAGGGTGGGCTTGGGCGGCCCCAGGGAAGTCACGCACAGCGCTGGGAGTCGAAGCCGTCCCCAGTGATGGTGAGCAGCTCCAGCTCCTTAATCCGGATCTCCAGCTCGCACAGTTCCTCGGGGTGGGAGGCAGAGGCGAGCCGGGAGGTCGTGGGGCATGGGGCCAGGGCCGAGGATGCCACCTCGGGCCCCGGAGGCGGCGAGTAGAAGAAGCGCAGAGGCTCATAGGGGATGGAGGCCAGGCCAGAGGGCCAGGGCGGGGGACAGGGGCGCTCGCTGGGGGGACCCAGGCCGGGTGGTGGCGGCGGAGGCATCGGGGCCGGGGACGCCTGGGGCAGGGACCGGCCCCCCGCCGCCCCGCCTGCCTTCAGCGGCACAAAGAGCTTCTTCCAGATGTTGAAGTCGCTGAGAGGGGACGAGGAGATGCCGCGGTCGTAGAGGGAGGGGAAATAGAGGGGAGGGGCTGGCCGCTGGCTCATCGTGGGGCTCTGGCGGCCGCGCCGCCCCTTCGGCATCTTTTGAATGGGAGGCTGCGTGGGAGGAACCCCGCGCCGGGGCACTCGCGGATGCCTCGAGTGGCCAGGGTTCTTAGATTCCATAGACCACGCCCGGAGGGAGCGCGGCCCCTCCCTTTTGCCTTAGCCCCGCCCCTAACAGGCGGGGTTCTAGGGTCCGATCGGCCACGCCCCGATTGTGGCCCCGCCCATTGACGGCTGGCCGGGCGGTGGAGTGGATAAAGGGAGGGCGGTTTCCGCTTCGCAGAGCTGTCTTCTTACTCGCTGGACCACAGCACCCCTAGCCCTCAGTTCCTCCCACCGCCCCAACTTGCACAAGCCTCGCTCCCGAGCTGTCACAGCCTAACACGACCTCACACAAAAGCACGAAACAGAGAGCTGGCCAAAACTGTAAGAGAAAAACTTCCTTCGGTCGGAACTCTCCTTTTATAGGGAGGGAAAACATCCTGCCCTACGATCCCGTCCCCGGCCCCAGCCGCCTTCGTCTACCACCTCCTCTCCACACAAAGAAGTTTGGGGAAATGAGTGCTGACTTTTCATCCTCTACAGACAAGAGGACTGATTGAGGATGGCTGTTAGAGCCAAGTTTCCGTGTTGTGGGAGATTGTGGAAAAAGCGGCCCTGGTATAGATTTGTAATAGATCTTAAGGAGAGTGTCTTCAATGAGATGCAGTTTAGTTCTCTTCCAAACACAGTCATTATCAGAAGCTATTAGGCAGCAAACTAAGCACCAAAAGGAAATTCTGCTGAACCTACCCCCAATAGCCCACACCCTTTTTCCGAAAGACACTCCTTTCCGTAAGTAGCCAGTATTAGTCAGACTGAGGGGAGGTAAATTTCTCTGAAATTAGCCTCCATTTAATAATCCATCAATGCTGTGAATGAACAAAGATGGGTGGGGATGAGTTCAGGCTGCTGCCAGCCAGGATCTGAGTCCCTACCCGCTCCACTAGCAAATGCTGTACGTGTGTGTGGGTATAGCAGTAAAGGGAGTCAGATCTTTGCGTAAGTTGTCTGACTTCCAAGTCAATTTTCTGTACAATAGAAACAAGAGAACCAGTCTGCCTCATACAGTTGTTTGTGATGACCAGACAGAAGACGGAACAGTGTATGTGAAGCACTTGGAAACTCTGTCCAAATATAAGGGGCACCTATCTCCACGGAGCATCTTGTCTGACACTGAGAAGTTTTTTCTTCCCATGTTTAGCTGGATCCAGTCCAAGGATCCTATCTCAACACATATTTGGGAACTTAAAAAAAATTATTTTATTGATTGATTTGAGAGAGCGAGATCAATTTGTTGTTCACTTGCATTCATTGGTTGATTCTCACGTGCCCTGACCTGGGACCAAACCCACAACCTTGGTGTATGAGGAGAACGATCTAAGCAACTAAGCAACCCAGCCAGGGCCTATTTGGGAACTTTAAAAACAGTGTAATGGGTTGTAGGAACTGAAAGGGATCAGAATATACCACCCCAAAACATGCCCCTTTGGCACAAACATTATTTTAAGTTGAAGGCAATTGAGGAACAGAAGACTTAAGAGGAACTCTCTGTCCTCTCCCTTTCTGCCTAAAAGCTGGGTACAAATTTCCCTTTTTAGAGGCACCATCCATTCCAGGAAGAGGAGGAACTGACTGGTCACTGGAGATGCCACTGACTTGAGTCTGTATAACAAACTTTACTAAACAACCCTTATCTTCCATAAATTCCCCCCATATGTTTTCCTTCCCACAATTTACAACCCCTAGAAGCCCAGTCCCCTTTTCCATTGTCTCGTCATGGGTCCACAATTTATCACCCTTTGTTAAAATGGTTCATAAGTCCTGACTGGTGTGGTTTGGTTGAGTGTCATCCCACAAAGCCAAAGGCCGCTGGTTCGATTCCCTGTTCCATCCCCAGTGGGGAGAGGCAACTGATGGATGTTTCTCTCCCTCTCTTTCTTCTTCCCTTCCCCTCCCTCTAAAAATAAATTTAAAATAGTAATTAAAAATAAAATAGTTTTAAAAAATGGTTTAGAAGCTCTCAAGCCTAACCACTTTTTTGGATTTTTACTTCTTTTCTGTAAGCGCCCCCTTCCCGTGCATGCATAATAAATCTTGTCACCTGTTAATCTGTCTTTTGTCAGTTCAATTCAAGTGACCTGTTAATCTCTTTGCCAGATACTGGAAAAGAGTAGGAAAAAAACAACTTTCTTTGCCCCCTACAGAATCATAGTAGTGGTAAGAACCAGGTTTTTGGATTCAGACTTGAGGCCACGCCCTGGATCCACTATGTTCTTGGTTGTGTGGGTGAACCTTTCTGCATCTCAGCTTTTCATCTATATAGTGGGAACGGTAGTGGTACTCACGTGGATTGTCAAGATTAAATGAGAGAATCTACCTAGCCATGGTAAATGCTCACTCAGGAAATGTTAGCTCTTGTGATCGCATATATTGAAGTTTCTTAGAAGGGAAAGGAATTTTCCACTGTTTTTTATATGATGCAATACAATCACATGTTTTAACTTGTATATATTGTTGAACAAACTCAAGAAGGAGTCTGGAGGCTTTGACTAGAAATAAATGATACAGATTTATTCGAGGGTATTAGGATTTGCAAACCGGAAACACGACTAGGCAATATGCAGAGTGTTCTGAAGAAGAAAAGAGTTAAGAGTTCTTAGAGTAAAAAGTACATCCTTGAGTAGAGTCAGTCCTGTCATTCTTAGCCTCTGGATTGGTCCAAGATAGTAATCCTCTAGATGACTGGTGGTCTGGATGATGGGTGTCAGGATGTCTAGACACATGCATATTTTTTCTCCGTCCTTCAGGGAGGAGGGGAGCCAATCAGAGAGTTTTCTGGAGGTTTGACGTATCTCAAATTGACACAGGACTGAAGGGTTCAAAAACTTAAGTTCCCAGACTCGTCAAAACAAGATCTGTTTCCTCATACCTCAACCTACTTGATGCTAGCCATTTGGCAGCGTGACTACAGCGACTCTATTTTATTTCTTCACTCTGTTCCTCGATATTCATTCAAAGAAAAAAAGCTTCCAGATTTTTTCCATTAACTGTAGGATATCATAAACATAACATAATCTACCCATGACCACCACATAAGAAACCTCAGTTATCATAACACAAACAGATTAAATCCCAGTTTGGAGATAAAGCCAATATGGCAGTTAAGGCAAAACCTTACAAATGACCAGGAAATGCAAACTGGTGATGAAAAGATGGAACAGGTGTGCATTGCATCCGATTTGAACAGAGACTTTCCCTCCCTGGGCTCTAAAGCTCTTGTGTCAGCTGCCTCTCTACTGGAATGCCCCGTCCTGTTGGGTCATGAGTCCTTCCTCCTTTGCTGACAAAAGTCAATTGGAGGTTGTGGCTTTAGGTCTCACTGCCAGTTGGGTTTGCTAATCCTGCATCTGTGAATGAGGCCACCCCACCCTGCCCCAAGCTCTGTGCAGAGAGGAAAGGCCTTTACTGGCCCAGTAAAAGCAGGCCAAGGACAGGCCTGGCCCTTTCTGCAAACGTGCCGAGCAGAGCAGTGGTTCCTCCGCACTCAGGAGAGGTGCCAGGGGTGCCACCCTTAAGAAATGGGACACAGCAGGGTGAAAGTTCCTCTCAACACTCTGACTCAGACTGTTTAATCTAGGCTGCCTCATCGCAGTTGAGGTTTATAATTTTCCACGGCCACCGCCCTGCCCAATCAGGAGGTTGTGGGAGTACCTGGGGTGCGGTTTCGCCTGGTTTCCCCAGCCATCTGACTGCTATAGATAGTACAGAAAGTTTCCTCTGGACTTGCAAAGCTATAAACTACCAAAAAGGACAAAATTTAAAGTTAAGGATAGAAATGTAGGAGTTTGAGTATTATCTGCAGTTTAGCTTTATGGTTTCCTGAAATGAAATCTTAGTCAACAGTCTTTTTTTTTTTGCAAGTGATAGCCAGATTATCTGTCCAATGGAAGACTAGGTAAGAAAGCTATACTAGCGTTGAGGCAGGAGATAGCCAGGAAGGAGACTCCAGAGGCCCCTCAGGGCTGAGGTTAAAAAATCTATACATGACAAACACCCCCTAAGACTGGTTGTTCCTGTTTTCTGGGATAACTCTGAATCATGGAATGCGCCTGCGCACTACCCCTGATTCATTATCATAGTATTATAATGAATTAACATTGTGGGACTCTCTTCTCCAGTAGCCAATCAAGAAAATCATGGGAAACCACACATGCGCAGTAGTTTTGAAATCCGACTCCTTGTACCTGCGCAGGAAAAGCCCGCCAAAGACTAGCGAGGGAGCTTCTGCCCTATAAGAATAGAATCCCTCCAGCCCACGGGTTCCTTCTCTGCTCAGAGTTGGCCCACTCTCATGTCCTGTGGACTGTACTATCGCTTAATAAGTCTTCCCTCTTTCTTTATGCTATAAAATGTGTAAATTAGGTTCAATTCTTTGTCCTCGATCATTAAGAACCTGGTTACCTATGCACACCTGTGACAGCGTGACTTAAAGATAGCCATTTTACTTAGATACCTTGGAAATACAAACATCGACACAAGTCCTACAAAGACTGCCCTCCACACCAAGTCATTAATCTCCTTTATCAAATTTACTTTTCATTTTTTAACATTTTATGAACGTTATTGGGGCGACATTGGTTACTGAGACAATGTTTGAAGTGTACAGTTCTATGAGACATCATCTGTATACTGCATTGTGTGTTCACCATCCAGAGTCGAGTCTCCTCCTGTCACCACGTGTTTGACACCTTTTACCTCTTCCTACCCCCGTTTCCTCTCTGCTGGCCACCAGACTGCCGCCTGCGTCTGTGTGTTTTGCTTCTCCTGTTTGTTCATTTGTTGCTTTCTGTTTCATATCCCACATATGAGTGAAATCACAGGGTTCTTGACTTTTTACCTGACATATTTCACGTAGCATGATGTTCTCAAGATCCAACCATGCTGTTGCAAATGGCAGTATTTCATCTTTTTTTGTAGCTGAGTAGTATTCCATTATCAGATGTAGAATCACTTAGTTCCTCTCCCTTTGCATGTAAAGGCCTTTCAAACCCCATAAAACCGCTCGATTTTTTCCTCTTGGGGAGACAGACTTGGGCCTTCTCCCTGTCTCCTTGTTTGGCTGCCTCTCGGAAACAAGCTCTTTCCTTGTTGCATACTCATCACTTTAGCGACTGGTCTTCCTGTTCATTGGGCAAATGAACTTGGGTTTGACTCCATCTGCTCGGCTGGAAGTCCCACTTCCCCTCCATCACTTTAGCTCTGCATCTAGACAGAACGCCAGCAATCACACCTTAACCAGAGTCTCTGCCTCTTTAGGGGTATGTCACAACTGGCCTTGCCTGCCTTGGCTCTGCACAGCTTTTACGAACATGTAGAGTTTGTGGCTTGGAATACAACAGAGTTATTATGGAGTGAATATTTGTGTCCCCCCTAAACTTCGTATGTTGAAAACCAAAGCCCCAGTGTGAGGGTATTAGGAGGTGGGGGCTTTGGGGGGGTCACTGGGTCATGAAGACAGAGCCCTCATGAGTAGGATCAGTGCCCTTAGTAAAGAGTGGCCAGAGAGCTCCCTTGCCCCTTCCGCCCTGTGAGGACACAGTGAGAAGACCTGGACCCATAAAACATGAAGCGGCTTCTCACCAGACACCAAATTTGCCAGCCGCCAAAACTGTGAGAAATAAATGTTTGCTGTGTAGCCTGAACACAGGAAGACAAGACTCGTCTTTGAATCCAGGTGACTCTCAGAGAGTCACGTCAGATCTCTGAACCTCAGTTTTCTGAGCTATAAAATGAAGACAATACGTACATCATAGGGTTGATGCGTCTGATGAAAACACGTATAAGCAAGACCTGGGACACAGAGTGGGTGCTTCATAAAGTGTGACTGTAACTATAAACAGTTATATATGTACTCATTCATTTGCCATTAAGCCCTGGTGAATTGATGAGGACAGTGGAGCGGGAGGATGGGCGTGTCCCTCGCTGCAATCCAAACCCTCTCCGGGCATCCTAGCAAGCCCTACACCCCAGCAGCTGGTTCACCTGTTGTTTCACTGAGGACGGTGATACTACACAGGGAGGTCACTGCCTGCCAGGGACTTGTCTTCACTCATGTTATCATTCTAACAACCCTAAGCAGTAGGTGGTGGTATTATCCCCATTTTCTGAGTCATCTAAGGTTAGGTAATTTGCCTGAGGTCCTGTGACTGTTTAGTATCAGTGCTGGAACTAAAAACAGACAGGCTGGCCCCAGAGCTCAGCCTCTGGGCCACTCCCTCCGCCCGCCTCCCTCCCAGAGGCTCCCAGGCTCTCCAGGGAAAGGTCGCTTTCCCATTGTTCACTGGATTTCTCTTGCTGGCAGGGGACCGGCTCTAACTAGAAGTTGTTTATGTCACAATTCAAGGGTCTGGCTATTCTGGGAAACTCGGGACACTCTTTTCATTTCTTTTTTTTCAGGACAGCCTTCTCTTTATCACTCATCTGAATTAACCATTGTGCTGGTCAGGAGCTGCTGGCCCACGCAGTCCCGCCTCCCTTCACAACACCCACTATTTGAAGAAAGTTTCTAAAAAAATTGCAGTCCAGCCCTTCTTGTTTTCCTTGGCAGATGTTGTCCTATGCACTTGCAGAATAAGCACATTTTTTAAAAAACTGAAGCCTGAGAGGCAGTTTAGTGGGAGGGAGAGTGCAGGGGCTTGGAAGATGAGAGAGCTGAGTCGGAGCCCCAACAACCAGCATCAACTAGCTGTGCAACCTTGGGTGAAATAATTGCAGCTGACACTTAATCGACCACTTACTATAACATGTGTTCAGGATATCCCGGTAGTAACACTTTAGAGGGTGGGTCTGTCAGAACTTTCCACTCACAAGCAACAGAGGTTGATACTGAGATTTTATATGAAGGGCAATGAGATAGTTCATGGAACTGAAAGCTGAAGAATTAGGTTGAGGGTGCTGGGACCAGGGCAACTTGAGGGACCCAGGCAGCAGGACACAATCAGCAGCCTCTTCAGTATGGCCACTGCAGTGGTAGCCACGCTCGGCAGGCTATTCTCGGGGACTGTTTTTAGCCCCTTTCCCTGCAGTCTTCGCCTATAGAGGCTGGAAAAATGAAAGAGTAGCTTTGCCAGTCTCCCTTTTGGCTAGGGGTGGCCATGAGACATTTCCTGCCAGAAGATAGGACCAGACAATAGCTGGAAGCTTCCCAGGATTTTACTTTCCTAACAAGAGGGGCAGAAACAACTTTCCCTTCATCTCCTCTTCCTGCCTTAAACCCGTGCACTGCTGGAACTTCTGCAGTCACCTGGTGACCATGAGGGAAGACCAAGAATGTCACAGATACACCCACTGAGACATTGCTGAGCCGCTGAGCCAATGCCAGCAGGGGCCTACCTCCCAACTGTTTATGCAAGAAGATCAGACTGTCTGATCAAACGGCTCAGAGTTTTATCGTTTACTTGCAGCCTTCCTGAGACACTCACAGCTTCAAGCAAAAAATATTTTTCACTCCAAGTATAACTCCACTCAAGACCCAAATTCCAGGAGAGACCTTGCCCACCTTTTAGCTAGAGGAGGGCACACCACCTTCATTAACAGGCCCACGAACACGGCACTTACAAAGGGGAAGCAATGCCCCAACTGATAAGTGCAACTCTGTTATCAGAAGGGAGGGGGAACCGAGGCCAAGAGGCTAAAAAGGAAGTGCCCATCGTGGTACTTCCCATTGCTACAACTAACACTGACACAGAGGGTCGGGGTGGTGAAGCCGCATGCACAAGGCCTCAGAGCTCGCCAGCGGCAGCGGCACCCAAAAGGACCCTTTACGACTAACTGCGCTGCAAATGTATCACGTTTAAATAAAGGTCTGTGGCAAAGACGTCTTATTATAAACCTAAATTTAAAAAAAATCTCAAGGTTATTCTATTCACATCATATACATGTTATTGTCGTTCCAACCTTTAGTGTGTTTTTACCTTCGTCCTATAGCTCCGGAAAAGGGTGGCTTAGTTAGCAATTGCCAGTGAACTCTTCTCACTAGTAGTTGTCTTGGTCAGGGATGTTCACATGCAAAGAACAGAAACTTTCTCAAACTAGCTCATGCAACACAAAAGGGCTGAGGGAGCTGTGGCTCGGAGAGACCTTCCTGCCTCCGTGGGCAGCTGCCCAGGCACACAGTCCCGGCCAGGAAAATGGGCAGGCAACGGGGATTTGTTCATGCCCCAGTGGGTCTGGGTAGAGGCAATACTATTCCTAGTCATGGAGAAACATTAAGTGAAATACATATATATGTTGCTTAGAACAGTGCCTGGCACACAGGAAGCCAAGTTGTGACCACTACATTTCCTGTTGAGAAATAGCACCAGGTCCCATGTTACCTACACCAGTAGATTTTATGATTATAGTGCTCTGTCCAGTATCACACCAACACCTTCCCGTAAGGGCCACTGCGTCACTAGGTTAGGCTGATTGATAGTGACTAATGCATCTGTAAAACCGAAAGCCAGACCAGCGGGGGTGGGTTGAGGCAGCATGAGCACTGGTTGAATGTACAGGACCGATATAACGGGGTTGGCTTGTAGCCAGTAACAGCAAGGATGGGAAGGGCAGTCCCCCTGGGGAAGCTGATCACAGAAAAGCAGCTCCCCACTCCGCAACCCCAGAATCTGGATTCGAGGTTCAGCGCGCTTCCCCTCTGCAGACGGCACGCTCTCCCCACCCCCCGCCCAGAGGCTTTGGACCCACATAGCTGCTGCTGAAAAGCAGACACAGATACCTACCGAGAAGTACTGTGGTCATGTATGTCACTCCAAAATAATATAAGTGTGTGTAAATAGGAAGCTTTAGTTTAAATAAATAAAACTTTTGTGGTGGATACTCCTATAAGCTAGCGGCTGTGGGTGTGGTCAGTACTTCCTCGGGCAGGAAGAGTCCTGTGGAGGAAAGAGTCACACCTTCTATCCTGTCTTGGAACAGAATTAAAGATGATGTGAGGAAAGACACTGAGCCAACGGGGAACGCAGAGCACCCAGGTAATGCCAGGTGAGGCTTTGTTCGGCGAGGGTGTCGACAGGAGAACGCTGGCACTGCCCCAGGTCTCTCCCTCCATCGGGCCCATGGCGTATGCTGCCGTCCTTCTTGGCCAATGACCATACTCACGCATTTGATTAGATTTTATTTTCAAAAGACATCATTCATTCCACTTTGTCTTGCAAATTACCAAATCAAAGCATTTTTTTTTTTTAAATGTGCATCAAGGAACCTCATTTTCATCTGCACAAGTCAGGCTATTCTGTTAAATGCAGCCAAGATGCTAAGAATGCAAATGTCATTAAGTCTACCAGATCTTGAGAATTCTTCACCAGCACCCACAAGAAAAAGGTGAAACTCAGTCTTTCTGAAAAGGGGTACCACTCTAGGAAACTGCTAGAGCTTCTGAAACACCTGTGAGCACGCTGAAAGCCCTTACAAATAAACTTCACACAGTCTGTGCCAGGTCAGCTAGGGGTCAACGGGCTGGATGTCAGCAGGGAAGACACGAGCCTGCAGACCTGCTGCTGTGCATGACGACACCTGAAGGTTTCAAACTGCAACCCCGGGGCTTTTCCCATGGCATTCGCTCAGCAGACATACACAAAGCAAGGGTACTCCCACTAAGAATCCGTAAAATAAGCACTCAATACTGTAAAGCACATGTAGCATAGAAGGTTCAGATATTTAATCTTGAACTGTGTGTGACAAAATGAAAACATATCACCGCTCCAGTGAAAAAAGGGAGGGGAACAGTTTTAACACATCATTAGTTTATGTGGTTAAGTTCTTCTGGAGAAGGACAGCAAAGGCCATGCAAAAATTAGAGGCAGAAGAAGATTCAGATTTCAGCCATTGGTACCTCTATAAGGACAGACCTGCGGTTTCTATACCCTGGCAGCTGGAAAGCTTGCCTCCTACTCTGCCAGACACCTTCTAGTTGAGGATATAACGGTTGTTCCGATCACTCTGCATTTTGAAGCTTGCCGCCCTGACTGACAGCCACATCTGGAGCATTCATCCTGCCTACGAGGCAACACAGGGGCCATAAACAGAGAGGATGAGAGCATTCCCTGGGAGACTGTTGGAAAGAACCTCTCTGCCCCAATCCGCCCCCACCAAGTGCCCATCACACTATTTAACTACATCCAAGGAGCGAGAGGAGAACTAGCTGATGACTGCAGGGAATGTAGTCAACCCGTCACTGCAAAGAGCAGAGGAAGAAGCGCGTAACCTAGCTCACAGCACACACGCTTCACTCTTCAACTTCTTCCCTCCAATGGGCTTCCCTGCAAATAGGACTGGTCTGGAGTTGGAGTCTCTCTGTCTCTCGCTCCTATTCAAGTTGCGTAAGCTAGTTTTAGATTTTCCCAACAGGATCCAGTTGGAAAATATAAAGCTTTGGGAATGTGGCAGCAAAGGAAATAAGGAATATACAGAAACAGGGAGTTTAGGAGAATCTCTCCTGGCATCACTTTAGATAAAAAGTCTCCAGAATGCTGTGAGCAGCGGAGTCACCAGCAGAACTGTGGTCCCGGTTATACTCGTCCCACCACTTCTGTTGCACAGGTCCTTCTGGCAGCATTCGTACTTCAGCTTCTTCTCCCCGAAACGTTCGGAGAGGTGTTTGAAATCGCAGTTAGCAAATGTCCAACACCCGTAATGTGTCTGTACCTCTGTGGGAGAGACACACAAACGGGTAAGCAAGCAGGTGGGTAAAGCTCTTTACATCTGCCTTTGAACCCACCATTCTACGTCTTGGAACGTGTGGAAGTAGAGACATCTGGGCAGGAAGGAACATGCCTCTGGCTGGGGTGTAAAAGGGAACGGTTAGGTAACGATGCTGCTCCGGCTGGAACTCTTCCATAAAACCCATCTCTCATCAGAGTCAGCAAGGCTGTGAGCAGAGGAGAAGCAACAGGTGATCGTACTAATGTTTGACGAGATTTACCAAGATTTTTGAACACGTGCCCACACTGACCCAGCAATTCTACTTCTGGAATTTACTCTGATGGTATCTGTAAAAAACAGTTCAGATATGTGCCCCCCCCAAACGGCCATGACAGTATTATCTGTAACGGCAGTAAACTATAAAGCCAGCCCATTAATAAAAAAAAAGTGTTTGAAGAAATGATGGCAGAGCTCCATACGGTGATGTTCCACACAGACGGTGACGGCACAGGCCTGCGGGCGCCCACGTGGAAGGGCCTGAGTCCTTTAGAAATGCAGAAAAACAGATAAATTGGACTTTATCAAAATTAAAACATCTGTGCTTCAAAGGACACTATCAAAAACACTTAAAAGGGGGGAAAATGAATACAAATCACGAATCTGACGTAAGAGTCTAATCAGAATACGTGCATAACTCAAGAATAAGAAGACAAATAACCCAATTAAAAAATGAGCAAAGGATGTGGATATTTCTCCAAAGAGGATGTACAAATGGCCAGTAAGTGCATGAAAAGATGTTCAAAATCATTAGTCATTAGAAAAATACAAATTACAACCACAATGAGAAATTCTGGCCAAGAGAGTAGAGTAAGTAAAGCCTGTGCTTGCCTCTTCCCATGATCATATCGAAATGAAACTACATCATAGAACAGACACCCGGAGAACCATCTGAAGACTAGCTGAATGGAGCCCCTATAACTACAGATATAAAGAAGAAGACATGCAGAGACTGGTAGCAGGGAAGGAGACAAGAAACAGGCTGGTCCCATGCCCGCACAAGGCGGTGGAGAATCTGGAGGGATCGCTCGGCTGCAGAGGCCCCCCATGAGGACCAAGGGGTCCCAGCCCCATACCAGGCCCTCCAGCCTACAGTACCAGAGCTGGAAAGGGGAGTTCCCACCACATATGGCTGTGAGGATCGCTGGGGATTCCCTCTGCTGAGGTGGAGGGCTGCTGGAAACCCAGGTGTCCTCTCAAAGGGCTGCCTGCACACAGATTCACCCGCTCACAAACCCGCTCACCCTGTGCTCCAGCAAAGGGCCCACAGCTCAAAAGGTGACAGGGACATAGGGGGAAAAAGTGCATTGTGTGGCTTCAGGACAAAGGCTAGAGGGGCAGTGGCCACAGCACCCTCTCCCCGCACGGCCTGCAGGTGCAGGGAGGCACCAAATCCAAATCTGCAACAACCCAGTAAACACCACTCGCCCACCCCGGTGACTGTAGCCAGGCCTGAAGCCCGGGCTTCAGATTCCCCTGACACCTCGGTGCTTTCCGCTACCTTGTCTCCCGTTTAAACTGCCAACTCAGTCCTCTGCTTCATCTGGTCTGCTGTCGATTCCCTTCAATGTATTCTTTGCATCAGTTATTATATTCTTTATTTTCTGACTTTTTAAAATGGTTTTTATGTCCTTTTTTATGTTTACTATCTCTTTGCTGAAGTTGTCACTGGGTTTACCTATCTTTTCCTAAGTTCATGGAGCATCCTTACAACCAGTTTTTCCAACCCTGTACCTAGTATATTGCTTGCCTCCATTTAATTCAGTTTTTTTTCCTGGAGTTTTCTCCTGTTCTTTGACATGTTTCTCTGCCTCCTCATTTTGGCTGCCTCTCTGGAGGTGTCAGGTAAGGCTGCTACATCTCCAGGTCTTGGCACGGTGGCCTTATGCAGTTGGTGTCCCGTGCGGCCCAGTGGCGCAGTCTCCCCGGGCACCTAAGCTGGGTGTTCCAGGAAGGTCCCTTGTGTGGACTGTATGTCCCCTTCTGTTCTGATTGAGCCTTGACTGCTGTTGGCACATCAAGGGTGGGGTTAGCCTCCAGGCCTCCTGGTTGTGAGGACTGGCCAGGACCACAGTGGACAAGCTGCTGTGCAGGGGCTGACCCCATGGAGAGGGGTTTGCTTTAGCAAGATCTGGTAGGTGCCAAGACCACCTTGTGGGTGTGCCCATTTGTGGAGGTAAATGGGTGATACTTTATTGTGGTCTGAAGCTAGACACTGGGTATGTTGATTCTGGGGCCTCTTGGGAGGGGCTCTGGCATAGACCAAGGTCAGTCACTGCACGTACTCTGCCCAGGGCTACCTGGCAGGTGCTACAAAGTAATCTGTGGTTGGTAGTTGCCTGTGCAGCGCCCAGGGGCATGTGGGTAAGACCACACTGCAAACTGAGGCCGGCCACCTGTGGGGAACACTTGCTGAAAAGAGGCTCAGGCAGTACACAAATTGTGGAGCAGAATCTCAGGAAGGCACCAGGCTGGGGTGGGTGGCGTTCACCTGGTTAATGCAGATTCAGACTGCTAGTGCCAGGTCTGGGGCCACTCAGCAAGAGGCACAGGGCCCCCCAAGACCAGCCACTGCCTGCTTGGGCCTGCAGAACTTTGAGAATAGGTACAGCAAAAAGAAAGAATTTAAAAGGATGAGGAGAGTTTAAGCAACCTCTGGGACAACAACATTTGCATCCTAGGGATACCAGAAGGAGAGAGAAAGCAAGAAATCAAAAACCTGTTTGAAGAAGTAACAACTAAAAATTTCCCTAACCTGGCAAGGAAATAGACATATAAGTCCAGGAAGCACAGAGAGTCCCAAACAAGATGAACCCAATGAGGCCCACGCATAGACACAGCATAATTAAAATGCCAAAGGTTAAAGACAAATAGAGAATCTTTAAAGCAGCAAGAGAAAAGCAGTTCATTACCTACAAGGGGAGTTCCTGCAAGACTGTCAGCTGGTTTCTCCACAGAAACACTTCAAACCAGAAGGGACTGGCATGAAAATATTCACAGTGATAAAGAGCAAGGGGGGAAAATTTGACAAGAAAACAGCAGCCTTACGTGACACATTAGACCAGACAGATTTAATTGATATTTTTAGAGCAGTTCTAAAGTAGCAGAATATACATTATTTTCAAGTGCACACGGAACATTTTTCAGAATAGACCACATGTTAGGCAACAACATGAGTCTCGGTAAATGTAAGGAAACTGAATTCATATCAAGCATCTTCTCCAACCACATGATATGAAACTAGAAATCAATTACAAGAAAAAAACGGAAAAATACACAAAAGCATGGAGGCTAAATAACATGGTACTAAACAATAAATAGGTTAAAAATGAGATCAAAGAAGAAATCAAAGGGTACCTTGAGACAAATTAAAATGAACACACAACAACACAAAATCCATGGGATTCAGCCAAAGCAATCCTAAGAGGGAAATTCGTATGAAAAGATGTTCAAGGTCACTAATCATGAGAGAAATGCAAATTAAAACTACAATGAGATATCAGCTAACACCTGTTAGAATGGCTACCATCAATAAATCAACACACAGCAGCGTTGGTGAGGATGTGGAGAGAAGAGAACTATTGTGCACTGTTGGTGGGGTAACAAACTAGTGCAGCCACCGTGGAGATAGTATGGAGGTTCCTCAATATACTAAAAACAGAACTACCTATGACTCAGCAATTCCACTTTGGGGTATTTACCCAAAGAAATACAAAACACTATTCAAAAAGATATTCGCACCCCTATGTTCCTTGTAGCACATTATTTACAGCAGTCAAGGTATGGGAGCAACTTAAGTGTCCATCAGTAGACACTTGATAAAGAAGATATAGTACATTTATACAATGGAATATTACCCATAAATAAAAATGAAATCTTACCATTGGTGACAACATGGATGGGCCTAGAGGGTTTTATGCTAAGTGAAATAAGTCAGGCCAAGAAAGAGCAATACCGTATGATTTCACTGATATGTGAAACCTAAAAAACAAAACACACACAACAGAAACAGACTCACAGATGCAGAGAACAAACTGATGGCTGCCAGAAGGGAGGGGGTTTGGGAGGCTGGGTGAAAAAGGTGAAGGGATTACGAAGTACAGATTGGTCATTACAAAATAGTCATGGGGATGTAAAGTACAGCATAGGGAATATAGTTGATAATATTGTAGTAAACATGGTGCCAGGTGAGTACCAGACTTACAGGGGGATCACTTTGTAGGTGATATGAATATCTAACCACCATGCTATACACCTGAAGCTAATATGATCTTGGTTGTCAACTATAATAAAAAAATTAAAAATTCTTAAAAAGCACAAGAATCACTTCTCACCTAGGATGGCCATAACCAAGAAAGTGAATAACAAATGTTGGCAAGAAAGTGGAGACACTGGAACCCTCGAACATCGCTGGTGGGAAGGTGCACAGTGCAGACACACTGGAAAATCGCTGGCAATATCTCCAAATGTTAAGAACAGAGTTACCGTATGATCTAGCAATTCCACTCCGAGGTATATATGCCCAGGAATACTGAAAACTATGTTCACACAAAAGCTTGAACACAAATGTTCATAGCAGCATGATTCAAAAACAGCTAAAAAAGTGTAAACAACCCAGATGTCCCAGATGGTAAATGGGTAAACAAAATGTGGTATATCCATACAATGAAATATTACTCAGCCATAAAAAGAATCAAGTACAGATACATGTAGTAATGGGTGACCCTTAAAAAACATTGCGCTCAGTGAAGGAAGCCAGCTGAGGAGAACCACAAAAATGTATGATTCCATTTATGTTCAACACCCAGGACAGGCAAACCCATGAGCAGAGAAAGTAGATCAGTAGCTGCCAAGGGGCGTGGGAGGGAGGAACGGGGGATGCCTGCTAATGGGGAAGGTGTTTCCTTTTGAGGTGGTAAAGACGTTCTGCAGGTAGTGGTGACAGCTGCACAAACCAGTGAATATACTCAAAAGCCACTAAACTGTATGCCTTAAAAACTGTGCATTTTCTGTTTGGTGCAGTATATCTTAATAGAAAAAACCCTACATGCAGAACTGAATGTAGAATGGGATCCACTTGTGCAAATAAAATGTCTGTGCGGGGCGAGCTGCATGAATTTCCTCTGGAAGGACGCCCAAGTAATTTCACTGTGTTACCTTCCCACAAGACTAATCTCCATTTACACATTTCTCTACGGATTGAGATCATTTTTGAAAAAGTTACTGGAACCCTGGCTGGTGTGGCTCAATGGCCTGAGCGCTCACCAGCAAAGTAACAAGTCATCGGATGAGTTTATTTTTAAAGTATTTTAAACGTCATTTATTTTGTTTTTTTCTTTTCTAAAATTTTTTTCTTCTTTTTTTGTATTGAATTTAACAAACAAAACAGAAAAACTCAGACACAAAGAACAGACTGACAGCTGTCAGAGGGCAGGGGCTTGAGGGCCAGGTGACAAAGGTGAGGGGATTATTTTAACCTTTATTTAAAAAATTATTAGACTACTCAGTAACGTAGGAAAAGTTTCTAAAAGAGCAAGCCATTATGGTCCTAATTTTTGCACACATAGGAAAATAAAAGCCAAAAGTACATAAGCCAAGTTTTTTTTAATATTTAGAAAAATTATGTTAAGTGAAAAAGATAATATGTTAGTGGAGAGAGATGGTAATGGTCGCCTTTCCTCCTCAGAAACAGCTGTCTGTGCTAAGACTGCGCGCTGGGTGCTGCGGTGGATGCATGTGGGAGGCATGACCCTTGCCCTGCAATTGTTTTCTTATTTTCTGTGCTGGACAGAAAAGAATTACAGATGCCTATATTCTTATTAAGGCTTGTAACTAATATATCCAATTTCATTCATGGCTTGGAACAAAACTTCTACGCGTATAACTGCTGGTGTAACTGTCCCACCCTCCCCGACAGAGGAAACAGGTGTTCGGACTGGGTTTTAGTGAAGTCTGATTAGGTGGCAGAGAGGCCAGATAGCATTCCGATGACTCTACATGCCTGCATCACCGGTATTTAATTTAAGTGTATGCTCCGAACCCGCACTAGAAAATGCTGGTGAGTAGGACGAGTTACTGCTTTACAGAACAGTAATCCGGCATTGGAACTGGGAAAAAAGCATTAAAGCTAGCAGAATTTTAATTAGGGAAGCCTAACAGCTTGGGGAGAGCAGAGAGTAACTTATTAGTAATTGCTACCAATCAGTCACTTACTGTTGCCCCTCAGTGAGCCAAGCACTTTCCCTGAATTATCTTATTTGCATAACCACCTTATGAGAATGGGCTTCTCACCGAAGCAGCTCTGCCTCACCCAAATAAAAGGGAGTTATGCCAGGCACTGGGATGTTAGAGGTTCTCTCTCTGCTTGGCACATCTTCCCCACTCTCTTTAAAGATTTGGCTTGAGACTACCTTCACCAAGCGCAGTGCACAACTGTCCTGGTGTGCCCTTACCAGAAGGCCATTCCAGCAATGACCACTTGGAACTGTGGTCAGAGGCTTCTGCCTGACTCCAAATACATGACTTACCCTGCCAGGACCTGGCCGGGATGCCAGTAAGTAGAGGCTCAATTACCACCCAACACCTGTCTGCTTCTAGATTTCATCTGCTCAGCACTATCACATCCCTTTTAACTCTAAGTGCTTCACTGGCCCCAGGACACTAGCATTTCCATTTTACAGCCACGGCGGGGGGCGGAAGGGGTGGACACATGGCTAAAATGACTTCTCCAAGGCAGTGCCCGGCCTGTGACTCATGTGTATGAGAGCGTGCCCTGCCTCGCCCAGGCTGACGTTTCCAGAGCTGGAGGGGGATTTGGATGCTCTGTTAAGTAAGATCTCTCCGCCTTACTGTCAGCTCAGAACAGCTCCGCTCCAGGATGTCTAGCTTAAGTTTGGGGATGTATGTTCATGAGAAGAAAAAAGTAGATTTTATTCTTAAGAGTTGTTTTCAATTCAGAGCAAAACTGAGCAGAAAGTAGAGAGTTCCCAGATGATAGCCCCCTGACGCCTCCACCCCCAAACCACCTCCCGCACTATGGGCATCCCACACCAGGACGGTACGTTGCTTTCCAGCTAATGAGCCGACATGGACTTGTCCTCGTCACCCCAAGTCCGTGCTTACGCTTGGGTTCACTCTGGGAGTCGCACACTCTAAGGGGTTGGACAAATCTATGACATGTCCCACCATTATGGGACCACACAGAGCAGTTTCACTGCTCCCCAAATCCCAGGCTCCACCAAGACACCCCTCCCTTTTTCCGGCTACCCCTTGGCAACCACTGACTTTCCAATTGTCTCCTTAGTTTCACTTTTTCCAAAATGTCATATTGTTGGAATGATGCGGATGTAGCCTTTTAGGTTGGTTTTTCTTATTTAAGTGTATATTTAAGTCTCCTTCCTGCCTTTTTATGGCTTGATAACTCATTTCCTTTTGGTCTGGATGCACCGCAGTTTGTCTATTCTTTTCCTTACTGAAGGGCGTGACATCTCGGTTGCTTTCCCGTTTTGGCAATTACAAATAAAACTTGTAAACACCCGTGTGCAGGCTGTTGTGGGCATATACGTTTTCAACTCCTCTGAGTAAATATTAAGGAACACAATCGCTGACTCCTATGGTAACAGTACATTTGGTTTTGTGAAGGCCCGTACCATTTTCTATTTTTACCAGCAATAAATGAGAGCTCCTATTGGTCCACGGTCTGGTCAGTCTTTGACGTCAGTGTTTTCGGACATTGGCTACTCTGATAAGTGTGCCTCATTATTTACATCCAGCATTTTAGAAAGCTTAAAAATTCATGATAAGATGAGTAAGTTCTGGGGCTCTAGGGCACAGCACAGTGACTACAGTGAATAATACTGCATTGAATACTAGAAATTTGCTAAGAGAATAGATCTTCAATGTCCTCATCACACACAAAAGTTAACTGTATAAGGTGATGGATGTGTTAATTAGGTTGATTGTGGTAATCATTTCATAATGTATACCAAATCATCACCGTGTACATCATAAACATACATGATTTTTACTTCAATAAAATTGGAAAAAAAATTTTTAAAGTCTAACAATTAAAATAAGAAACAATGGGATTTGAGAGCTGGAAAAAAAGACTTTGACTGTAGTCTACTTCCCTCTTTCCCTCTCCTCCCCACCTCTACCACCAACACACACATTTTATAAATAAAAAACAGAGGCAGAAAGAATTCACTGGTGGCAGGACTGAGATTAGAGCTCAGAGCTCCAAACTGGTAATCCTGTACTTATTCCACACATAATAATGCCTCTATTCTCTCATTTGCAAATTACACTTTGTGAAGTGGGGGGGGGGGGGGGGGGTCCAAGATGCAGACCATCAAGGTTAAGCGCCAGGGCTCTGTGCTTATTCATTACTATTTTATCCTCTTTGTCCCTATGTTCCTCTTCCTCTCCCTCTTTTCCTTCCTCTTCTTAAAACAGTCCCTTTAGCGTATCTTGCAGTGCTGGTTTGATGGAGGTGTATTCTTTTAGACTTCTTTTGTCTAGGAAGCTCCTGTTTATTTCACCTTTCATTTAAATTGAGAGCCTTGCTGGGTACAGTAGTCTTGGTTGCAGGCCTTTCCTTTTCACTACTTGGAATATTTCTTGCCATTCCATTCTGGCTTGCAGTGTTTCTGTTGAGAAGTCAGCTGCTAGCCTTATTAGGGCTCCTGTGTATGTTACTTCCTGTTTCTTCCTTGCTGCCTTTAAGATTCTTTCTTTGTCTTTGAATTTTGCCATTTTATTTATGATCTCTCTTGGAGTGGGCCTCTTTGGGTTCCTCTCGGGTCCTGGTGCTACTCTCTCAGCTCTCTCCCCACAGCTTCCATCCCATCTCTCCTCAAGCATCTCTAGCCTGCTCTGTCCCAGCCTTTGCTGGAGCCCAGCGTTAAGTGCCTGCAAATGAAAATTTGTGCGTTGGCTTTTTAAATGGCTCTTTGCATCTCCAGAGGTCATCTTTGGCAGAGAGCAACCCTGCTGCTTTTCACTGCTGCTTGTTATCTGTGTATTTTGGGCTCTGGTGCTCTGGGCTGGGGATCCCAGCTTAGGGTTTAGACCCCACACTTCTCAGGCTGATCCAACTGGTTGCTTAATTATCCCTTGGGCGTTGCCACCTGTGGGCACCCAGCCAGTCTTTTCGAGTCTCCACCACACTCCTCACCAGACAGGCTGTGCAGAAGTTAATTCTTCTGTCTGTCTGAGATTATAATGCTTCTCTCTCACTATTGTTCAGTTGTTTGTTCCAGGTGATTTCTCCACAATTTAATTGTAATTCCAGATTAGTCCAGGGAGGAGGTTAGCGTGGCTTCCATTCACTCCTCCTCCATCTTAGGAAATCCAAAAGTCCTCAAAGAGTCTTTTTATTTTCATCTCTTAGCAATGCAAGTCTGGGTTTTTCCTTGTACGTTACCTAACTAAGAAGACCTGGAAATAGCCATTCCTCATCAGGATCATTTCCACATCCAGCAAGAACACAGGGCCTGCCTTTGCTGGTTTCTTTTCTCCATTCACCATTTCCTACATCCTATTTTAATAGGGTTTATGGAGGCAGAGATTCCAGAGTCTTGACCATTGTGGAAAATGTGGTTTTATAGGACTTGTCAATGTTAGCGGTCTCCCACCCTGTGTCTGGGTGTGCCCCACTTTTTGAAGCCACCAAACATTGGTACCAGCTTTTGCCATACTTAGGAACATTCTTCCCCTTTTACATTTCTGACAGCTGAACAGGCCTCTATCATAATTTTGTCTCCATCTCCGTCTTTGCATCCCTAGCTCTTAGCTCAGACTCTGACACACGGAGACTCTTCAAAGACTGGGAGGCAGCCAGCATTGCAGTTAATAAGCATTGGAAGAGATGGATTCCCACATTCAGATCCCAGGTTGGTTACTTGACTTTAGTCTATTCTTAATCTGAGCCTCAGTTTCCCCATTTATCAAATGAGGATAAAATACTACCCTAAGTGGTAGGTGAGAAGCATTAAATTAAAAATATATGGGAGTTTCCAGGCTAGGTGGCAGTATAGGCAGACATGGCTCACCTCTTTGCAAAGCCACATCAAAATTACAACTAAAATATAGAACCACCAACTCAGAAACAATAGAAATCAAGTTGAATGGAAGTCTGACAACTATGGAGTTAAAGAAAACACATCCATCCAGACTGGCAGGAGGGGCACAGATGCAGAACAAGCTGGTCCCACAGCCATGCGTGGTGGATAAAAATTTGGGGGGATATCTCAGGAGTGAGGAGTCCCAGTCCCACACCAGGGCCCCCCAGCCCAGGGTTCCAGTGCCAGGAAGATAAGTACCCACAACTTCTGATGGCAAAAACCAGCAGGGAATGAGTCTGTGAAAGAAACTGCTGGAGCCCCAAGCAGTTCCCCTGAAAAAACCCACGCACAGACTCACCTACTCAGAATCAAACCCTCTGAGCTCCAGTGCTATAGTGACAGCTTGAAGAGCACCAGTGGGCATACAGGGAAGAAATGAAGTGTGGCAAATTACTAATTTGGCAAAGGACACAGACATGGAAATCCAGGAAGCCCAGGGTCCTAATCAAGATGGACCCAAAGAGGACCACACAAAGCCACACTGTAATTAAAATGCAAAGGGTTAAAGATCAAGAGAGAATCTTACAAACAGCAAGAGAAAGGCAGAGAGTTACCTACAAAGGAGTTTCCATAAGACTGTCAGCTGATTTCTCAAAAGAAATCTTGCAGGAAAAAAGGGGCTGGCAAGAAGTATTCAAAGTGATGAAAAGCAAGGACCTACAACCAAGATTACGCTATCCAGCAAAGCTATTATTTAGAATGGAAGGGCAGATAAAGCGCTTCCCAGACAAGGTAAAGCTAAAGGAATTCATCATCACCAAGCCCTTACAGGAAATGTTATAGGAACACACTTAATAAAAAGAGGAAGATCAAAACTATGAACATTAAAATGACAACAAGCTCACAAGTATCAACAACTGAATCTAAAAAATAAAAACAAAAACAAACTAGGCAAACAACTAGAACAGGAACAGAATCATAGGTATGGGGATCACTTGGAGCATTATCAGCTGGGAGGGCGTTGAGGGGCGAAATGGGGAAATGGTGCAGGGATCAAGAAGCATAACTGTAGGAACAAAAAGACGGGGACGTTGAGAATACTATAGGAAAGAGAGAAGCCAAAGAACTTGCACACATGACCCATGAACATGAACTAGGGGGCGGACTGCTGGAGGGAAGGAGAGTATCGGGTGGAGGAGGGCAAAGGGAAAAAAAGTTGTGACAACTGTAACAGTATAATCAATAAAATATACTTAAAAATAAAAACATATGAAAGTACTTAGTGCAACATGCAACTGATGCTATTCAACAGTAGCTGTTACTTGTTGAATACGAGGGGCATGAGGGGCAGAGGGGCACAGTCCTTTTTCCCAGGCTCTCATCACCCCTTTATACTTAGGAAAGGGAAGTGGGAGGCACTTACCGCCAAAGAGGGAAAGACATGCATCGGAGTCCGGCGTGCAGTTGAAGATATTAGTACACATCCCACCTGGGTTGAGGCACCTGTAGCACTGCAGACTATAACCTAGAATCAGGAAGAAAACCCATGAGACTCTGGGAGACCAGCACTGCCTTGCCCTCCTGGCTGCAGGAGAAAGCCCACCGCCTGCATGATGACGGGACAGAGGTCGGCAGCGTTCCACTCCCACACAAACCTGCACCAGGTAGGCTTCTCCAAGCTCAAACTATAGTTCCAGCAGCATTTTTTAGACCCTGACGCAAGTACAAAGGAAATTTCCAGCCTTGGCTGGTGTGGCTCAGTGGATTGAGCACGGGCCTGCAAACCAAAAGGTCGTTGGTTCAATTCCCAGTCAGGACACATGCCTGGGTTACGGGCAAGGTCCCCAGTAGGGGGTGAGTAAGAGGCAACCACACACTGATATTTCTCTTCCTCTCTCCCTCCCTTCCCCACTCCCCATCCCCTCTCTCTAAAAATAAATAAATAAACTCCTTAAAGAAACCCTCATACTTCCTAAAAAAAAAAGGAATTTCCATATTTAAAAATCCATGTAACTATTCAATGAATCACATCAAGTGGCAGTAATTAATCTGCACTGTTGCAATATAGTAAAAGGAAACTATCAAGAGAATAAGCTAACAGAATCTATTAAATGCCTTCCAAGCAACATATAGGCTCTATGAAACCACATTCTTATAGACTAATAATCAGTATTTGGCAGTTGCTATCTATCTGTGTAAGAAGACGTTTCCAAAGACGAAACACATAAAATCTCAGTACAGATCGGCATTAACAGATGGAGAAGACTTGCAACCAGTCTGAGGATAGGGAACACTAGTTTTGAATCCCAGGTAAGTAAAATGTTATTCTCCCCAAAAGAATAACTAATTATTCATAATTATTTAAATTGTATGTATTTGTAATTCAGGTCTACTAAATTCTTCCCAACAGTAGATCTGAATTATAAATAATTGTGCTCAATCATAGCTCAAATTTTATCAATTAAAAATTTGTAGAAATGTGTTTTCTTGTCATTTATATAAAAGCTTACATAATATCCTGGGTTTTGTCTCTTGGCCTGCAAAGCCTCAAATATTCACTCTCTGGCCTCTACAGAACACATCTGGTGACATCTGGGGTAAGGGGTTATCACAGAGGCTGCCCCGTGCTGAGGGACTGACCTGTCACCAGGAGCATGCATAATCAAGGGAGAGATAGCAGCTGGACACCTTGAACCCGGACAGGTGGGATGGCCAGGCATTAGCAGTGACACTGAACACGAGAGTCAGGGTCTATCCAATGCCAACTGCCTCTGGTTCTCTAACTGGAAAATGAATTCTGCCCCCATCCACGTTCTCACGCCTCATCTTTGCTAGCTACATTCCAGGCTTTGCTGGATTATTCCCCCTTCTCCATTTTATACCAACAGTGACGAGAAAAAGACAGGTCATATTTCACATCTGTTTCAGGGAGAGGCAGAGAGATGTAAGAGTTGCGAGACAATTTTCCTGATTCATGTGGACACATCCTTTCCTAATTAGAGATGACCTTCTTCCTGCCGCATGCCGTCCGATGGCATGTAACGTAAGGAATGTTTACCATGCCGAGGCAGGGCCCCACTATCCCCCTCTGCCTCTTCTCCCCAATGTCAGTGTTCGTCACGCCTGCGGGAGAGGGGAGCCACAATGGGAAGGGACAAGATGCAATTTTTCTATTCTCTTCCCTGTGTTAGATGTGTGTACACGCTTAAGAGCAAAGAATGTAAGAGGGAGGTATCGTTCCAGCCTGGCTATTTGTGAGGGCCACTCAGAAAGGCTGCCCGTGGCAGTGAATTTTCTCCTGGCTACAGCCAGAGTCATCCCCTAGACAGAGGAGCCAGAGCTCACACCTGGAAATTCAGTGGGGCAGACATGTTCAGCACCAACACATTTGTGCAGTGTTCAGATACCTGTGCACCTACGAGTGAAGCTCTTCATCTTCACAGGGCTGTTATAAGAGGTAGGCTCAATGATCTCCACTGTCATTTTCCAAGAGAAAACTGAGACCAATATGTTAATTAACTTGTCTGAAGTCACATTAGCTACTGAGTAGGAGAGCCAGGACTCAAAACCCAGGTTGCTAGTTCTGTCCCCCAAGTTTGGTTTAGCCGGGATGTTTTTCTAATTGTCCTGAGTAGGAAAGAGAAGGAGACAGCACAACAAAAGGAGACCCAGGTCAGGGACAAGCAATAACTCAGCAGTCAACTGTTCGATATTCTGGCTACTAGGCCAGGGCCAAATGATCTGCTTCTGATGCCAACTCTCGAGGAGGGGAGGGGCCGGTCCCAGAACAGCTGATGGCCCAAAACCCACACCTGCTCCATACACAGACTGCTGGAAACTGGGCACGACCAGAGTATTTGAACCACAGAAAATACATTGGTTAGAACTCAGACACCACACTATATAGTGCTATACCAAAGGGAAACCAAACTACAAACCTGCCCCGGCTAGAATTAGCAGAGATGGGGAGGGAGGGGAGTCGGGACTTCTCTTTTTCTCTGAAATGGAGAGCGTATTCAAATGTAAACTTGGACTAGTTTCTTCTTTGCTGCAGCTTCCTCAACCATAGAAGCTGGAAGGATCAAGCGAGATTTGGCTGGGCACAGTCCCTCGTGCATAACAGGCATCAATAAATGGAAGCCACTAAAGCTACTTATGTGCAAGCCATGCTCCAACCTGGCAGGTAGTCTTTTGGTTGTTAACTGCATTGCTACTTCTTTCTCTGCACCCCCTCACCCCACAGTACCAATATAACACGGGTGGAAAGTGACATTAGATCCTTACAATGAAGCAAAGCAAGTCACACAGGTGTCTTGGTGTTACAGAGGTTAATGTGCAGAAGTATACAGATGCCTCAAGGAGCCAGGGAAGGGTGGCCTGGTAGTGAAGGAGTTAAAAGCAAATGCTCTGGCGCCAGACTGTTTGGGTTCAAATTCTGGCTTTGCCACTTCCCTGGGATATTTTACAAGTTAGTTAATCTCCATGGACCCCAGTCTTGCCACTTGTAAAATGGTGATAAAAATAGTGCCTAATCCATAGGGTTGACATGAGGATTAAATGAGTAAATACCTGTGAAATGTTCAGAGTAGTGATCAGTGCATAAATGGTATAAGCATTAGCTGCTCCTGCTATTACAGCATCACCATCCCTATTGTGACGCAGGAGAAGCATCGGGGCAGGAGGACTGAGGTGAGCACTCTAGAGATGGTATCCCCAGCAGCTTGTGATGAGAGGGGCGAAACTTTAGCATCTGAGTGTACCCCCCTCTGCCCCACCCCCCAAGGGAGCAGCGCTGTAACCCAGAAGAGCTGTAACTCAGGAAGGCGCTCCACTGAGGGCAAGGCTGTAACGTAGGAAGGACTTGTCACACAACCTTGGACGTGTAACACTGGAAGGCAAGAGAACCAAAGCCAGGCTGAGGCCAGTGACTTCAGCTCAGTCTCTCTGAGGCCTAAGAAAGAGGAAGCACATGGCCAAGGGCGCCTAGACGGTCCTGACCCGCATCCCCCTGGACCACTCACCTGAGTGGCAGAGGACGGACAGGACGAACAGGAGCCCAAGCAGGATGAATCCTTTGCTTCCCATTGTTTACAGGATCTGGAAGGAACACACACAAAGAATCGTCATGAACCAACCAATGACTGACCACTGACCGGTGATCTCAGGAACCAAGAATCAGAAGGCCTAGGGAGTTTCAGGAGACACGGGGAAGGAGCTAGCAGACCAAGAAAACAGGAAATCTGCCAGGCTGGGGTGCCATCACTGAGGGGTGCTCTCGGGTGGGACAGCACTTGGTCTCTCCTCCTGCCCCCAGACCTCAGCTTACTAAAGAAAAGCCGTTGATCCTGGTGAGAAGAGCATCTATGGGGAGTCCGAGCACTGAGGGCCCAGAGGCAGGGCTACCCGGGCCCCGCCCTAGCTCTCACCTCTAATGGCCCCTCTCTCTGTGCAGTGGGGACAACGGCCATTCCTGCTCTGCTGTAATTACACCCTAAGCTGTTGGCTGGGCCAGAGCCTAGTGAAGGCCACTCCTCCAGGCCACGCCACTTCTCCAGGCCACACCACTTAAGGGCATCCGAGCAAACAAGTGGCTCTGGAGGGCACCGACATGCAGGCATCCAGCAGCAGAACAGAAGCACTGACTCAGTGTGCCTGCAAGCTCTGGCTCCCCACCTTGGCAAGAATGATGGACATGCCTTGGTTCACCCTGGGGAAGGAAAAGGAGTTCCAGGTAACTCTGATGACTAGTCCGCATTACGTTCGTACCTAGGTGTGCAGGAGTGAGCATGGTGTGGGAACGCTAAAATGCCTCAAACCCTCCTTTTGTCTGCTAAGCAAGTCAAGACGCTGGGAGGCTTCAAATTGTCTGTGGATGAAAAGAGGGCCACATACCAGGCCGACAAGCTCAGCAGAAGCCAGCACAGCGGCCTTACATAGGACAGTCTGAACATAAAGCTTCGTAACCGAAAGCAGGTCTCGGCAGGTAGTCACATCCTAGGGCGGCAGCTTCCTTGACAAAGGTCAGTCTTTACCTTAAGGAGCCTGTCTTCTTGCTGTTGGTGTTTTTTTTCTTTTTTTAAACGTATCTTTGGAATTTCAGAGGAATTCACAGTAATCTCCTTTTCCAGGCCCCTCAGGGCACACCTACCACACCAGAGCACAGAGCACAGAACCCTCGTTGTTACCTTGTTCCCTGAACACCATCTCTCCGTGCTGTAAATACGAACTATGTGGAACCCAATGTAAAAGAGGGGCATCTCTCCATTTTCCTCTTTATCCAATCTCAGAGGTGTCCCCACTGCCCCCCTCATCTACCACCAATGAATCTCACGTGACCGCCTTTACATCTCCTTTGATTCCTACGTGTGAAATAAGCCATAAAACTGCCATTCTCTGGAGCCTTTTCTCAAACCATTGAGATTTTGCTTCCTGACAATTGTTCTCAGTTTGGCTCAAATTTATAAAAATTCTCTAGAGGTTCAGTCATTTGTTACATCATGTTTAAACCATGCATTTAGTAACAGGTCTAGGAAATCTCTCCACCCCACCCTTACTTTCCTGAGCCCATCCCGAAACAAGGAGACAACAGCCTCTCGCCATCCAGGGCTCCCCATTCCACTGAATCCCACAGGCCAAGGGGCAGACAGATGGGGCTCTTGGCGGGTGAGGTCCCATCCTCCTCCGGGTTAGGAACATCATCTCTCACAACTTCAAAGGTCATCTGATGCTCGGGAATTGGCTCTTGAAGGCCAGGAAAATGTTCGGAAACAGAAAGGGCAGAATCTGACTAAGTGATTAGGGGTCTCTTCTCCTTTTATGGGCCCTTGTGATTATACTGTGCCCATTGTCACTGAATACCAGCTTGCAGGCAAGACCACCTTTCTGTATCACCTTCCATTTTGTTAGCAAATACTATAGCCAGTTGTTTGGCTCCCTGCTATTGATGTTACCTGCATTTAATCCTCATAAAATGCTGCAAAATGTTTAAAGATCTTATTTATTTATTTTTAGAGGGGTGGGGAGGGAGAGAGGGAGGGAAACATCAATATGTGGCCGCCTCTTGTGCGCCCCCTACTGGGGGCTTGGCCCCAGGCCAGGCATGTGCCCTGGACTTGCAATGGAACCCTCAACCCTCTGGTTCTCAGGCTGGCACTCAATCAATCCACTGAACCACATTGTGCCAGGGCACAATGCCGCAAGTTTAATCTCCACCTCCATTTATAAGGGAACTGAGGGTTGAGGAGGGGAACTAATTTACACAAGTGTTGGAAAGTAGAATAAATAATGTCTTTCTTTCCCTAAGGTGTCCAGGGATCTGTGAATACAGGCAACTTTCCATTTCAAGCGACTTTGTAGATGACTTTAAGCTTCAGAGAGATGTGAAAACAGAAGAGGCAGGAGATTCAGAGTGAGACTGACTTCACCGACTGCTGATTCTGAAGACAGAGAAAGGGGGCCAGCTGAGGCAAACAGGTGGTCTGCTTAGAAGCTAAAAACACCCTCGACCAACGCTCAGCCAGGAAACGGGGCTTCAGCCCTCCTGTCGCCAGTGCTGTAATTGTGCGGACAACCCGAAAGAGGGAAGGAAACGGATTCTCCCACAGATCCTCCAGAAAGGACAACGGCCATGAGGTCGTGGCAGCTGTCTCAGTTACAGAACTGTAAGAGTAATACTCTTGAGTCATGTTAAGCAATAGAAAACTAATATACCAATCTCAGAAGTGGTTGGTGTATTACAACATTTAAACCCAGGGCTGAGTTCTTCAACCATAGTTAAGCTCTCTGGTGAGGAGACTTCTTGTGCATTCAGGTTCTGAAATAAATTTGCTGTAAGTGGAGGCCACCAGAGAAGAGAATTTACATTGGGAGATTCACAGATGCCCATGAGTAAAGTTACTGCCCCCGGGAGCCTGGGGCCTGAAAGGCTGATGAACAGTAAGGCTAGAAGTGTCCTCAAAGATACAACCCGAAGTTGTTATTTTAGACGAAAATAATGGCGGCCCCCCAGGGTGGGGATGGGGGAGAAAGTTACCTTTCCCAAGGCAACAGGTTAGTTGCAAAGCCACATAGCATGGATCGCACATCTATTCACCAGGGTTTGGTAACTCCCAAGTACCAGTAGCTTAACATTATCCGGTGACTAGTAGTGCTAAGGGCTTGCAGGTTTGCCTCATCACCTCATAATACACTGCTTGCTGCAGCCGGGCAGGCCTAAACAAAGATCAGTTATTGGTTCACCAAGGTAACTGCAACATCAGCAAGGAGAGACAAACAGAAAACCACATACATCACAGTGAACAGCCCCTCCCACTTTGAGATTCCACTGCCCTACCACCTGAGACCTCCCTAAACCACAGAAATCTGCAGCTTCCCTTGGCTGCCTCGGAAAATCTGATTCCCACAGGGTCCGTCATCACAGGGAGTGTACTCACTGCCCTGCCCTTGGAGGTTGTAACGGCAGAGCCAACTGTTTAATGAAGACAATTCACAAAGCTCTGGGGCACAGGCAAAAAAAAAGTCTTCTCCTGGTGGAAACTTCAAGCAGCTCGGGGTCCGGGTTTATCTGTAGCAGCCTGGCTGAGGTCCTTCAAGAATTTGTAATGCAATCTTTTTTTAAGAGTTTGTAGTTGGAGCTGTCAGAGATGAATTCCATTAAAGACCTGCTCTCCTCAGCCTAAAATCCATTTTATTTGGGCTTTTGGCTTCTGAGCCACTCAGCCTAATGGGATGTTTTCTTACAGGAAAGTTCAGCAAACAGTCTCTTGTTTCTACTTCAAAATTTACAGAAGCCACAAATGTTAGGCGTGATGGGTCCACAGTGAGGCAACCTACCTCCTTTGGGATCACACATTTCCCAGCATACTGGGAAACGCTGCCACCACCCTCAGTCCACATTCTGAGTCTGTGTGCCCGCTTTAGAGAACTGGGGGTGAACTGTCCCCAGTGGGGAACATGAAGAAGGTGGATCACAAGGGTACCCCAAATATTAACAGCCACTGTTTGGTCTCCACATAGCAAGTGTCAAACCAAACCCTTTCCATGATTTTTCTCATTTCGTCCTTGTAACTCCCAAGGAAGGAAGTTCTACAATTTTACTGATTTAAAAAATGACATCAAATAGTTCACTCAGGGCCCAGTGTGAGCCTGGGCACGGGCAAAAAAGGTTTTGAAATACATTTTAATAGAATTAAACAAACAAATAAGGGGGAATCATTAAGTCTCAGAGTTTCATATTGTTTTTGTTTCCCATAACACCACGCAGAAGACACCACGAAGTGCCCACTGCCTGGGTTTTAAAGGTCTTAATCTAGCTCTGGCCATGGGATTTTTTTTTATCACCCTGGGCCAGCAGCCTGGGCAGGGGTGAGGCCAGCAGAAAAAGCCATTTCATTTTGCCTGACAAGATGCGTATGTGTCAGATGTGAGAACTGGAATATGTGTGTTAACACATATTCCAGGATCCTTGAAGAGGCTGCTTCTCCTCAAACCATTCAAATCACTATTTAACATTTTTTCCCAACCCCGCTGTCAGACTCTATGAAGGGCACAGCCCAAGCCGGCCCAAGAAAACAAAACATCACACCAAACTTGGACTTAAAAGGTCTGTGTTTCAGCCCTGCTTTGTTATTAAAGTTCAAAATTTAGACCTCTAAACAGAAGAATGTCCTTGACCATTTGGGGGTGGCGTTAACCTCTCACGGCGCGGTATCTTTTTCCTAAATTGCCAAGAGCTTCCCTTCCATGGTCAGGGTTCGAGGAAAATATTCCCGAGGGAATGGAGGGCAAGGCCTGCGTAATCTGGGGTGCCCACTCTCCCCTTTTTCTTTGTTGTAAACAAGGTAAAGATAAGGTAAATCGGAGTTCTATCGGGCTCTTTGGATAGCTTAAAGCGTGCGACCGGGGGGCCTCAGGTGCCGGGAAGGGCAGGGCGTCGGGAGGACACCCCAGCCCAGGGGTTTGGGAAAGGGATGGGGTCGTCCCCAGGGCGCGGAGGCCAGCTCAGGTGGGGAGTGGGAGCCGGGAGGAGGCACGAGGGAGGGTTCGGGTCTCCGGAGGCCCGTGCCCAGCTGCCCGCCGGCACACGAGCCTGCGGAGGTCCGCAGCCGCGGCAGATTCGCAGCGCAATCTGGCCCAATCTGGCCCACGGCTTAGCCTTACCTCTCGGCGAGCTCGGGGTCCGACTTCCCGGGAAGTGCGGTCCGGGCGGATCGGCGGTCTTTATAGCCTGGGCCCGGGAGCACGCAGCCACCTCTCGCTGGCCCCTCCCCCACCCGGCCCCGCCCCCGCCCCCGCCCCCGCCCAGAGCGCAGCAGGCCCGGAGTCCGGGTCACGAGTGTGTTCAGGGCTGGCTTTAGGCGGTCACTGCAGGCGTCCTTTTACCCTGGTCTGGGAGCAGCCTCTGCGCGTCAGGGGAGGCAGGGTCCTGACCCAGGTTCAGAAAAGATCCATGGCCAGGGCTACATCAAGACCTTTAAAATCCAGGCGACGGAGGTTGGTGTTGTCATCCCGTTTGTTACGAAAACAGAAAAAAAAACATGGAACTCCAAGACATAGGATTTCCTTTTTTGTTTAATTTTTTTTAATTAAACATTAAAATATATTAAAAAAATTTTTTATGCCTGTGCTAAACTTGCTGTGGGCCCGGGTGTCCGGTTTCTTCTGCCCTGCTGCGGCCTGGGGCTCTTTTCGGCCCTTAAGCTCTGGAGCCCTTCAGTGTCTTTCCGTCACAGCCATCCAAGCCTTGGGTCTTGTTTGGAACTAAGATAAAACTCCGCAGAACCACCATGTAGGACGTTATTTCTATGTGAAAATGTAATTTTCGCAATTACCCCGCTCCCTGACCAGGGCAATTTAAGTTTTTATCACTTGCGAAGACTCTCCCACCCACTGCAGAACTGGCTTTAAGAGCACCATGGGGAGAGTAAGGGAAAAAAGGTACAAGTCTCTGGCCTCTGTTGGAGACCATGAGACACTTTCTGAGGATCAGGGTGAGAAAATACTGCATCTCACGACTGCTTATGCTGAATCGAAAGGGGAAGCAAGCGGGGCAAATCATAATCGACCATGATGTGCTTTCCATCGTGATGCTCTGATGGCTTAGGGATGCCGGGAAGTGAGTTTCATTTGACGTCTGCTTAAATCAGCTGAACATGCATTTCCAATAATAGCTTGTTTACAAAGCTCTTTCAGATGCATTATCTTATATGCATCCTATTAGCTGTTCCCTCCTTGAAACTCGCCTGGATTCTGAGATGCCAATCTCTCCTGGTTTTGCTTCCAGTTCCTTGACCTTTCAGCCTGAGATTCTTTCCCACTACTCATTTCATAATGGGCACTTCCAGTGCGGGACTGAGAATCATTGCTCCATGTGCTCCCTGGGAGACTACAGTGCATCCATGTTGTTTTAGCTTGGAGATACGTTTGTAGGTGATTTGCAAATATTTATTCTCCAGTCCTGATCAGTCCCCTCAATCTTCATATTCACATCCAATTGATTGCTGGACATCTCCACCTACATGTCCCACAGACATTCTGAACTCAAAATGTGTCCAAATCTGAGCTCATTTCCAATGATCTATTGCTTTTTTTTCTTCTTCCATAAATGAAACCAAAAACCTGGAAACCAACTTTGGTTTTTCTCACTCCCTCATATCTAATCAACTGCTGCCTACATCATTTGCTTATCTCAACTTCATAACCTCTTCACTACACCTGCCACTGACCTAATTCAGGCCTGCAGCACATCTAACTTGGACCATTTCCTTTACTTTGTACTAGGTTTCCATGCTGCACATGGTAGTTCCTGCATCCTGTGCCCTTTCTCTACCTATCCTGCTGGAGACCTGGCTGCTTCACCTCTCATTTGACTTTATTTCATATCATCTTTTCTGGAACACAGTGGGACTGTAGCTGCTATTTTGCAACCATGAGTTTGACCTTTAAGACTAGTCTTGAGCTAAGGATAATGGGGCAGAAAGATGGAAGGAATCTGGAATGTTAATTAATCCACCGTATCAGCCCAGAATTAGTTACCTCTGACCTATCACAAGAGGAAAAAACCCCTAAGCTGTTTAAGCTATTTAGGTATCGGTTTCTCTCTGACACATCAAGCTTTAGACAAATAGATGTTCTCAAGAAACCTCTAAGCCAGAAATGGCCTTAAGTCTGACCAATTGTTAGATCCCTTTTATGTGTGAATACACATTTTTGCCAATGAAATAAAACATATTGAGCTTGTTACCAAGCTTGAAATGTCTTGTTACCAATACCTTAGCATCAACTAGAGGTCACGCATCCAGCATGCTAAAAGAATGTGAATTTGATGAGAGGATAAACAAGTCTTAAGCATTCTGAGGAGCAAAACTGGTGGGGTTGCAGGGGAGACGTGAGGCATTGTGGGTACTCTGGGACTGAGAGAAAGGAGAGGTCGTCCAGAAAAGGGAAGCAAGCAATGCATGGCATGGGATCCTGGGGTCAGCTTTGACTTGCAACATTAACTAGTTTTAAATTATTGCTTTACCAGGAAACTTTTAAGAGATCAGTGCGTTGATTAAAAAGAAGACATAGGCACAATAGAAGGATTTGGCAACCTGATAATACTCTATTAAGAAAGAAAAGCAGGAAAAACTGCTCACTCCATTTGAGAACATTCTGACAGGTGCCGATATGAAAAGGTTAAGTTTGACTTCATGGGCTCTGATGGCAGCTGTTTCAACCCAATACCCTCCTCTTCCTGCAGTCTTCAGTAGAAAACAACTGTTCTCGGGGGAGATGGAAAGTGGGGTGCCTGACTGGGTATAACCAAAGCCAGGAAGTGGCTTTCAATGGGTCTCTAGCAACAGGCCAGCAGGTTTCGCCTCCTCTTTCATCTTAAGAGCAAAGGCTTATTAATAAGTTGATGGAAGATAGGCAATTATACAAAATGCAGCATCAGAACCAAGATTTGTTTTTAAAATGTGAGTTTTTGACACTTGGAGGACTTCATTCCAAACTCTCCATAATATAATTACAAAAAAAAAATCCATGTTTCAGGAAAACATACTTAAATCTTAACATAAAATTCATGTCACTTACCACAAACTTAGGCGTGTATAAAGGAAAAAAAAGCGATATTTACAAATTTAGACTATGTAAGACATTGTGAAGAATTTTGTTAATAAACAACATAATACATACTTTTACACTCTACATTTCAAAAATGCATCTGTGAACAACAGTAATGTTGATGATTTTAATTGAATCCAAGGTGCCCTGTTGAAGATGTTAAATTAAATTCAAGGTTGGGAGAGTTGAAGACTAAACTCAAAGTCAAGATCATAAAGACTTTAAATTCAAAGTTATAGTGATAAAAACTTTTAAATTCAAGGATAGATTGTCTAAGAAAGGACAAAAAGACTAGCATTCAACCTATTCAGTCAATTAGTTCCCTATGAGTACAAAATATATAGAAATCACTAAATGGATTAGCCTAATTACAAATTGTGTTCATTTCTAAATGACAACTGCAGGAAGTCTTTTCACAGAATTTTTCAAGTCACGTAGTTTCTATCCTTGGGTAGGTATTTCTGCTATAGTTCTTATTCAAAGCAATTCCCTCCTGCTTTCATATAAGTACAAAATACTTTTAAACAAAGAAATGTCCACTCCTTAGCTAGAGAACTACTCCCCCATTGGCTTCTAAAAGAGAAAAAAAAAATCCTCATTTCTTCCTCAACCTCAAAATCACTAAGTAAACTCAAACAATCCAATTCCTAATGAAGAGTCGTGTAGCATCCAGAGCCCAGAACAATATTTCATTTCATTTAGCTAGTGTTTCTTGCTAAACGCCGAGAACAATTTAGGTATTTACATTATTGAGAAATCTATTTAACAGAGTGGATTCATTCCAGTGGTTCCATTAGCAGAGGCTCGCTAGAAGAGGCGTGAGTAGCGGCGTCTGCGAATGGGAACATCGAAGAGTCTCCTCGGCCTCCCTTCCTCGTCCTCTTCATCAGAGTCATCCATATCTGCCGAATCATCGTCGTCGTCTTCCTTCTCTTCTTCTGTCTCTTCCATCTCTTCGCACTCATATGAGGATGATTCGTCTTCCTCCTCGTCTTCTGCCTCTTCCATTTCCTTGAAAGAAAAAACAGTCTTTTGATAAGAACTTCCATCAGTTTTTTTATACTTATTTAATGCAAATTCTGATTTATCTAGAATCGAAACAACCAGACTGCCAAATGTGAATTTTTATAGACTTGAACAGCACATTTTCAAAATGCACATGCTGATGCAAGATTCCAGAGCGTATATTCTACTACAGGTTTAAAAACGCTCAATGTGGTTTGCATGGTAAATATAGCTCATCAATACGGCACTCATTTTTTAACATGGTAGTGGTTATTCATATACAGTGTAGTGAGCAGGCCACTCCTAACAAGATAAAGCTTTACAGAGTCTATCGCATTACTGTATTAAGTAACAATTCCTTATTAATCTATATGCTTACAGAAAAGAATACTGGTATGACCTCTACTGGTAATTTTTATGTACTGTCAACAAGAGGTCTAAGATTTCTACTGAGTTCCTACTATAAAGGCACATCATTTCAATTCAGCCACCACCGGTAGCCTCTGCTTGTAAATGAACTTGTTGGAGGCTCTCAGAATAGGGACGTGGTGATGTTGAATATGCAACATCTGAGCATCTGCTGGAAACTTGCTCTTAAGCAGGGTTTCTAATCGGGTCTTGACTTACTCTGCCGTTAATTTTCTCTCTCACTTTTGAAGATCCCAAGAGAGGAGCTGCTACACTGGACAGAATTCTGAGCAGCAAGGTCCTAGTTCGTAATGTGGGACATGTTGGGAAACTTGGGCCGTGATGGCAGCAAAAGTCCTTCCACTGAGGCTTCTATGACACTCCACGATGCGGCACCTTCATTACCCTTCTGATCTCCTCCTCTCCGACCACTCTCCCCTCTGCCCGCCCTCCGGGACAAGGGCATCCTCGCAGTTCTTCCAGGCACATTAGGGTGTCAGGACCTCTGTACTTGCTGTTCTTAGTCTGGAACACTCTTGCCTTGTGTATCCAAGGGCTCTTTCTAGCTCTTTCAAGTCTCAGCTCAAATGTCACTGAGGCCTTTCTTGACACATCTTTATATTATACAACCCAACAGGACATTCCTTATCCCCTTGACAGATTTTTCTCCAGAGCACACGTTATGGATACTACTTGACCTGAGTACATACTGTTTATTTGCTACACTTGTCTCTTCTAACTGGAATATAAATTCCAAGGCAGAGATTTTAATTGTATCATTCACTGCATTTTCCCCAGCACCTAGTAGGTACTCGGTAAATATTTGTTGAGTGAGCAAATGAATTGATTTGGGAGCGAGGTATCATTCTGTAGTAGGATTTATCAAAAGAAAATGTCACTAGGATTTATTATAACACACACAATAATAGTCAGAGAAAATATACATAAACATGATATTAGATATTCTATTATTTTTCTCTCCAGATTTTTTTTTAAATCTAGGGAATGAGGACTTTGAAATTCAATAGCAGGTTCAAAAAGGAAAGGAGGAAAGGATTAGGAAATTCTAAAATATGAAATACAGATAGTATATTATTAATTATCTCAATGAAGAGGAAAACAGAAAAACTGTGAAATCAGTGTGGCTACAGAGGAAGACTGCTCACGGTCACAGCTAAGATGCACACACAGAACGGAGGATGGAAGGAGGAACAAAGGTAGCAAAGGACATGAATCAGTGGCAGGTGCCTCTAAAGTGTCTAAAAACAAACAACAAACCACCGAGATCAACAAAAGCTTAAGACCAACCAACAGGGTCTTTTAAAATGGCATCAAAGTATAAAGCAAAAGGAGGGATTAAGCCTCCTAATTAATCATATAGTTAGAGGACACAAAAGGAGAACAATTCAACTTCCGCATCAAAAAAAATACCCAACAAATATGTAAACAAGAAAGGCAGACACAAGCACAACTCAAATGCAACCCCTACTTCCTGCTTCGTTTGGTTAGAAATAAGTCCAGAATTCGCATTTATTTTTATTGATGTCTCATCCTCAATAGAGAAAAAATATTTTCCACAAGGCAAGTCAAGATTTTATACTACTATTTGTGGTTGGGAAGACACTAAAACTCTAAATAAGTAAGAACATAATTAAGAAGAGAGTTGAACATGTAATGAGTTTATTGTTGTAATTTAAAATTATAAATTTAAAAATTTAAAAAAGGAATAAGTATTATAAAACTTCTCAGTTTTAACTTCTAACATAATAAATATCCACATAACCCACATAAGCAAGAGTTCTTTGGAGTCCTCGTAACTTTCTTTTAATTAGAGTTGACATACAATATTGTATTAGTTTCAGGTGTACAACAACATGGTTAGACATATATATACACGCATATTATGCAGGGATAAGCACAGTAAGTCTAGCAGCCATCTGTCACCACACAGTTATCACGAGGTTATTGACTACATTCCCTAAGCTGGACGTCACATCCCTGTGGCTCACTTTATAAAACTGGCAGTTTGTACTCAATCCCTTCACCTTTTGTGCTCCCTCTTCTATCCCACTCCCCTTTGGTCATCACCAGTTTGTTCTCTGTATCTACAAGTTTATTTGTGTCGTTTCGTTTTCAGATTCTACATGTAAGAGAAATTATACAGCTTTTGTCCTTCTCTGACTTATTGCGCTTAGCATAATACCCTCTAGGCCCATCCATGTCACTCCAAAGGGCAAGGTTCCGTTCCTTTTTTACTGTGGGTAATAAGTCTGTCTGTCTGTCTGTCTGTCTGTCTCTTTCTCTCTCTCTCACACACACACACACACACACACACACACACTTCTCTTTATCCATCCATCTGTGGGTGGACTCCTAGGTTAATCCCATATCTTGCCTGTTGTAAACAATGATGCAGTGAACATAGGGGTGCATATATCTTTTACGAATTAGTGTTTTTTATTTCTTTGGAATAAATACTCACGAGGTGGAATTGCTGGGTCATATGGTAGTTCTATTTTAATTTTTGGAGGAATCTCCAGTAATTTTAGAGAGCTTAAAGGGTCATGAAACCAAAAAGTTGAAATGACTATTCTTAAGTAAAGACCACCTTACACCCACCCTAACGAACATTACAAACAAGCCTCGATATCTTGCAGGCATCGAGGACCAAGCAGACCCAATAATATCTGACCACCTGCCTGCCCCAGTAAATCATGACACTCTTTAAACATTATGTTAGGGATAGTGCCAACTTTAGGACAAGGAATATGGTCAGAGATAGAGATTTCATAACAAAAAATATAAGCACATCAGTAAAAAGACAGCACAATCCTAAGTATATTTGCATATAATTATAGTGCTTCAAAACACATGAAGCAAATCTGATAGAATTAAGGAGAAATAGACAAAACTGTAATTATAACTGGAGATTACAACAATGGTCTCTCATAGAACAAAGACAAAAATGACCAGTAAATAGATAAAAGACTTGAAAAACAATCAACCAGTTTCACCTGTCATTTATAGAACATTCCCCAAAATAACAGAATACATTCTTTTCAAATACAGAAGGATTATTTACCAAGACAGACCATAATTCTGGGCCATAAGACATTTGAAAGGATTAAAATTATACACAGTGAGTTCTCTAACCATAACAAAATGAGAAATCAATACCAAAAGACAACTGGAAAATCTCCATATGTTTGGAAATTAACACATTTCTAGAAAAGTCATAGATCAAAATTAAATTACAAGAAAAATCTGAGAATATTCCGAACCAAATGTTAAAGAAAATATAACACATCAGAATTTATGAAATGTAGCTCAGACAGTGCTTACAGAGAAAAAAGGTCTAAAATCAATAATCTAAACTTCTACCTTCAGAAGCTAGAAAAAAAGTAAATTAAACCCAAAGTAAATAGGAGGAAATAAAGATAACTGCAGAAATCAATAAAAATAAAAAATGAGCAAATAACAGAAAAAAAGTCAGTGAAACCACAAGTTGTTCCTTTAAATGATCATTAAAGTGCAACCCCTTGCTTAAACTGATGAACAAAAGAGAAGATATAAACTGCTAATATTAAGAATTAAAGAGGAAGTCTGGCCTCCCGACCCCGGGGGTAGGGGGGTGTGGGGAGAGGGGGGCAGAGGGGGAGTTGGGGAGAGAGGGATGGAGCAGGGGGAACCCAGAGGGAAGGGCTGGTGCTCAGGGAACTGGGAAGGGAAGGGGCAGGGACCAGGAAGGAAAAAAAAAGAAGAATGAAAGAGGAAGAGGACATGTGACTACAGCATTTGCAGCCATTAAAAGGATTATCAAAGGAATATTGTGAATAACTTTATGCCAATAAATCCAACATTTAGACAAAAGGGACAAATTTCTTGAAGACACAAATTACCAAAAGTGATTCAAGAAACAGAAAACTTGAGTATTAAAGAAATTCATATTTCAAAAGCTTTCCAAAAAGAAAATCCCAGCCCCGGATGACTTCACTGATAAATCCCGTGGAACATGGAAGGGTGCCGTGACACCAGTGTCATACGGAGTCTGGACTAGTCAGAACGGAAGGCCGCCTCGGAGGCAGCGAGCTCCCAGTCCCGCAGGTAAACAGCAGAGGCATTCCTCGGCCGAGAGGGAAGCCACGCCACCTCCAGACCCAGACTGCAGGTTGTTTTTGCCAGACATCCAGTGTAATGGCCTCAAGTGTCCACACCCCCTCACCGTCCCCTCTACAAACTGGACTTGTGAACGTGTCAGCTCCGGGTCAGATCTAGATCATGTCCGTCTTCCCAGACTTATTTTAGACCCACCCATCGGGGTCATCCCAAGAGTCAGAGGGTTTTTTCTGATGCTTACAACTCAATTACGTTCTGGGTATACGATTCACATTTTACTCTCACTGTATAACCGGAGCGTCATCATTTTCTCTACTCATTTTATAGCTCATGAGATTGGGATTACTGTCATACCTGCCATGAGGCAACCCCAAAAATGAGATTAAAAAAATATACCTAGTTGACTTAGGAAATGATCCCAAAGAGAGACTACTAAAAGTAGAAGTCTACCCATTAAATCCTCTTTGTAATAGTTTCTATAGCATATTTGTATTATTTTACAAAATTGGGAGTTTTACCAAAAACACCAGAAGAAATTGTTTTCCCAGTCTCAATAAAATAAAATAAAGTAGATATTAACTGGTCTAGTGTAGTGTTTCTCAATAGGCAATTGATGTACTTTTGGAAATAGTGGAAAAGAGGCTGAAACTTTAGTAACTACTCTGTATGATACTACAATGGAAGACACATGTCATCACACACATGTCCAAACTCACAGAACACACACCGCCAAGAGCGAACCCTGACGTCACAGACGGACTGCAGGGGACGACAGTGGATCGGTGTGGGTCCAACAGCTGTAAAAACGGTGCCACTCTGGCGGGGGATATTGTGTAGGGGCTCAATATAAGAAGGGGCTGTGACCTTCTGCTCAGTTTTTCTGTGAATCTAAAACTGCCCTAAAAAATAAAGCTAGTAAAACAAACTAACAAACAAAAACAGGTAACGGAGTTACTCGGATTGAAGAGTATAGAGCTTAGTTCACTTATTGCCCACCTCCCCCAACACAGCCACATATCCCACCCCACCCCACGGTACCTCCCTCGAAACTTCTAGGGCTCTCCGGAACACAATTTATAAACTATTTGTCTGGCTAATCGACAAAGACCCTCTGTGGAGTTCATTCGAAAAAGTCATGTAAATCAGCACCAGAGGAAAATTTAACCTACCAATCGAGCTATAGACACCCTGAATGTCGGACATGCCATATGGAATTGGGGAATGGCGACATTAAAGATCCTGTCTTTAAAGTAAAGAAAGTGAAAGGTATAATATCCTTCCATATATCCCGATGTCGTAGAGAATGTGGTACAACTTGTGTATTCATATACCCGGCCAGGGCTGATGATTGGAAATTCACCTGCAGAGAAATAGTAACAATAAAGCATAAAATTCAGTTCCTCATTACAGCAAATAAGATATGCCTCTGGGGGGGGGGGGGTAAACTATGTTAAAGTAAATGCACAATTAGAAGCAAAGTCTAAAAGGGAATACAACAAAATGTTAACAGTGATCGGGTTATGAGTATTTTGACTTTTTTGTAATCCCTCTTATTCCCTCTGTTGTGTGTGTGGGGGGGGGCGGGGGGGGGAATATCTAGTAGAATAAAACACAATTAAAAAAGGAATATTTTTTTCAAAATGCTTGGAGGCATTTTAGATACCATCTACAAGACATAAATAATAAAAAGTGTCACAGGCACTAGTTTAAACAGCAATAAGAATAATCTAAATGTTTTATATAGCAAGAGACTAAATCATCAGATTCTGAGGAAGCAGCTTAGGCACTGAGCCCAGACCAAATGGTGGTTACAAGGGACAGTTCTTACTCAAAGGGACCAAGTGACTGAAAAAGAATTATGACTTTAATGAAAATTTTCAGCACTAGATCCCCAAATAAATTCAGGAAAAATTCCTTAAATAGACATGTAGAATATGACTTTATTTGTGGGAAAGAATTAGAACAATTTTATATTTTAGGTTTTTTAAAAAAATTATTTTCAAAGATTTTATTTATTTATTTTTAGAGAGGGGAAGGGAGGGATAAAGAGAAGCATCAGTGTGTGGTTGCCTCTCGCGCGCCTGCTGCTGGGGAGCCTGACCTGCAACCCAGGCATGTGCCTGAGACTGGGTTCAAACTGGTGACCCTTTGGTCCACAGGCCGGCACTCAATCCACTGAGCCACACCAGCCAGGGCAAATTAGAACAACTTTAATTAAAACTGAATTCTGCCCTGGCTGGCGTAGCTCAGTGGATTGAGCATGGGCTCTGAACCAAAGCATCGCAGATTTGATTCCCAGTCAGGGAATCATGCCTGGGTTGCAGGCCACGGCCCCCACCAACCACACATTGATGTTTCTCTCTCTCTCTCACTCCTTCTCCCTCCCTTCCCTCTCTAAAAATGAATAAATAAAATCTTTAAAAAAAAAACCCTGAATTCTGTATATGCTTAGGACCAATAACAGAAGTGCAAAGCTTAAATAATGTTATTTTTTTTCTGAAGCACAAACACAAAATCAGAAGAATCTAAGGCTTCAGGAATTTAAGATAATTATAATTTTTTAAAAAGCTGAATGTTGATGGAAATCAAGCTAGAGATGACAGCGCTCCCGTGGGGGCTCAGCTGCTCCGGCCATTGTAATGGCCCAAATCCACAAATAATAAATCCACAAATAATAAAAATCTGTTAGTTTTAACATTTCTCCTCAAATTTCAATTATTTTCTCTTTCTGTTCTGTGCCTACACAATATAATGAATGACTATTCAGCTAAAACAAACAAACAAAAAAGGAACTGAAGAAGAAAAGGAACTCAAATCACCCACAGAATGAAAACTCAATCCCTGAGTTTGCTATAATTCTAGAAAAGTTCACGTTTAAGGTACTAAACTGACAGAATAATGACCTTTACATATTGTATTTATGAAGCAAAGCATTAGACCCAAATCTATGACACCTTTCACACTGCAAACACAGCTCTTAAAAAGATGCAGTCTTATCCACTGACTACATCATGCATTTTCCAAGCTGTGTCACATATATGCTCTCCAAAATGTCCTAGAAGCAACTGGTATATTAACCCAAATCTGGTGTTACATACCAACTACTCCAGGTCCTTGAACTTCTTCTACATCACCTTTAGCGTTTGTTATTCTCCAGTAGCGACTGTCCAACTGACAAGCCTTCTCGGGAAGCGCATCCTTTGACATCTCGATCCTGGAGAAGGAAAGGAGGCAGTAGCGGCACACCGACCAGGCCTTTTTTGTTTCTTTTGTTAAGAGCTACAGTGTCTGGGTTAAGACCATGAAGGGGATTTCTGAAGTAAGTTAAGAAACCCACCCCCAGGTCTGGGTTAATCATCCATGTCTGGAAGTTCTCCGACGATGGCCCGAGCAGCGGAACCCCCACAGGAACGCTGTCAGGTGACGCCCGCCCAGACCTCCAGCGGGGCCAGCGACAGAAAGGGCAGCACAGAAACCCACAAAGACAACGCCGACAACGCTCTTTTGCTGTTCAAATAAAGATCAGTGTGGGAAACACTTTCTAGAACATCGTGCCACGAAAAAGCTTCTGTTTTAAAAACTGACAGTCTTTTACTTGCTACGCAACCCATTTCCCTTTTTCTCATTAGCTTCTAGAAAGCTCAAAGCAAAATGCCACTGTTCAGGTACTGGGATTACACCCTGACTCTGCTTCCCACTTCGTCCAGGAATTTGCTGTCCCTTACTCCCCGTCCCCCACAAGCACACGTAGGTATCACTATCTGAAGCATGTTTCATCCCAGGAAAGATCTAAATCACACAACGAACATCTGTGCATGAGTAACATGTACAGAAATGTCCGCCCAAGGCTGCATACAACATCGGATCCTATGATGCTCCTGCTAAGTGTGTATTATTAAAATATCTCTAGTATATATATGCATGTATATTTATTTTTTGAAAGATTACATATATCTTAAAATATACAAAAAAGAGATCTAAAAGCAAAGTATCCTTAGTCCCTTCCTTAGGGCAATGAGTTGTCTTTATGTCATAGCACAGAGTATTTCCAATTAAAATGAATTAATATTTGTTTTTTATTTAACAAAATCTAGTGCTTATCACCATGTTTGAAAACCAGACAGTGCTCAGTAAATATTTATTAGACTTTTAATTGAATATACACAGGCCAGATGAAATTTAGAAAGCGTGGTTCTACCTTGGGCAATTAGATAGCATCTAGAAAACATTACAACTCTAATTTTGACCTTCATGATGACTACAGCTTAGTGGTCCACTTTGTAAAGCACCTGGCACAACACTTACATTTACGAGAAGTAACTTAGAGACTAATGTAAACTCAAAGTTCTTTATAAACACCATGTTGAACTTTTCCCATAAATGGCCTGAAGTACTTCTGAAAATAGTTCACTATTCATCTGACCCAGAAAACCACACAAAATCATGCAAATCTTCCTGTTCACTGTAAGAACACTCATGAAGCTGCCCAGGCCATCAATGGGGTGCATATCTGAAAAGCCACCAAGTATCTGGAGAATGTCACTTTACAGAAGCCATGTGTAACCTTCCATTGTTACAATGGAGGAGTTGGTGGGTGTGTCCAGGCCTAACAGTGGGGCTGGACACAGGGTCCGTGGCCCAAAAAGTGTCTGAACTTTGCTGCACATGCTCAGAAATTCAGAGAGTAATGCTGAATGTAAGGGAGTAAACGTAGGTTCTCTGGTCACTGAGCACATCCAGGTGAACAAAGCTTGCAAGATGTAGCACAGAACTCACAGAGCTCACCGCCAGATTAGGCCACACAGGACCTCTCCCTGCCACTTTGAAATGATCCTTATCGAAAAAGAGCAGACTGTTCCTAAACCAAAAGAGAAGGTTGCACAGAAGAAAAAGATATCCCAGAAGACACTAAAGAAACAAAACCTTAGGTCCCGAGAGTAAATTCAGCATCAAATAAATGTAAAAGCAGAACCCCCACCCTGCAGGAAATTTTGTTATCCACTTTCCTCCACACTTCCGCAAGAAGCTGGCATTCAAAATGTGTTTTATATCTCGTCAAATGGGGCAATACAACACCTCCGCAGGATATATCCCATCACTAACCGAAAGGAAACTCCATTTAACATTCTCACCTGATCCGGTATGTGAAGAAATAGTGGGGTGGGTGTACAGAGCTAAGTTCCGGCAGAAACGACGTGGAGACTGAAACTGTAATATCCCCAGTTGTCGCCACACACTCCGGATCATGAACATATCTGGGTAATCAAAAAAATCAAACACTTTTTAGTCAACTGACCTCAATTCTATAGGCTAAAAAGTTTAAAGGTACAATGCAAAATAGCTTATACTTCAGTTTAAAATTGAAAAATCATATGTGGGACTTTAAAGGTATAGCCCTATTAAGCTTAGAAGAAAACTAGAAATTACAAACAAACCAAAAAGCTTTGACCATTCTGGATCAATAATGGTAGCAGTCGAGGTTCAATGATCAGTGGTTCAAACAATAGAGCAGTAATTTACTTGGAAACTGCAAAGAGCTTATCTCCATTTTCAGAGCTAAGGAAATTTTGGGGCAGCTGAACACCCAGCTATGCCCTACACAGTGGCTCTGACGATAACAGTGTGTTAGCATGTTATTCTAGGGCCTCTAATGTATATTTAATCTATCATTTCTGCCAACAAGGCTACTGTGAAGCAATACTACCTCTAATACTACCTACAATAACCTGGATGTTCCATTTAGAGATAATAAATATTTTCTAGGAGTTAACAGTTACTGAGTTGCTATTCATACTTAATCTACTACCTGGCAAACAGCTTCATTTCCCCCCCAGGAGAAACTACACAACTACTAATATAAAGCCATCAACTTCTAAATCAAAATCAGTTTTTTCTCTTAATTCTTCAAGGTAAGAAAAATACTAGTTATTCAAGTGTTTGGATGCTTTGGCTCTAAAGTGAGAGTAAAATAGATTTACGGCTGTGAGAGGTTCCATTATTAACCTTCCTGGGAAACCGCACCTGTGATCCGTAACCGATGGTTTTGGCTGATTACAGTCATTGCGATCTAAAGAGCCCCAAGTGAAAAATACCTGAAAATTTGGTCTCTGATGATAGGGAAGCCACCGGATACAACATTGTGGACATAGGAAGTAAACCAGTCAGTAAAAGTATCACCTATAAACCAGAAATGGGAAGAAAACGACAAATCGTTTTTGTAAAATCTATACAGGAAACAAGGAAACAATTGTACTTTCTCTTTGCATAAGGTGTGATATCAAAACTAGAAACATTTTATAGACATAATTCCACTAGTCTTTTATTAGGCCAATTGCTAGTCTCAATTGTATCCATCTTATTCCTAACTACCCGGCTAGGGGAATCTTCCAACTACTTTCAAACTACTTTGTACACTTATAAATAATAGATTCTTAAACTTTAATTTGTTCTGGTACAAGAATGAAAAGCCTTCTGTCTATAATTTCTTGAACAATGGAGACATGGCTATGTTTAGGAAGAAACTGCCCAAAAAACGTCAGCACCTCAACTCAAACAATCAGCGTCTACCCAGGTCCAGGTGCATCCTGCCTGGCGCTCAGTCTGGACATCTGACAGGTGGGTGGCACTGGGGAGTTCCGAGCATCAGACCGGCCTAGTTGCGCTACTACAGATTCAAATGCATGGCGGCCCTCCGTGTGCTCAGTGACCAGCTTGAAGCAGAAAAGAATGACTGAAAGAGTCCAGTCCAGACCATATATCTGTGATCTAATGACTGGGTCAGTAACAAGCACTTACATAAATTCTATCTGTCCCCTCTAGTAATACAACATAACTTTCTCGGAACCTCTTACTGTTAACACATCTCAGTGCCCAGAGTACATTAGTCCCTTAATCAATGCTGCCCAGTGAATTTTTGGGTAAACTTTTTTTAATTAACCCAGTTCCTGTACTCTGCCATGCTTAAGGTCAGATGCTAAATTTACAGTATTTACTTAATATTTTATTTTGAGAATGATAGAAGATACAATTTAGGCTTGGGTTTGAGGGTGTATAGCTTAAAATTTTAAAGGCATCATTTGAGAGAAAGTACACTACAATAGTTGACTCTTTCCTTTATGTCTATTAATGGCCCATTCTGAACCCTCATTTATTCAATGCTATTGTACTCAAAATGAGCACTGATCATCTGTCTGCCTGGAGCAAGATATTAAGAAGCCTATCTTTAATGACATTAATGGTAGGTACCATTACAATTCATAGAAGGTGCAAGTATATGTTTTAAGAACTAGTAATTTTCCTGTAGAGTTTTAAAAAGAGTATTTTTTATATTTCATGGAATGAAATATTATGTAAGAAAAAGAAATTTGTTATAGTTTACATAAAAAAGATATTGACACAATGTATTTCAGTGCATCTAAATTTATTATATTACATGCACGTCAAAGTATGTTCTTTAAAGTGAGGACAGAGTTTCCTGTGTGGCCCTCACTATTTATCCAAACAAAGAATATGGTTTTCTTAGATATTTACTAATAATGCACAGAACACCAGGAGATTTCATCTTATGTTTTACCAAAAATTTCAAGAAAGTCAAACTTAGGGGAATCAAGATGTAATTTATATTTCTAAGGCAGTTTATATTTTAAGTTACGCCTGTATCTTGGAGTTCCTTTGATAGCATTGCATTTTTTAAAAAATTTTATTTTAATCATTGTTCAATTACAGTTTTCTTCTTTTTACTCCCAATCCAGCGTCCCCTCCCACCCTCCCCACTTCCCTCCCATTACCACCCTCCCCTTAGTTTATGACCATGTGTCCTTTAAGTTTATTCCCTGATAGCATTTCATTTTTTCAAGGTAGCTCAAAGGAAACTGCTTTCTCATCTTTGCTCTCAGCACTAACTTCCCATCTCATCTCAAATCTTTTGCTTTGCTCTCTCATTCCAGGAGAAACCCCTCCTACAAGAACAGCATTACTGGCCCTTAGCGCTCTGCTGTAGGGGGAGTGGGGAGGGGTGGTCTTCCCGACCACGCCACACCAGCAGCAAACTCGGAGTAAGAAACCCAGGGAGCCTCGCAGGCAGCCTGCTTCAGAGCCCAGGCAGCCTTTTGTTTACACTGAGCAGCACCACTGCCCTGCCCCGCCGCGCCCCACCCCCCCACCATGATCAGCAATGAAAGCACGTGCTACCGGAAGATGCCAAAGAGGGCCCTGAGCGGGGGCAAAACCACAGCGGTACTTCACTTGGAAACCACAGACCACATGAGTCAGGGCAAGCTGAAAGTCAGGGGCCAAGTGTGAAACCTTTTTATCACTGACTGCACAGGAATGAGAGTGTCTCGATATTGTGAAGTATGCCACGAAACCTAGAACGTGCCATAGTACAGAACGCAGGCTCTGTTCAAGCTTCCAGTTAGGAGGAATAATTAAATACAGACGACTTAGCCTGCGAATCCTCTTTACTATTAGTATATGGGGATGTTTAATACATGCATTTAAAAAGGCAAATGAGTAGTCAGAAGCTTCTCTTAAGTGAGTAAAATTTAAGCAAACAAGACTGAATGAACAGCAAAGGGGTGAGCAGCACTTGCATACAAACTGAACTGTTCTCAAATCCTATCAGAAATACCCTTTTAAGGCCAAAGAAAAACCTAGCTGTGCCAAGGAGTTTATAAAGCCCATTTTATACCGGTTTTCAGAGACTGCTGCTTTGAGGTCTCTAGTGTGACTTAATCAGTATGTTACTGCAGCACGGGCACCAAAAGAGAAGGTAGTTTTATATATCTATGTCTCTAAATGTGTAGCAGTATGACGTGCATGGGAGGGAACTCCACACTTACTCACAGTGATTCTGCATTTTATAAACCAGCACGCCTTAAGAAATACAAGTGTAAAACTGCCAGCTGATTAAGTGACCAAAAAGTTTTTACCAACTTAATTTTTTTGACCAGCAGGAAAAAAAAGAAAACTGTTTTTTTCCTCCTACCTATGATAAACATGTCAATAGCAGCTGGATTCTGGGCCATTTGGTCCTAGGTGAGAAAAAGAATGTTATAATTAAGAAAAATACATTTTACTTAATTTCTCACTGTTTATCACCTGTATTCTTCCATGAAGAAAAGGCAAAACAGATCAAAATAACTTCAGAGCTCTAACTGATACCTGGACATTCCTCCCACCTTTTCAGTTCCTGCTCCACGATTTCTGCGTTTAGGTTCTCTCCACGAAGTCCTTAGAAGAGAAGTGCCCAGCACTTCTCAGTGACAGTTAAACGCACACACACTTCCATTATTGTTACGGTGAACTAAAACACTGTCCTTCAGGAAAAGAAATTACCCTTGAAGAAAAGGGCTTTGGATTCAGTCAAGAGACCTGAAGAATTCTAGGTTAGTCACTTCATAAATAAAGAGACCAACCCATTATCCAACAACCTTTATAGAGGTCATCAAGTCAAAAAAGAGATAAAAGATGTGAAAATGCTTGGGAAAAAATTAAAAGCTATGGAAGTTCTTAAAATATTTCAAATATTATATGGCATCATATGTCTCACATAACTATGAAAAGTATTTTCTATTTTAAATTACCCATTTTTTTTTAGTCTTTACCTGAGGACATTTTTTTCACTGTTTTGAGAGAGAGAGAGAAAGAAAGAGAAACACTGACACGAGAGAGAAACACTGACTTGGCTGCCCTTCTCATACGCATCTCGACCTGGGATTGAACCAGCAGCCTGGGTAGGTGCCCTGACCAGGAATTGAACCCGTGACCTTTTGGGCTCTGGGACAATGCTCCAACAACTGAGCCATACTGGCCAGGGCTTGAATTCCTCTTTTAAGTTAAAAGTTCACAGCTAGGTAAAAATGAAGGCAGAAGTTCTGCAACTGAAGAATTATTAAGAACTGAAGAAATAAGACTGAAACCAAATACCATATTTTCTGATTATATTAAAATCATAACAAAAGCCTTCTGAAAAGGATCTTCATTTTTCAACAACTCAAATACCTACTGAAGAGTTTAAAAAGTTCCTATTGCACTTGGATCAAATGATGTTGCAAAGCTAAATTTTTTAAGTTAGAAATGTATATTACAATGAATTCCTTTAACAAAAAGCTCATTAATTTTCCTTACACTTAAAATGCCTTAACACACATCGCAGCTTTCCTTCTGTGTGTACCACAGCTTGCACTGTTTGTCCGTTGGTAAAACCTTCTTTTGGCAGTCCATGCCATCATGTCTAGTCAGATAGGTCTATCATTAAGTTGCATAAGACTCTATACCCATTCTGCAGCCATGACCATTGCCAACGCACACACTCATCCACTCATCAGAACACGCCTTAAAGCCACATTTTAACGTGCGTCCGACTTACTGGACATTGGTAGAAAACTTCGTTCTTGTTCCGGCCCTCTGCAGCTTCCACTGCTATGTACTGACTCAGACCAGTGTGGATGCAGAAAGTTAGAGGCAGGCAGTACTTCAGGCCCTGTCTCTGCTGGAAGCCCCCCGCCGCCGTGTCGACGTCTAACAAGTCCTCGGAGCGGTAGTGATTAGACAGCGCCATGCTTCCCAACAGCCTGAGAACAGACTCAAAAAGGTCATCAGGTGCAGGGCCAAACAAACAGCTGCTCTTTTTCATGGAAAGTCATTCCACACTGACAACTCTACGAGAACTGGCTAACATGTCGATTCTAAACTGGGAATGCGGAAAATGATGCAATTTATATATTAAAGTAAAATTTTTGAGTGGAAAGATTCTAATTTAATTAAAACCTAAGTGTCTAAAATGTGTAAATGTCGGCTTTATAAAAATAAAAATAGTTTAACTGCTTTTAACAACTGCCATCTTGCCATGATAAACTGATCTGATGTTTGCTATGTATGCAAGGCTGATTTAATGTTTAAAGGGGTAAATTCTCACTGATGCTTTATGCTGTTATAGCTTTAGCTTACTCTACCCTACCAGACAGTACAAATGTTAATCAGCCTAAACCTTGACCAAATTTTCACAAACTTGGGATGTTTGGCACGTAAATTCATCACTGCACGTGCATGGAAACACCCCACTGTGCGGCCTCTATGAGATTCCTATCCCAGGTCTCACCACAGGACTGTGAATAGACAAAATCCCTGTGCTGAAATGCAGGACCTTTTTGTCGTGTCAATTCCGGTCAACTCTTCTAATAAAGTTCTCCACTGTCTTGGCTCTTGAAGTGTGACAATTTTTCAAAATTTTTGTCAAATTTTGATTTGACAGAAAAACAGACCAGGAAAACCCCCCCAGTAATTTAGGCTTCTCTGGTCCTAACTGCCCGGTGTTCCAATTCTGAACTCCACCTTGCAGTCTCAGCACGATCGCCTCCGAGACGCCCTGTCCGCACCCAACCCTGACCTGAAATGGCAAGTGACAGAACCTCACGACCCTTCACGAAGACATGCCCCGTTCCACTGAGAATAATGCAAAGTTCTCCCTAAATCCGTATTCGCATTTCACAAATGCAACATCTCTGAAATAGCTTAATTTCATACAAAAACAAAAGTAGACTCGTTCAAAGCATATAGTTTTTAAAGCTGTGAATGAATGTGACAGCTGCTATGTGGTCTGCTGTTCCCAAAAGGTTCCACAATGAATACTTCACCTTTTAGAAGTTTAAAGCAGGCCATTTAATTATAGGCTATGCTTGAATAGGACAAAACTATATATTCTTTATATTAGTGTATGTAGCTCTGAACAAATTATTGCTTGTTATACGTATTACCATACGTATATACATATTCTATGATGTACATAGAATGTGCATCAGGCTCTCCAAAACAAATCATCTGGCCTCTAACAAGGTACACACTTCAAGTTAAAATATGTCCCCACATATGTCTCCCCTGTGTCCCATAACCCCACACCCAGCCGAACTTCATTTTCACTGTAAGGATGTGTTGATAAAACTAATGTTTTCATAAGGCATATTTATTTTGGTAAAATCAAATTCAAGCTGTAGATTCTGTCCTATGGATGGCTACAAGGAAGAAGAGGGAATTTCTATACTCCTTGAATCTATTAGGGGTAACTATAAATACAGTTAGTTTGTTTTCTTTCTGGAAAATAACTTGTATCATTCAAAATAACCAAAACAGCAAACGTCTTACCCGGGAACCACTAACTTCTGCCCGTTGTGGATACGATACGAACACCGATAGTCGTCAGGAAGCTTGCAGCCGATCTGGGCTTCCACGGCATCCAGGTCTTCTTCTCGAGCGCCCTCTGCAGATGCACAAAAAAGCACATTATGAAGAAACAATAAGCCTTAAACCTAAAACTAAACACAGTCTTCCCAGTGGCCAGTGAAACAATCTTAGAGCAAGTGAATTCTGTCCAAAATGCATTGCTGAAATATAGGGAAATGAATGGCAAACTCAGAGAAACATATCACATTAGACTGGCTGACTTCTGAAGCGCTGAGCAAGCAAAGTCCTCGGTTCCCTCTCGGCAGGGAAACCATGGCACTAAGTAACATGTGGAGTGGTGTGCACCGGTGAAATCCACAATAATTTGTTCACATTACAATGCGAACATTAGGACGTATCTCATTTTTTAAATCTAATATACCCACACTTCTCTATTAAAAAAACAAAACAAAACAATTTCCAGAAGTTCTCTAAATTGACATTGTTGAAAAGTCTTAATGTAGTCTCTTACTGGGAAATATAGGAGTTCAGTATAGGTTCATGCTGTGAAGAGGCCATTAACTTGAATTCAATTTTGCATGTTGGTAAGCCTGCCATGTATGCTAGCTTTAAAAAGTGGGAAGTAATTGCAAACACCAAGAAAAGAAGTTTACTTCCAGCAATGGTCCACCAGGCTGCTGGATCAAACCTCTGGCTGAGAACTAGGAAAACTGAACAACAGAAAACTGGTTCCCAGGCTGCTGCAGAAGCTCAGAGAGAGTGCACGATGATGAGGAGAGAGGTCCAGAACAGAGAGACTGAGAGGTCAGCCAGGCCTCCAGAGGGGCCACCTTGGCTTTGAGGCCCTGAAAGCAAACAACTGAGAAGCCGAGCAATGCTCTTAACAGTATCACAGGACTGAGTGAGTTTCCGAAACCGATGCAAACACCAGACCACGGGTTCGAGAGGCACAATAAACTCCGTGAAGAGTAATTACAAAGGAAATCATATCTAGATACATTATTGGGAAACTGTGGAAAATCAAAGACAGAGCAATTTTAAAAGCAGCCAGAGAAGGGGAAAAGCCTTCAAAGGGACAACAGGGGTGACAGCAGAATTCTTAACAGAAACAAGAGCAGCCAGGGAAGTGGTGTCTTCAAGTGCTGAGAACAATGGCTCTGACGAGAATTCTACATTCAGCGAACATACACATCAAAGGTGAAGATGAAATAAACCCACTTTTAGACGCAAACACCTGAAAAAAATTCAGCGGTAGTGGTCCCTTATTAAATAAATATTAAAAGGAATTCTTAAGAAAAGTTTTTACTTATTTATTGATTGTAGAGAGACAGGAAGGGAAAGGCAGAGCAAGAGGCAGAAACATCAATCTGTTGTTCCACTTATTTATGCATTCACTGACTGACTCTTACATGTGCCCTGACCGGGGATCAAACCCACAACCTTGGCGTAGTGGGATGATGGTCTAACCAACTGACCTACCTGGCCAGGGCCCTGAAAGGAATTCTTCAGGCAGAAAAAGAAATGATCGATTCTAGATGGAAGAACGAAGGTACAGGAAAAAATGAAGAGTAACAGAAAAGATAAATCTAAGATAATATTGAATACATAAATAACATTTTCAGGGATATAAAATACATTAAAAATTAAAATCACAAAACCTATAATACAAAAGGCAGGAACAAGGTATTTGGAATTAACATATTTTAAGATTCTGTCATTATTCAGAAAATGGCAAACCTAGTAATTAAAACAGGCTTAATTAAATAAAAATGGGGGTACAGAATTAAAGATAATCCAAGAAGAATGCAAAATAGGAATATTCACTCAGGCGGCACAAATAAAAAAACAAATAAACAATATATCTAAACTCAACTATATTAGTAATCACATAAGTCATAAAGATTAAATAACCTAATTGAAAGACAGACTGACAGACCAGACAAAAACAAAACATAAGAGGTACATCTTAAAGGTGCAGACAGGGAAATGAAAGCTATAATAGCTTCCCTGGACTCACACAAAATAGAATTTAGGTAGAGAGCATTATTAAACGTAATGGAGGACTTTTTGTAATGACAAAAAGATTTAAATTCACTACACAGATATTATAATTCAAACTTTGTGTACCGAATAAGAGCTTCAAAATATATTTTTTAAAATGAAGAACTACAATGGAAACAGATACAACCATAAGCACAGTGGGTGTGTTAGTTTTCTATTGCCCCAATAATAGCAGTTTAAGAACACTCATTTACTACCCCACAGTTTCTGTGGGTTAGAAATCCGGGCACAACTGAATTGGACCCTCTGTGCAGGCCCCACAAGGCTAAAATCACAGTGTCACCTGGGGCTGCCATTGCATCTTACGCATCTTATGCTGGGGTCCTCTTCAGGCTCACTGCTTATTTGCAGAATTCAGTTCCTTGCCATTGCAGCTGAGGCCCTCAGCTTCCAGAAGCTACCTGCCATTCCCAGCACCTGCCCTTCTCCACAACATGCCGGTGTACTTATTCAAGGCCAACAGGAGAGATACCCATACTCTGAATCTCTCTGACTTCTGGAAGGGCCCAGGTCCTGTCAAGACATCCCTGATTAGGTCAGGCCCACTCAGAATAATTTCCTCAAATCAACTAATTTGGGACTTTCATTAATTACATCAGCAAAACCTCCTCCTCTCTGTCATATAACATGAGGTAAGCATGGGGCTGAAATCAGTTCTACCCACAGTCCACTCACACTCAAGGGAAGGCTATATTATTATACCATGCATGTACCGCAAAAGTATGGGAATCTTGGGAACAATCTTGGAATTCTGCCTACCAAAGGGAGAAATTTTAACATACCGCTCTTAGTAACTAGTAGAACAAGTTGTCCAAAAAACTGACAAGAGTACAACATGATTGACAGTTTTGGCCTAATTTTATATGTCCATATATAAAAAAATATATATGTATGCTCTGAAAAAGTCCAGCCATTGTTAATATAACAACAGTCTGTATGACATCTGTGTAACCTGGCAGCCAAGGGGTGTGGACTGGAATGCGTATACATGAACAATGACTTCACTACTAATCAGTGGGGATGGTAGATACTGTTAAGTGACCATATATATTGTGTGGCTGTCACATTCAAAATGACTGAGTGAGTACAGCAATGAATCTGGATACCGGAGGTACCCTGCTATGTAATATGAAAAATAGAGGCATTTATTGAAGAAGATACAAGAAACACTGTACTTAGGACAATGACGCCTCAGTCCCCTTCAAAGTAGGCACCTTGGGACCTCACACAATTCTCCCAGCATCTCTTCCACCACTCAAAACCCTCTGCAAAATCCTTTGTTGGATTTGCCATCAGCTGCCTCATTGTATTTCCCTGAATCTTGATGATGGTCTGAAATTTCTTCCCTTTCAAAGGTGATTTTAGTTTTGGGAAAAGCCAGAAGTCACAGGGCACCAAATCTGGGCTGTAGGGGGACTGAGTCACCTGGGTGATTTGATGTTTCACCAAACACTTTGCACAAGACATGACGTATGAGCGGGTGTATTGTTGTGCTGAAGCTGCCCATCACCAGCTGCCCATAGCTTCAACCTTCTGAATCATCTGGATAGTTTCCACGGAGAAATGTTCAAGCTTAATGCAAAATTTAATGCAGATTTGTTGCTCTACTCGCTCAGTTATTTTGAATACAACGGCCACACAGTATGCATGCTCACACAAAGGCATCTACTGCCCCAGTGACTAGAACAGTGAAGTGGTCATTGTCCACGCATGCGCATTTTGGTCCACTCTCCTTGGCTGCCAGGCTACATAGATGTCTCACAAACCACTTCCATAGTTAATCCCCACACTGTTGTCCACGTCCATGGGTTCTTCATATATGTTCTTTGACTAATCCCTTCACCTCTTTCAAATAGTCCCCACCTCCCTCCCTCCCCTCTTACAGCTGTCAGTCTGTTCAATGTTTCCATGCCTCTGCTTCTATTTTGCCCACTAGTTTATTTTGTTCATTAGATTGCTCTAGTAAGCGAGATCACATGGTATTTTGTCTTTCATCGATTGGCTTATTTCACTTAGCACAATAGTCTCCAGTTTCATTCATGCTGTCACAAAAGGTAGGAATTCCTTCTTTTTTCCTGCCATGCAGTATTCCATTTTGCAAATGTACCACGGTTCTTTAATCAACTCATCTACGGATGGGCACTTAGTCTGTTTCCAACTCTTGGCTGTTGTAAATAATGCTCCTAAAATTCTCTCCTTAAACTACTAGCAGAAGGTACTTTCTTCAATTTGATAAAGTATCTACAAAAAACCTACAGCAAACACTGTCTCTAAAGGAGAAATGTTGAAAGCTTTCTTCCTGCAACCAGAAAGATATGGGTGCGCACCACCATCCTATTTATGCAACACTGTACCAAAGGCCCTACCCAGTGCGATAAGGTAGGAAAAAAAAAAAATGACAAAGATTGGAAAGCTAGAAATAAAACCTTCATTAGTCTACTACATGCTCCAGGAAATGCAAATTAAAACAGCACTACACACCATTAAAAAGGCTAAAACACAAAGAATGACATTAAAGTGCTTGTAGGAATGTAAAGTGGCAGAACTGTAACCATGCAAATTTGGGTTTCAGCCACCTGGCACCTTGAATCTATGTGACCCAACAACTCGTGTCGAAGAAAACAGGTTTTTATTAACAGGGTTCCAAACCTGGAGGGGCTGAGAGCCCTCCCTGCTCGGAGCCCTTGTCTCCCACAAGACCCAGAACTGCCCTTGTTCCCCAAAAGGCTGCAAGCCAAAACCACACCTAGAAGTTCTCCATTTCCTCATCTGTCCTTAAGCAGGTCTCACACAAAGATCTCCATCCTCTCCGGCATGTGCACCTGTGGGTTTCAGAGTCGCCATCCTCTCGCAGCAGCTCTCTCCTTCAGGGTCTGGGGTGCGCTGCTCCCAGCCTCCTCCATGAAGCCATCCGAAAACCATGTGCCGTGCTGCACTGGATGACAGTGTCCCAGGTGCTGGAACCCAAGGGAGGCACATGTCCCTGCATGGGACCCTGCCTCCAGGAGTGGGCTTCCCTCCTCTTTGGGGTCTAAGGCCCTGGTGGGCCCCACATCTCCTGTTTCCACAAGTGCTCCCATCTTTGTGGAAAGCAGGGCCAGAAGTCCAGAATATCCAAATGCCAAAGCCAGAGGGAGAGAGCTTGTACCAAACTCCAAAGTCCCATACCAAGAGTCCCTATACCTAGTGCATGAGAGAGTGAGAGCCTTGCTGCTAAGTCCCATTCTCTATAGAAACACCCCCAAAAGAAGCCCTGCTTCCCTCTGCCAAGCCAGACCAGTTTCAGAACAGGCCATTCAAAAGCACTATCCTTCAGAAATGCAGAAGTCTGCAGCTCAGCATTCCCGGTCACAGTTCAGTTCCAAGCATCTTTCAGGAGTCTGTGTGCACCGGCCTGAGTCCCTCTCACAGCATCGGTGTCTCTCCTCCAGAGCTGCCTTTACTCCAGCCAGCAGCTCACCAGTGTGTCTGTGTGCTGGGCCAGGCTGGTCCCCCACAGCACCACCAGCTCTGCCGCTGTCTTCTGTGTAGGAAGGGCACTGAGGGTGTTTCCAATGGACCTCCAGACCTCCAAACAGACAGACCTACGATAGACTGAGCTTGTGTTTCTCCGAGTGCTACAATTTTAAAGCCTCGGCTCAGAATTTCCTGCGTGGCTGAATATCCGGTCTTCTATGGTGCATTAATGTCCATCATTTTTGCAGCTCCCCAGGGTCTCTGACCCTCTTCAGGCTGCCATCTCTAGTCAGGGCAAGAGTTTCCAGCCATTCACAGGCATCCAGCATGGGCATCTGGCCCCGCACCTCACACAGATGCTGTATGAGCTCCCCATCTGTACCCCAGGCTATTCCACAAGTCACACTGCCAGCGCTGCTTACACAATTTGCACTGGTCAATAGCTCCTCCCTTCAGAAAGGCATGGGCTGTTACCTGCCTTTGTCCTGCAATGTGCCTCAAATACTGTGCCTTAGGTTCTGTGGGCACCACTGCCCCAGCCTTTTTGCAGAATTTGGTGGGGGGCAGGGGGGGAGTTCCCCTGCTTTCCAGGGACTCTATGCTGTGACCTACTCTATTACAGAACCACTTTGAAAAAATAACAGTTTTTTAAATTTAATATATAAGTACACTCTATAACCCAGCAAACTCAATCCTAGGTATTTACCTGATAGAAATATGCTTGTATGTACACCAAAAATGATTTACATTTGTATTATTTACAATTCTTTTACACTGGCATTATATGTAATAGCCCAAAACTAGAAATAACCCAAATACCCATCAACCGTAGAATAAACATATAATATGTAGTCTACTCATATAACAGAGCACCACACGGCAACAAAAATAAACCACTGTTACAGACAACACAGTTGAATCTCACAAAAAAGGAAATAATTCACAAAAAACACATACTTAATCATATGATTAGATCAAAAAGAGAGAAAACTACTCAGTGATATTAGCCATCAGGAGGGCGGTTACCCCTGAGAAAAAGGGAGGGTTCTGGGTATAGACTGTTGTTCAACCTCTTGACTTGGAGGGTGCCGCAGCGGGTGTGTTCACATCATAACTCACTGAACTGTGCCCTTCCGATCGGGGCACACTTCTGCAGGCTAGCTCGTATCACTGGTGCCAGCACGTGGCCCTCACATGCCCACAGATAAGCGATGAGAGGCGCACTGTGCCTCTGCGTTAATCTTTCTGCAAACACGCAACTCCGGTCTAATTCTGGATACCCAATAATACTTCCAACAAAGTCAGTCTGAGGAACATTCTACAAAACACCTTCCCAGTACTCCTTCAAACTGCCAAGGTCATGAAAGACAAGGAGAGACTGAGAATCTGCCGGAGACGAGAGGACACGAAGGAGACTGGACGACCGAGTGCAACGTGGTGTTGTGGACTGGACACAGGAACCGAAGAGGACATTAACAGATGAGCCAGTGCGGTCTGCATGCAGTCTGGTGTTCAGTTAACAATAATGTGCCGACGGAGACGGCCGTTCTGACAAATGTCCCACAGGGCAATGCATCGGGGAAACTGAAACTGGGTAAAGGGTGTACAAGAACTCTGCACTATTTTTGCAACTTGCCCGTAATCTAAAATTACTCCAAAATGAAAGCTCTCTTTAAAAAAGTTTAGTACAAAACATCCCGAGTAACTGCCTGAACCAGAAGTCGGATGACTAGAGAAACTAGTATTTATGTAGTTAGTACTACATGTTGGATATTTAACATAAAACATTGAGAAACTAAGAATTTCTCGAAGAGGCAGCTAGAGAGAAAAAAGGAAAAACAAATGTTGGGAAAGAGAAAATATAAAGAAATGTATGCTCACAAAACAGTAAATCCAGGTTTAAAGTTTTTTTAATCCTCATCCAAGGATATGTTTTCATTAATTTTAGAGAGAGGGGAAGGGAGAAACACTTTTGTGAGAGAGAAACATCCATTAGTTCCTCCCATACAGGCCTCGGCCAGGCATCGAACCTGCAACTCAGGCATGTGCCCTGACCAGGAGTCAAACCTTCAGCCTTTCGGTACACAGCACAACGCTCCAGCCGAGGACCCGGCCAAGTCTAACAATCCAGGTTTAGAGAGGCATGCACTATAAGGGCACTGGGGAGCCAGACCCGGCGAACCTTCGCCCTACCACTCACTGACTGACGCCCTGGCAAGTCATCGCATCTCTTTAATCCTGTTTCTGTGAAATGGGACATCACACCACCTGCCTGGAAGGATTACAGTGAGGATTAAATAAACTTTGTGTGCTTAATAAAAAGCTTTACTGGTACTCAATAAATATTCATTTATACTTTCCTTGCCCCTTAGCTTACCTGTATGAGGAAAAGGTTCCTAGGAGCTAAGAAACCTAGACTAAGAGCTCTGTCACTTACTAGTCATGTGACTTTACATAAATTGCCTAAACTCTCTGGGCCCATCCCTTTACCTGTAAAACAAGAGGAGTGGTATAAATCAGGGATCAGCCTGCCTCCTGCTTCTGTAAATGAAGTTTTCTTGGAACAGACCCCCCCTTATCTGCTTATGTATTGTCTATGGCTGCTTTCCCACAATAACAGAGGGGTTAAGTAGTTAAAACAAGATATCAAAAAAAAAAAAAAGATATCACCTGTTCCTCAAAGCCTAAAACATTTACTGTCTAGTCATTTAAAGAAAACTTGCTAACCTCGGGTCTAAATGATCTCTAAGGTCCCTTCCAACTGTAAAGTTTTAAGGTAGCATGTAAGGTAAATGTGAAACTTCAAGTCACATGATGCACACTGTTAGAAAGATCAGTGTAAGACGTATTAACATACCATAATTTCAAGATACTTGTAAAAACTCCCCCAAGCCCAATACCAATTTGCTTTCTGAGTTTCCTTCTAGCTGCCAGCTCTATAACCTCTAAAATTAAGTCAGGGACCAAGCCCACTGAGGTGAGTAGCTAGGTCCCTAACTCAGTCTGAAGACTCACAGGCCCAGCCCGCCTAGAGCCCCCAGCTTTCTGGACAGTGAAGAGCCTTTACCCTATTCTGGCTCCGGGCTAAGCCCCCAGAGAACTGACCCCTGAGAGTGAAACTGGGGCTGTCAAGGAACTCAGCCCTGGGTTGGGGCTGAGTTCCTTGTTGGGACCAACAACCACAACCTCGCTTCCAATCACTAGGTACAGAACAGTGGGCGGGGAGGCCTGGGAACACCAAATGGAGTGCAGGACACAAGAAAGAAAAAGGAAAAAGGGAAAAAAAAGAAGCAGCTACTGCTATGTATCCTTAGTTTCTTAGTTCCTTTCCTGAGCCTGAACGGAGAAACATGTCTGCATTCTCACATCCCCAATGTCTGAATGCTGGACTGGCTCTCTACCGGTGCTAAAACACCTAAATAAAGTAGGATGGGTCCTTTCTCCCTTCAGCTGCTGCTGAGACCATAGCTGTGAAGTCAGCCTGCTATTCAGATCCCAGTTCTGCCTTTGCTTTGTGATGGCAAACAACTCACTTGGTGTCTTAGGTAGTTCACCTATAAAATGAGGAGACTAATTACCTACCTCATCAAATTTTGGCAAATTCAATGGAGTAATAAAAAGTACTCACTTAAGTGCCTAGCTTTGTGTTTAATAACTAATAACTACTGTAAACCTCTTTTACTCATCACCACCAAAGACATATTTTCAGAATTCTTTCCCTCCTCAAATTATTTAACCTCACATACCAAATGGATAACATAATCTTCTCTTCCAAGGAAAAAGCTATTAAAAATATCAGTCAAGGGTACTTTCCGTCAAAGCTCTTACTCTCTCTGCTGAACATTCTTCCTTTAGCTCCTAGTAATTCGGTTTTAAGCACCCGTGTGACCCACCCCACCACTCTTCACATTATTTCTCTAAGTGCTGACCCTAACGTGTAGCTTGTAGATAAAGAACACGTTTCCATAGAATCTTAGGAACCAACTTCGAAAGACCCAGACTCCCGCCTTCAGTCACCCCAGCCCTGGGAGACTTGCGGACCTTCAGCCGTGGAGCAGGGTGACAGAAGCCAGAAGCCAGGCCACCGCCTGGCCGGTTCCGAGGTCCTCACCGGAATGGACTGTGCAGGTCTGCTAGCACGGAACTTTCCAACCCCCGCCCTTGATCCCTCCGCCCTGCTCCCCCCTCTCTCCTTATGAAAACCTCTGCCCGCACTGAGATGTTCAGATGGGCTTCGGGATGTGAGTCCCCCGTCTTCTCAGGTGACTGGCACCCGATAAACCACGTCCCTTCTCACTCGCACCTGTCTCATGAGTTTGGCTGTCACTGCAGCAGGCAGCGGGCCCTGCGTTTTTGATTACAGCGGGTCATGCCATCACGATTTGCATGAGATTCCTGTCTGCATGGGACGTTACAGTGGAAACGTGAGATGTAAAAGGAATGGTTTCCAAAGAGACCTTAGTTCCAAAGGAACGCACACTAGTACAACTCACCCCCATTTCAGTTTAGCAAAATGAAAACATGAATAAAATTTCTTTTAGTGGAGAAATTTGAAAATACCTGAAGGCTAAAACAGATAAGCAGCAATACATCTGCCATCTGTTTATGCACTTTAGGGGGCATAAATTTAAATTTAAAAAAATCAAATTAATAAGAAATACCTTGTTAACATTTCTTGCCAAAATTAGATAATAATGGGGTAGTAGAAAGCACAGATTCTGGGGTCAAAAAGAACTTAGTTCAAAACTAAATTTTCACTATTCCGTAAGTGTCAAAATAGGGATGAAAATTTTCCTTCCTCTGCCCTGGTCAGTGTGGCTCAGTTGGTTGGGGCGTCATCCCATAAACCAAAAGGTCGTGGGTTCAGTTCCTAGTCAAGACACATACCAAGGTTATGGGTTCGGCCCCTGGTCAGGACGCATGCGAGAGGCAACCCATCAATGTTTCCTTCTCACAGATGTTTCTCTCCCTATCTCTCTCTTCCTCTCTCTCTAAAATCAATAAGCATGTCCTCAGGTGAGGATAAAAAATTAATTAATTTTTTTAAAACAGAAAGTTTTCCTTCCTCTATTATGCTGCTCGTATAGTCTTAAAGACCCAGGTCTTTATTATCTAGTCTCTTTCAAATATTACACTGGCAAACATCTACTTGTACTGAAAAAAGCAAAGAGGATTGTTGATCGAGGAAGCAGTTGTTTTTTTTTTTAGATTTTATTTATTTATTTTTAGAGAGGGAAGAGAGGGAGAAGGAGCGAGAGAAACATCAATGTGCGGTTGCTGGGGGCCGTGGCCTGCAACCCAGGTATGTGGTCTGACTGGGAATCAAACCTGCGACACTTTGGTTCACAGCCTGCACTCAATCCACTGAGCTATACCAGCCAGGAGGAAGCCGTTTTTCAATGAAAAAAGTATTTTAAAAGAAATCACAATAGTTATCTTCAAGCAATCTTTGTATTACTAGCTTGTTTATATAAAAGAAATGTAAGCACTTCCCCTTTGAGTAAGTGACCACGTGGGACACGAGGGAGGCTCAGACAGGGCAGACCCTGCAGCAAGGGCCCTCGGGGCCATCCAGGCTTTCTGTTTCCTGCCCGAAAGTGAACGGTGAATTCCGGACAGTGTGGGGTTAGCGCAGACCAGCACAGACGACAGAGACCCGAAGTTACTTAACCTGTTTGTACTACGGTGACTACAACGGGGACAGCAGACCCTGCATTCCCAGTACCTTTCAGAGACAAAACCATCCGAGGGCATCTGGGCTCCAAATATTTCTTGAGGTCATCCCAGGCCTTTTTAATAGCAGCGTAGTGGTCAATGTATCTTCCTACATCGGAGTAAGTATCAATGAAGAGAGATTTCCAACACTGATTCTTCTGTGCTTTCTCTTCCCTAAACAGATTACAAAAATGAGATTAAAAATTTTTTTTGAATGAAATTTGCATGTATTTTAGACACTTACCAAGATACTTTATTGGAAATTTGTGGTTACTTTTGCCTTCCTTGTCATTTGTTTTAGCCACAAATGAAAACTAGGTAGCAAATAGGGACACTGAAATTTTTCACAGGTGTTATTGCTGACATGGTGGGATTATGACACTTATTATCTTACTTTCTATTTAATGTTTTTCTAAGTTTTCTAATCTTAATAAAATATGGGAAGGGTATATGGGGTATGAAATCTCAACTTGCCCCTAAACACATACCAATTATAAAATTCGAAAATGTGTATGTACAGCTGACCGCTGAACAACGCAGGGGCTAGGGGTGCAGACCTTCCCAACCCCCTGTCCCTGACAAAAATCCGAGTGGAACTGTTGACTCTCCCAAACTTAACTACTAGCAGCTACTGCCGATTGGAAGCTATACCAATTGTAAACAGTTGATTAACATATATTTTGTATAATATACATATTATATGCTGTATTGTTACAATAAAGTGAGCCAGGGGAAAAATGTCAAGAAAATTGTAAGAAAAATACATTTACAATAGTTATTGAAAAAAATCCACATATAATTGGACCCATGTAGTTCAAACTCATGTTGCCCGAGGGTCAACCGTAGTTGTTCTATTCTTAGGAATCATATAGCATCGAAGTAATCACATGATTCAACATCTGTGTTTGGTGCAATTCCACAGATATTTATTGCGTGTCTACTTAGCCACTTGAGGACGTTAAAAACAAGGCACATTTTTCTGCCTTCTAAAAATGCATAGTCTTATCAGGGAGAAAGAATGAAGTATAAATTTAAGAGTCAGAAGTGATACAGGAGAAGGCGGCCACAAAGCCTTAAGGCCACACTAATGAGCTTGGACCTTATCCTGTAGGACATGAAGAGCCACTGAAGGTTTTTTTTTTTTTTAAGATTTTATTTATTTATTTTTAGAGAGGGAAGGGGGAGAGAGAGAGGGGGAGAGGGGGAGAGAGAGAGAGAGAGAGAGAGAGAAACAACAATGTGTGGTTGCTGGGGGCTGTGGCCTGCAACCCAGGAATGTACCCTGGCTGGGAATCGAACCTGGGACACTTTGGTTCCCAGCCCGTGCTCAATCCACTGAGCTATGCTAGCCAGGGCTCACTGAAGGGTTTTAACCGGGTAGCTCTTTCAAAGAGCGGGAGTGTGGCTGTGGTGCTGGAGGGTGCGCACCAGAGGCTCAGAGGGGAGTTAGGACGGTTTTGCAGTAGTTCTGGTAAGGTGATAAACAGAACTAAAACTTGTAGCTAGATGAAATGAGTAGGAAGAGCAAAGAAATATACAGAGGCTAAAATCAGAAAGGCTCAGTAATTTAATAAATGGAGGGTCAGGCCCAGGGAACAAGGGAGGAAATGAGAGAGAAGGCGGGGAGAGGAGAGATCTGTGGTGATCACTGTTTTTGGCTTAAAGGTGGATGGACGGTACTGCCATGAAGACTACGATGCAGGAGGATCAGGTTTAAACATGGGGAAAAGAACAATTCGGGTATTGTTTTTTTTGAGGGGGGAGATGTTAGAAGGAAAGTATCTTTTCATCAATATTAATAATACATATTTATCAAAACCAAAAAAATACCAAAGAACTTATAATGAAAAACTAGTCTCCTGTTTTAAGCCCAACCCCTCAAAGGAAACTAGTTATTTCTGGAAGTTAGCTCTATAATGCTAAATGTTTATGTCTCTAGTTCTTGATTTTCCAATTTTACATCTTTCTACTGATACCCTAAAATAAAAGATTGGGATATAACAATACTTAAAACACTTAAGAATTAAGAATATTTAATTCCTTCTTTCCCATTCTTCCTCCTCCCAATGTTTTTAATAGCTCTGTTATTAGTTTTTAGTTCTACTGAGTAGCTTGCAACTTCCAATACTACAGAAATACTTAAACCTCTACTTCTTGCTTCACAACTTCGGTCACTCCCCCACACTCCCCTCAATCTAAGAAAAAGGTATCAGCAATCCTACCCTTTCTTTTACTTTCCCAACTCCCACCTTCTCTTACCTACACTTTTACTCTGCCGAATTTATTAACGTATACTGAATTCGGCAAACCAATGCAAATGCACTGCAAATGCACAGCAGACATTCATGCAAACAAGCCTGCAGTTCAGCGGGCAGGTCGGGGACAGACATTCAGGGTTGGGAGTCGGCAGCACACAAGCAGTCACTATGAACCGCAACCGTGCGTGCAAGCAGGAGAGTTCGCAGATGGAAGAGCAGTGGGCTGAGGAGAGACGCTGGGGGGACACCGGCATTTACTGGCAGGCACAAGAAGAGCCACCAAAGGAGACGAAGACAGAATAAGGGTTATCAGAGAGGAGAATCAGGACAGACTGGTGCTATGGAAGCCCAGGGCCAAATCTCAAGAGTACCTGTTTCCCGAATACTCACTCAGATATCAGCCAGTATTTTTTGCAATGTCTTCTCCACAGAGGGTCATGACTTGAGAGCTGGCTGAGTCTTCGACTGACATAGCAACAGCTGACAGTAACCAGAGTTGTGGTTCGCATAAAAGAAAACAAGGGAACAATTTAAAAGTGAAGATGAAAATATTCACGTTAAGTTTTGTTCTATTCGTTTTGCTTTTCTTAGTTTCCATTTTCTACCCTATTTATAATTGCAAAATGTTATTTTCAAAATCTTTTTTAATGTGTTAGCTGGTACAATTATCTTTGCATAATGAAATCTTGCTATTTGAATTCACAAATAAGCCCCAAACCTGTAAAATTGTAATTTTCATATGAAGTCTATGAAACATGTAAACCACTGGAGTTAATTTCAAATCAAAGAGCTTTCCTACACTCCTTATTGTGACAATAATCATTTCTGCAAACAGGAAGAAACATTATTCAGGTATAAACAGTGTTTTGTTTTGCTTTCTAAGATCTGTGAGATATTTGACACTAAATACTCAGGACTTCTGTTTGCTTTGTTCTCATTTTTTGTAAAAGACATCAATATTGCAGCCCAAACTACTTTTTAATTGTACCAACTACTGGAGAGCCCATCTATAAAAAGTGTCAGTTGTAACAGTTCTTTTTCAATCTCCATAGCTATTCCAGTTAGTATCAGCTGCTCAAAACATGGAATGTTAGGAACAAATCATTTTCTTATTACACAGAAGTTTCTAATACAACAGTGCTCCTATCCTGTAAATCCTACACTACATAGTTAATTTGCAAAGAGAATGAACCAAAGATTAAGAGATGGGTTTCTATCTTTTCAGAGAAGGAATCTCAACTTACAGGAAGTAGGTATTCAAACATCTCACTTGGGCAATGGCTGATCAATCAAGGGAATCACAGATCGGGTGGGATTTGTCAAGGCCACGAGTGGGCTGTGTTAAAAACTTTTGTTCAATTTTCAGATTTTACACAAAAATCATCCTCATCCTTTTCTGCCAGGCTCACGAGATGCCCAAACTAACATCTGCAAGCACTGGGATCCCTCCGGTTCGGGAATTCAGAGCCCTCTTTTCCTGATCCTTCTCCCTCCACTGTCCCAAGAGTTAAACAACATAAAAGAATCCCTGAAATAAGCACCAAAGGTGATTTTTGATACACAGCAAGGATGACAATTATGGTTCTAGAGATTCTGACTCAGTCGGCTTGGGGTGAGACCTTTAGCTCAGGGATGTATATGATTAACAAGCACCCCATGTAGTTCTGATACACAGTGAGGGGTAAGAGTGATTGGAAGACAATAAATCACCCAGCAATGGAAAAAGAGATTTAAACTATGCAGCTGATATCACACAATGACCTTACTTAATGGTCATTCATCCAATCCAACCCAATCCAGTTTGGCAAATATGTACCAAAAACTTCAGAGCTAAGCAATGAGCAGGACACTTGGCAAAGCTGGCTGTACAGGGCAGGAAAGGAGCTGCAGTACACCGGAAACTTTTCTGTGGATACAATTCAATGGTGTTTGTGATAGTTAATTTTATGAGTCAACTTGCCTGGGCCAAGGGACGCCCAGATAGCTGATTAAACGTTATTTCTCAGTGTGTCTGTGGGGATGTTTCTGGAAAAGATTAGCATTTGAATCAATAGACCAAGTAAGCCAGATGGCCCTTCCCAACGTGAGTGGACAGCATCCATTCCACTGGGGGCCTGAACAGAACAAGGCAGTGGACGGTTAGGTCTGCTCTCTGCCTGACTGCTGGAGCCGAGACAGAGATCTCCTTTGCCCTTGGTGTTCCCGGTTCGCAGGCTTTCAGACCCAGACTGGAATCTATACCATCAGTTCTCCAGCTCTCAGCCCTTGGGATTAGACCACCAGCTTTCCTGGGTCTCCAGCTTGCAGAAGACAGATAGTAGGGCTTCTCAGGCTCCATGATTCATGAGCTACTTTTTAATAAATCACACACACACACACACACACACTCACTCTCTCTCTTTTCTCTCAAGGACCCTGACTAGTGCAGTATTTAACTCAGTTCACTTTTATAAATATTTATGGAAGGATCATGTCACGTGTTTATAAAACTTTGATTACTACCTAAAGCACTTAAAATCTGGTCTCCTCACCTTGGCTCACAAGGTCCTGCGTGAGCTCACCAGTCTCTTCTCAAGCCACTCTGCCTGTGAGTCACTCTCTACCTCCTGCCACACCAGTCTTCTAGCTCCTCCAACAGGCCACGCTGCTGTCCAGGCGGCCTCTGAACACACTGCTCCCTCTGCCAGGACTGCTCTGTGGCATCCTTCATACATGGCAGCTCCTTCTGATTTGAATCGACTGGCTCTCCCCCTCACTCCTTAACAGAGCAACTGGTTTATTTCCTTCACAGCACATAGCATTTCTTGTATTATGTGCTTGTTTGTTTCCCATCTTGCCCACTAGACTGTAAGCTTCATGAGAGGGGGCCTTGCCTGTCTCGTTCACTATTGTATCCAAAACATTTAACAGGCTGGCATGCACCAGGCACCCAAAAAAATCTGAATAAATGATGACTACAAAGATAAACAAGACAGTCTTAACATTTAAGAAGTGCACAGTCCTTCTGGCATGGCAAACAAACAGAAAAAGACAATAGAGGGAGGAATCAAGTAAGGGGGTCTTCAAGGAATTTCATCTTGCAGGGTGGGGGAAGCATTCGGGGCAGGGTCAAGAGCTCAAGCCACAGAACAATAAGAAACACAAGGGTGTAGTATGCCAGTGAAAGCCTGGTTTGGCTAGATTAGACAGTGCCAAATGATAAGAGCCTTAAATGCTTCCAGAAATTAAGTTTATAGTCTGCAAACAAGAGGCATCATAAGTTTTCAAGGAGAAAGACAGCAAGATCTATCTCACAAAGATTACCCTGGCAACACTGTAGTCCTGAGATTATAGGGTTTGTGCTTGTGTTACATTTTTAAGAGGCTTTCGCAACAGAATATTTCAGATGAACTCAGTCTGCAGCTGGAAGAGCCTTTCCCAAAGAAAAGACAAACTTTACCACTCTGCTTTGGTACAAGCCTGAGTAGAGAAGAAATTTATTTTTAGGAAAAAAACAGAAGTGTTACAGGTACCAATATAGACAGCAGCCAGAAACTGGAGTTATCCCTCTGTCACCGCTTAGCTAGACTAACCAACAGCTACCAGTAATTCCAAAAAGACTGTATTTGTAAAAGGCTCCCTGATAACGCAGGGCACAATTTCACCAAATGGTTAGAATCCAATGGTTAATCCAAAACAAAAACTCCAAAGAAATAAACAAACAAAAAAAACAAATCTCGCCTACCTATCCTTAAGAGGGAGACTTCGCCCCCTCTTCAATGTGTGTGGCGGCACAAGAAAGACAGAGCCATGCCACCAGCTGTCAAGGGTATAAACAGCGCCATTTCTTCCGACATTCTAGACAGTCTCCTGCTCTGAAGGAACCGGGCCTTTAACCACCCTGACCAGCAACCGGTGTTTATTTTTGGAACAGATGCTGGTAATCTGGGAAACCCCAATCGTATAGGAGAGAGCGGTCACCTGTATCGCACCAGCGGGAGTCAGTACCAAAACACAAATGCAACATGCAACCGTGAGGAGGAAGGCTGAAAGCAAAACAATTTTCCAGCATATAAGTCTTAAAGTGTGCCCTGCAAGATTATCACGGTGCCTCGGAAGTCGCACCTGGGGGTCAGGGGGTCGCCTGGCTCCTTCTCTGCCGCTGCGCCCCTCTTGCCTATTCCGGCGCTCCACTCCGTAGGCCCGGGGCCTAAGCAGACAGGAGCGCTAGGGCCAGAGAAGGGCTTTCCAAAGCGGCCAGGGCGGGCCATATCGGGCGGAGACCAGGGGGTGTTGGGGTTCGGGGATTGGCGGGAAGCAGTACCTCCCCGCCCCCCGCAACGAGCCTCCCCGTGGCCTGGGAGGGGGCTCCCGTCGCTTCTCGGGCCTGGGCCCCGGACAGACCTCAAGGCCTTTACCGCTCCCGTCTCGCCCCGACCCCCCGGGTGACTCTGCAGGAGGGAGGCCCTGATATCACCTTCTGGTTCACGCGAAGGTCCGCGTCCAGTCCGCGAGCCTGGCCTCCATCCCTCCCGCCTCACCGTCTCCTCCCGCCCCCGTGACCCCACCCCTGACAAGCGCGTAGTTCCTTTACTTGATTAGGTCCCGATAGTCCAAGAAGGATAAGATCAGGAGCAGGGGATCGGTGGGCAGCGATTCTAGGGTCAGAGGCGCAGACTCGGGGTCCACTGCCGCCATCTTGCCTGGCCCGGTGCAGGCCCCGCCCCCGCCGCCAGCACCCGAGCCGCTTCTTAGCGACTTGCACAGGTTTGTTATGTAACCGCTGCGGGTAAGCCCCACCCACAGGGCGGGCCTAGGGGCGGCTCCTGGAAAAGGCTCCGCCCACCGCCCCTTGGCCTCGAGCTGGAGCGATAGGCGACGTCTGCTTGTCGAATTCCCGCTGTGCCAGATGCGCGAGCTATGCTGGGTGCCCACGTGCAACGCCGAAGATCGCTAGATCTCTCTCGTCCTATTCTGGTCCCTAAGCTTGCCCAGCCCATGCACTCTTTTAGTCTTTGCTCCTAAATCTTCACCACCCAGCCCCTCGTGAGAAATTTTAGACCGGGTATCCTTGGAGCCTGGCCCCCAATCTCCAGTTGAATCTATTCCACCCTTGGCCTCCAACTCCATTGCTTCTCTTCGTTTTCCGACCTAGAAACCCTTCATGTTCCCCCTCCAACCTCCTCCCTCTCTCTGCTCGTCCCTTGCATACAGCTAGGTGACTCTGAGCCACGTTTCACTTAGTAGGGGCAGAGCTGGGAATCAGCCACAGGCGCCGGCTCTACCCTCCAACTGGGGAAATGATCATGCAGGGCATAATTTTAACCCCAAGTAAAAAGGTATACAGGGACTGAATCTAAGTGTCAGCCACTATCACTTGGTCATCGTGGTCATTTTTCGGCCTGTTGGGACAATGCAAAGTCTATAGTAAATGGATTTTGTTTTGTTTTTGCCGAGGTTTAATCTCAGAGGGTTAAGCACCCAGGTGTGAAAGGGGGAGCTGAACATCTCCAACCACACCACCCCCATGGGTGGGGGGGGCGGTAAATGAGGCATGAGGATGGCCACTCTTCAGCTTTGCCAAGGTAGTATTAAAGTGGAGTGGGAGAAGTGTCATGGATTGGGAGCTAAAGAATACATTACTTATCTCACCTGGTTTCTTCTTCGCTTTTCCAAAGTGTAAAGGGCTTTGGGGACTCTGGTCACACCTGTCATTTACCAGAAGTGAGATGGTGGGCTAGTTAAGAATGCCTAAATTCTTGGGGGGAAAAACTATCCTTCCCCCAAGGTGGTTTATGGATGGTAATGAAACTAGATATTCAATAAACATTAACTTTTCAAGCCCATACATCCATCCTTCTCTGTGTTTTCCAAACTCTTTCTTATCCTGGAGAAAGTTTCCTCCCAATTATTTGGAAAAGTGAAATGATCCCCACCCCCAAAATACTCTGCTCCATTTCCTCAGTTCACCATACCATTAATGCTTTATGATTTTGTCTAAGATTAATAAGCCCTCCCACCTCCCTCCACAGGAGAGTACTAACCACGTTTATTTTATGTATCTTATAATTTTAACATCCTAAAAGTCACTCTGGCTGGGATGAGACTGTCCTTCAGGGTTAGTTAATTCCTGAAGATAGCAAGCAACTTACCTGGGAGTATACCTCTCATATACAAGCAACCACCCCCTTTGTCTAATGCCCGCACACCAAGCTAATGCTCCCCCTGCTCTCCATCATCCAGGGGCCAGGCACCAGACAACTAGAGATCACCCTGATGGCCCAAAGTTGGTCATTCATTGTTGAAACTAGCAAATTCTAAGTTCTTTGCTCAGCCATGCCCTGCCTTCTCAGTGGAACCTTCCCACAAAAGCTCTGCCCTAAACTTTCCCCTTGCTCCTGCTTCTGCCTCCTGACCAAAACAATGTTTCTACTGTAGCCCTGCAGCGTGGTGTGCTGTGCTCCTTCCTCAGGGAAATGTTAAATAATACAAATCTTTGGATGGCCTGGGCTTTGCCATGTCATCACACAGTCACCTCCATAAAAACCCCATGGATACAAATGAGACACCCCCTCCAAAAAAAAACCCTAAAACAAATATCTCTGCTTACATCTCTGCACCTCTTAACTATTCATACACATATTTAACACATTTATTGAACTGGATTTAAGTCAGTTGTTCCCTGCTTGTCTTACTCACCAGACTAAACTCTCAGTGTTTTTTGTCCTCGTAACCCCAGGGGCTAGCCTGGCATTCAGCAGGTAGGAAGTTTAAATTCAGGTTGAATGGATGAAGACAGGGAGGCACTTGCTCCTAATTCGTGTTTGTCTCCACTTTTTCCTCAGATGGGCTACTTGTTTTAAACCCAAAAGCTGCTGAGAGTGTCAAGCACCCTGCGTTTGCTTCTGCTGTCCTATTGCATGTTCCTTTCCTTTGGGCTTGGTCCAGTTATGGCCTGATGAGAAAACTGAGAGTGCGAAGTTACCCTACTGTCATGGTCAGGGCTAAGAGGAGGCCAAAGAGGCACTTACCTGGGCACAAAATGTGAGGGGAGGTGCATGCCAAAAAACCTTCAATAATCAAGATAAATACTATTTTAATGCAATATGTTAAGAAATCAAAATTAATGCTGAAAAAAATCCATAATGAACACAATACCAAAATCCTAAATTAAACAACAACAACAACAATCCCACAGTGCTGTACGTGCCATATTGGAGCCTAAGGCCCAAAGAAAAACCGTGTACCTAAATACATGTTTTTATCTTTCTAAATGGTGGTTCGCCCCCACCGCCTGCCCCCCAAGGCCAGAAGGGACGCTCAGGTAGAGGACTTGCTTCTTCCATGTGGCCGGACTCAGGGCTCCTGCCATCCTCTCCAGCCCTCTCTTCTAGGCTGCCAGCCTCTGCTGCTTCCCGCCTTGGCAAGTGACGTCTGCTGCCAGCCCCTCTGCAATAGCCCATGTCTTCCTGGGAAGGTGGTCTCAACCCAGCCTCCATTCTCCTTGCAACAGGGTAGGAAGCAGGTAGAGGAGGTTCGGGGAGTAATGAGGGTGGCAGGGCCTAGGAGAGCCCTTTCCTGGGCTGTGGTTTCCTATTACCCCCCCCCCCATATGCCCAATAATGGCAGGAAAGGGGTAGGAAGAGGGAGCCAGGTCTTACCTGTTTGGGTCCTCTGGGCTGAGGTTGAGGGCGAGGGCTCCTGAGTCCATGTGCCTGGGTGGGAGGTACAGTCGCTCCAAGTCTGCTAATTGTTTTAGAAGCTAGTCTCTAAGGGGCACAGAAGGATTTCATTAAAATAGTATTTGCTTGCCATTTCTATTCCTATGGTAGATCAGAAAGCACAAGGTTCTCAAAGGGGAGTTTTTATGTAGCATTTTAAAACAAAAGGTTTCGCTGTTCTCTCAGGAATAGAGAGAGAGAAATGATGCCTAAGAAATAAATATACTTACATGTCCTCTTTAGAACCCCGGTGTCACCTGGGAATGTGGTGAGCAGCCCTTGGCACACAGTGCCCTACCCCTGGGTCATTATGTCGAACCGTCATGGGCTTCGAGGTTGCCATCAGCTATTGCGGGAAATCCCCCAGACATTTATCCATATCTTCTCCCGTGCAAGGCCTGCGCTAGGGGCTGGAAGGAATCAAGGTGAACACAGTGCGGTTTCTGCTTTGAAACAGTTACTCTTTAGAAGGGGAGGGATGCAGTTGCTAACTGGTTGGGGGACAGACAAATCCATATGGCCCTCCAGTCTCATTTTCATGATAGAGCCACTAGCTGCCTCAGCACATCTGTGTTTGCTGGGAGGCAAGGGAGACAGGCACCCCAGACTGGGCTCCGGAGGCTCCTGCTGACCCATGACTTAGCCGTGTCCCACCCCCTGTGTGAAGGCCATCACTTAGGGGCCCTCTCTATTGAGCTCTTTCTGGGACGTGTCCAGTCTCTTGCCCAGACTCTCAGTGGGAGGACAGGAGCTGGAGCAGTGAGCAGGGACGAGGAGTGAGGTGGGGAGAGGGGTCCTGTGCTCTCTCCTCCTTCTCTGCTTGTGCTCCCTCCACCCCACCCCCTCCCCTGCCCACCCCACAACATTTTGTAGTTATACTGAATGGCAGTGCTGGTGGTAGCTGCATGAAGGTCACATTCCACTTTGTCTCACACTGTCTTTGGCAATGACCTTGCCCAGCTGGGCCTCTAGGGGCAGGAGGCATTCTTGGGAGATTCTCAGGAGGGTCCTGTCAGGTTGCAGGGGGGCCAGAGCTGGACAATGCAAGCCCTGGTGTTAGCTCTCCTGGTGGTGCTGAGGCAGCCTGGGCACCTGGGAGCCCTGGAGATGACACAACTGGGGGACTGCCAGAAACCAACTCCCCCAGAGAAGTGTGTCACCCAAAAGGAGGCTGGCCTTTGCAGAGCCCAGGAAAATCCAGGGGGCTTGCTTCTAATTTATGGCTGAAAGCAGGGAGAAGGAGAAAATTACGGGGATGTGTGAAGATTAGGGGCTGTCAAAGCAGCACAGAATGGCAGCCAGGCTGCTGGGCTGATGCAAAAATCTGTGATGGATTTAGCTGCTCCTATGAAGCAAGTCCACAGACAAACCCATGGCTAATGAGAAGCCTGGAATGGATAGGAGATTTAAAGGTACAGTTCCCAGTTATTCAAACTAGGTTCTGTCATGTGGTCCCCTGCTTCTCCCTTAGATGAGACCTATAATATCCCCCAACTTGCTAACCAAATGTCTGTTGTTTTGCTTGGAACCTGCTTCTTGTTTTCTTGTAGTCTGTATAACTGACGTGAACCTTCTGGACTCATGGAGCGCAGACCTGCCGATTGGACACATTTAAAGCATCGGTGACTTCTAAAATGATGACTACAATGATGTCAAATCCAGGCGCCATCCACCAGTTCAGCAGCCTACAGGGCTGGGATGCCCCCGGTGTTTGGAGCCTCACCGTGTCCTTTTGAGGACCGAACATGGCAGTTTGCACACTTGTTCCTGAGTGTGTGACAGACACTATACCAGGGCTGGACTAGTGATACTCGGTATGCAGGGTCGGATGGGCCAATGCTATTTTGGGGGGTGGGGGGGTGGGGACCCTCTCCAGGAGGAAGGGAAAAGTCAGCCTGTGCCCTAGGCTCTGCCCTGCGCACCAGGAGGCTGTGAACTGCTTTGGTTCCTGCGTCTCCTGGCTTCCAGGTGGGTTCAGCCAATGGAAAGCCATGGTAGGAGTTTGGGGAAGGGGGAGAAAAGAGAAAACAGGGCATCTAATTGCCACCGGCTGGGGGGTTGACTGTGGCTGTGTTTCCCTGCGGGACCCACTCCCGGCGGTGCCCTCTTCCATGTCTTCGGCTCGTCCAGCTCTGGTGATGCACCTCCCTCTCATTGCTCTTTAACGGTGGGAATCAGCTCCCCTCTGGTGCTGATCCCTGGGCCCCTCACCATGCTTGTGGGGTCCCTCATCGGGCTCACAGCTCTGTAAGCAATCTCCTCATTGAATTCTGTTCAGGTACGTCCCTTTGAAAGTTTTGTCTGCTCCCATAGAGGACCCTGACTGGTGTCGTTTGCCTTTACCTCCGCAGGCACGCGAGGCTGTCACAGCCTGCCTCCCCAGCAGGACACCCCCTCAGGGAACTGATGCCAGCACAGTGAGAACCGCCACCTGGGGACAGACCTGCCACTGCACTCGGGACTTGAGCGCCGAGTGTGGTGCATGCATCACCCTGCATCCCACCTGGGAAAAGTTGGCCACAGGTGGGCGATGAGCGTGGGAGCTTTGGGAGGTGACGGGTATGTGTCCCACCTTGCCTGTGGTGACGGCATCGTGAGAGTAGGTACATATATGTCCAAACTCCTCGACATGTGTGCATTACAGATGTGTGACTTTTTGTGTACCTGTTAGGTCTCAGTCAAGCTGCACAAGGCAAAAGAAGCAATGATTCTGCCCCTCGTGCGACTTTCCTGGGGGTTTCCCGTGCAGCCACGAGCTGGTGATAGGAGTGGAGGCCCAAACTTTGATTGCCCTAGTTTGGAGACAACATTCTTCAGACACAGGAATTGTACTACCGTCTCTACACTCCTTGAGTCACCCTGCGCCCCGCCCCGCCCCACCCCGCCTCGCTGTCTACGTCAGACCCAGGGAGTTACAGAAGTGCAGACAGCAGCGTTCACTCTCGCGGCAGATTCGAGACTTTGGAAATGAGACTCCAATCTCTTGCCAGCCAAGCCTGTAAGGACTGCCTTCTGTCGCCACGCCTGAAACCAGCCCGTTCTGGGACAGAGAATGTCCCTGGAAGCAGAATGGTGCTGGCACCTGTCACTCCCACCTTGCACCGGGTCCCTATCTGTCTGAACGGGAACACCCAGCAAGTGTTACGGCGATAGGGAAATGTGCCTCTGGCCGGGCCCCAAGCCTGGTTCCTGACACCGTAGCCAGCTTCAGGGTCAGACCCTCGGGCTGTTAAACCCAAGTTCACTCATGAAACAGCTCGCTTCCATGACACCGCGGAATCCCACGGATGCCACAGCCGTGAGTTGCTGAGACCCACAGCACTAGACATGCTAAACCACTGGCTGAACTTCAGGTGTTATTTTTGTTGTTGTTGTTGTTGTTGTTGATTTTTTAATTTTATTTCATTTTATTTATTTTTTTTTCCGACCACAAGTTTATTCAACACAAAATAAATTCCTCCAAATTTACTGAGGTGGTTGACCACGCCCACAACCAGATCTGCCTCTAAACTGGAATTCAGCTGCTGACCCAGCCGGAGCCTCAGCTTTCTTGCCGGCACCAGGGGGCTCAGCGCTCTGTCTGTGGGTGTCTGTCAGCTTCCCTTCCTGTGAGTCTTGCAGGTCGCTCGCCCTCCAGACCCTTGGGCCTTGGCCTGCCCGTCTCAGGCCAACCGTGGTGCAGCGTGGCAGGCGGCAGGTGGAGGCCATCGCGGAGATACCGGGTGCCCTCGTTGGTAAGGCACCCGTGGAAGCGTCTCCAGGCAAACTGCTCCTTCACGGAGCCTGCCTCCTGGTTTGTGAGAGGGTGTGGCTCTTGTGATGGGACGGTTACGCCACGTTCCTGCCTGCCAGCTCCGGGTGTCTAGGCATGTGAGCATTTTCCTTGGGCACCGTCCCTCCCTCCTTCAAGAGAAGTTCCAAAATGGCAATCCGGTTCTTCCTGGGCATCAATGTCGCAACAACTGCTGCGTCTGGGGTGGCAGCTGGAGAGGTTCAAATTGATTTGAGAGAGAGAAGACGAGAGAGAGAGAGAGAAACGTGGGTTTCTTGTTTCACTTACTTATGCACTAGACGTGCTAAACAATTGGCTAAACTTCAGGTGTTTGATTTTAGAGAGAGAGGGAAAGAGAGAGAGAGAAACACAGATTTGTCTTTCCACTTACTTATTCACTCATTGGTTGGTTCTTGTATGTGCCCTGAGCAGGGGTTTAAACCCACAACCTCGGTGCATCGGGGTGACGTTCTCACCAAGCTACCCGGCCAGGCCAGGTGTTATTGTTGGCTGTAGGGCAGAGGGCACCAAGACTGATACAGACAAACCTTTACACAGTTAGGATCATCCAAGAGACAAATGCTAAGACAGGAATCACTTGGTGAGAGATGTACTGATGGTGGGGGGCTGGGGGGTGCAGGTAGGGGGCACGGGAACGGATAGGCTTGTGAGGAACAAAAAAGGGAAGGAGTGAGAGGAGGCAGAGAGAGCCTTCAGGCCTTCATGCCGTTCTGATGCTGGGGAAAGAGAAGATGAAGGAGGGAGGATTGGACAGAAGAATCTCAGCCTGGACTACAGCTCTGAGGGTGTCTCACTGGGCCAGAGAAGAATACTGGAGCCAAAGCTGTCCCTCGGAGAAGTCCGGGACTGGAGGCCCACAGGCCTGGCCTGCACTCGTACTCCGACGTGGTCGGCCACGGGCTGGGAGACACCCGGAGGAAGTGTGACTTTGATGCAAAAGCGAGGTGGGCAGCATAGGGAGAAGTGTCCAGATCCATGGAACAAGATTGAGAGTCTGGAAAGAAACCCGTTCACACTTAGGTCAGTAGAGTTTCAACAAGGATGCTGAGACAGTGGCATGAGCTTCAACGAGTGCTGCTGGGGCAGCTGGCTCGTCCCACGCAAAAGGACAAAGCTGGCTGCTACCCTCACACCACATACAAAAATGGACTCCAACTGGGCCAACGTCTAAATGTTAGAGCAAAAACCATGCAGCTCTCAGAAGAAAACACACAGGTAAATCTTCCTGACCTCCCCAGCGGATTCTGAGGTGTGACACTAAAGCCAAGAGCGACAAGAGAAAAAGTGGACAGATTAGACTTCATCGAAATGGGAAACTTCTGTGCTTGACTAGACCTTATCGAAAAAGTGCAAAGACAACCCATGTCATGGGAGAACATATTTGCAAAACACATAGCTGATAAGGGACACGTCTGTACGTGTGTGTGTGTGTGTACACCTCGCCTGGACACACCCTCTGTGTCGGGGAGTGGGGGCTGGGGAGGGGCCCGGCCACCTCTGCTCCTCGGTGTCCCCGTCAACCCTTGTGCGTGTCTGTGGCCCTGGAGGGTCACGTGTCCTTGTCCCCCTGCAGGATGGTTCCACGCACAAGGGCACATGTCCACCCTGTGTCTAATTTTTAGAAGCGGGCATGTTAAACTGGGCCACCTTAGGGGTGGGGAACATTTCTTAGGCGTTGTGTCAGGTCTCAGGAAGGGCTGGAGACCGGTCACCAGGGTCTGTGGCGGCTCCAAGCCCAGGAGTGGGTGAGGCGGCCGGAGTTCAGGGATCTGGCCGCTCATGGGGTCTGCTCTGGGACCCGGGAGGGGAGTGGGGGGTTGCAGGGTCTCTGCCAGCCCCTGGCTCCCCAAAGCGAGTGGGCCATTGGAAAAAGAGGTAGACTCACTAGAGAAAGGAAAACCTGGTAGCAAGGCTGCTCATCGCCAGCAGAAGGGGACTGGCAGGCAACTGGAGGAAGAGGGTGAAAATGCCGCCAGCAGCGGTAGAGGAGGAGGTTACAGCAGGCAGCTGTCAGACTAGCGGCCAAGCTGATGGTCGGTAGAAAAACCTGGTGTGGATTTAGCTACTTCTTAAGGCAACCCCTGCAACAGGCCTGTTGTCCAATGGGAAAACAGGAATGGCTCTAGGAGAATTACGGAGACTGGACTAACAGAAACCAGGACTAGGTCTGGGATTTAGTCCCTGATCCCTTCCTCCTGGTCAGCTACCACCCACTCCTTCCCAGTCCTACCACCCTTCCACAGAGGAGGCTCCAAATTTCATGGATTTGTTGGAGACCAGACCTTAGGAGGCTGTTAGGAGTCGTATGCAGTCTGGTCTTTGTCAGAGGGTGTAATTGTTAAGCCTGACCTTGATCTTGGGTCCCAGAATGTCTGCACTGAATACATTCACACTGACCCCTGCTGGTGACTTCTATGTTCAATGGACCAATATCTTGCGTGGGCAAGAATTACCAAGTACTCCTAAAACTTCATTCCATTGAATCATTAAAGTGATTTTATTCCTCTTACCAAGAAAAGGAAAAATTGGGAGCTCCTGCAGCTCCTGAAAGCTCCTCTGTCCCCTCGTGGCATTATAACTCCCTCCTTCCTCAGGGGAGACCCGGCTCCGCCAGCCTTTGTACTCCCGCACCTGTCCTCACCTGTCCTCACCTGGGCAGGGTTCGGCCTTACCTCTTGGTAGGCCAGGGATCCCCTTGCTTTCTTCTTCTCCCCCAGGAGACAGACTGCCCACTTCTGTCTTCTTATTCTCGAAGATAGGGGCTCATCTTAGATAAATAAGGCTTTCTTAAAGTGGGGCTCGGGGAGTCAAATAAGGGTCAGTGATTACCCTCTAGGATCAACGACTATAACGACTTTGTATTTACTCAAAATTCAGTATGTATGTGAATGTTTCCTCGTGGAGAGGGTGGATGACTTTCAAAGGTGACCCCCAAAGGGTCAACAGGCTTAGACTCAGCGCCTGAGGCCACTCCTCAGAAAAGGCTGTCTTTGCTGGGGTCTCTGCCGAAGTGAGGGTTGGTTCATCCTTTGCTGGCGACCTCTGCTCACACCTGTTCATCCTCTCCCTGTCTGCCTCTTACCCTTAACTCCAACACGCATGTTGCTGCATGAACACCATATTACAAGCCGCAGCATTTATTAGTATTGTATTAGTCTCCGTTTTGAGTCTCACATGCTGTCGACTTATTTTTTTAAAACATTCATCTTCAAAAAAAAAACCCTGAAAATCGTTCTTGGTAATCCAACTAGACTGGAAGAGACTGAGCAGGCACCTTATAATCTAGATGAGAAGTTCCAAGCTGAGGTGGAGCTGAGAAACGACTTCTTGTTCACCTCTGGAGAGGCCATTGATATGGTAGACCACGTGGATCCACATCGAAGGGAAAAGCATCGAAGATCGAGCAGGAGGCTTGGCGCGACCGCCACAGCGGTGATGGTGATCGCCAGCATTTGTCCCACCATGTGCGGGGCCACTCCGGGAAGCGCAGAGAACGGGCCCAGAACTGCAACCGAGCTCTGTTCTGATTCATATTACACACTCTTTCACTTAAGCTTTTCGCGGGTAGAGGTCTTCAACAGTAAAAGGAAGACTTAATGCTGAATCAACAGATTAATATATGGCAGGAGTTTGTCTCTAATTGATCCCCAGGTCAGGCCTGAGCCACAGTGAAAGGCCATTTGTGCTGAAGAGGCTATTTTCGAAGAATGTCCATCAGGCAGCTTTGGGCTGCTCCTTCGACGTAACTGCCTTTCCTTTTTTATGTCTTCCAAGTCACGGACCCCTAGGTTCATGTGTCTCTGGACTGCTCAACGTAAAAAGGGGGAGAGAAGAAAGGAACTGATCGGCACCAGCTCCTGGGGAAGATGTCAAAGCCGACCATGGAAACACCGTGGACTGTGGTGTCCCTTTGCTTCTCACCTGTACTGGTGACATTACTCTGGGAGTTGCATCAGCTGGGCAAAATCCAGGGGTCAGCATCTATCCTCTGAAAGTACATTTGACCAAAAAGACAATTGTTTATAAACTCCCCAAATGGCCAGTGTTCAAGTTAGGTCTCCGGGGAGCACTCCTTTCTACAGGTTCCACAAAATACTGCCCCCCCACCCCCGTTTCTACCAGCCTTGCGTTCCTTCGACCCCAAAGGAGAGGAAATGACAACCTCTATCTTCACCTTATATGTTAACTGTGTACGACTCTGACAATCACGATAATGGTGATATTATGTTGTTAGCAGTATAAAATGAAGGCCATGATGTAAATGTGCCCCATATAATTGCAGGTCACTCGGCAAGTATTTATTGAATTGTAATCAGTTGCAAATCATTCAACAAATATTTATTACGTGCAAGTAAACATGTGGCTTTACAGTATCCTGGAGAAAGCGATAAACAGACACGGCCACCGCCCTCGCGTGTTTCGTTTTCTGTTGTGTCACTGTTGTTCCTGCTCCCTAGGGAGAGGGTTATGTGGCACGCGCACGTGTGACAGACGATCGTGATGCTTGACTCTGGATCAGAAGGTTCAGGTGTGAGTTTTTGCTTTAACAGGGAGAAGCATGAGCTCGAACAAGGCATGTCTTAGCGTTTTCTGGACAATTAAGATGGCTTCCCTCAATTTCTACACTTTTCTTGTACATATTATGTAGATTGCATAATGATGATAAAGTGATGCTTTAAAAATCTGGTGTTTTGTATTTAAAGTAATTCCTTGTCCTTCCACATGAGCAGGCTTGGGAAGCCCTGGCCCACATCGGATGGGCCTGAGGTTCGGACGGGCTGGAGTCTGAGAAAGTGCCGGGACCTCTGACACAGTGTGTGTCCGCAAGCACTGTCGGTGTTCAGACGGTGCTGCGAGGCGGGCAGGGCTCAGCACGGCTCAGGGACATGATCCTGCACAGAGTCACAGTGACTGGTGAAAGGATAAAACTAACTCTGAGCACGCACAGCACCTCAAGTCTTCACTTGGTTTTGCTCTCTCAGGAGCTCCTCTAAGCCCTTTTCCTTCTGATTTCCCCTTGCAGGGCCCAGCCTGTGGATTCAAGAGGTGTTTCACACTTAAGGCTGAGACATGTGACTTCCCCCAGGACCCAGTCTCTGGGGGCATTTCATTTGTCGTAGGGGAAAGTGGGGAGGGAAGTGCCTGTCAGCCTGCGTGCCCTTGGGTCACGGAGAAGTCAGGTCTCCTCATCCTCCTCCTTATTCTTCTCTTCTTTATCCTTTCTCTTCGCTCCTCCTTAATTAAAATTTCCTGCCCCAGATTGAGACGCTCAGATGCGGAGACCTCCCTGTAGTGAGCAAGATGACCACCAGAGGGCAGCACGAGACCATAGCTTTGACTATCCGACGAAGACCAGGTCCTTCCAATCAGCGGCTCCCCTGCCAAACGTGATCTGAGGGTCCCAATCCTGCCTGCGCATTAGAATCATCTGACGAACTGATTTGATAAAATTGGCTTGCGGTCTCCACCTCATGTCAATTGCATTTTATATCCCTGGGAATGGGGCACAGGTGTTGCTAGTCTTTTAAGTTTCTCAGGTACACAGAGTTGAGAACCACTAATGGAGAACATTATTAAATCCTGAAAATTGTAAAGGCTTTTAGGAATCACCTGGCCTTTTTCCCTAAAGAAGTGGCCAGAGGGTAAGCTGTTTTCTCACATTGGAACATGGGCAGTAGTAGGAGATGGGAACACCAGCCCTGCTAAGCCCAAGGGAGCTACTCCAACACGGGATCCGTGCTGATAATTCAGGTTTAAGTCTTTGCCGACAGCACCACCCTCTGCATGCTCTGGGACGCTGCAAACAATCAGCTGGTGCATTCGCAGATTTCAGATTCGCCCCTTTGGCATCTACCTCTGTCAGCTAGGAAGATTTGGCAGCTCTGAGATCATCGCTCTCTCTCTCCTTGGAGAAGATCTGGTCCCTTGGTCTTTCAGACTTCACCTGTCCTCAACGTGGCTGCAGCCAGGGCATGGTCATCTCTACAGTCCTCACAGAAGTGGGTGCAGGCACCCACCTGCGCTAGGCTCACAGCTGGAAGGGATTAGTCGTAACTCTGTTCTCTGTTTCTCTCACGGCAGCTAAACGTCTGCTTCCATCTTCCTCTGATTCTGCAGGGAGGGGCTGATCTAGACCAAAGATTTATTAAATTGGGGCCCACGGAATCAAGCAAGGTACACATATGACCTCCAGGGGGTCAACCCACTAAAATTCACACAAGATTTTAGGGGTGTGTGCGTGTTTCTATGAGGGAAAATGAGGCAGAATTTTGGACTGAGCCGGAGCGTAATCCTCAGGAAAGGCTGGCTTTCCCCCTTGGGGTGGAAACCCGGTGAAGACGGAGGGTCTGTCCAGTTCATCAGACACTGTGCCGGGGTCTCAGCTAGTGCAAAACCGCACCAGACGGGAAGGCCAGGAGCCAGACTTCATCTGCGGGTGGTATGATCACGCCTATAGAGAATTCTAAGGAATCTTTCAAAGAGAACCTACTACACCATTAAGCAAACTTAGCTAAGTCGCAAGATTCAGTGTCAATATACAAAAATCAATTACACTTCTCTACACTAGTCATGAAAAATTGGACAAAGAAATGTAAAAACACCATTTATAACAGTATCTAAAAGATGATAAGTACTCAGGGCAATTTACTGCGCAAACCATGTTCCCCGGAAGCGACAAGGCGATGCCCAGGGGAAGCCGGTGGAGAGGCCCCTGGCCGAGGGACTGGACGACTCGGCGTCATTGGGTGGCCTCCCCCCGGGGTCAGGTCACACACTCAGCACGGCCCAACCAAACCCCCAGCGGGCGTGCTTTGGTTGTAGAACTTGGTGCACTGATGCTAAAATCTATACAGAAATTCGAAGGTCATAGAATAGCCAACAATCGTTCGAGAAGAACAAAGCTGAAGAATGCAATCTGCCTGATGTGGAGACACTACAAATACACGGTAATGCAGTAGGTTTAAGCATATGTAGATTTAGCAGAAGTCAATGGAATAATAGTCTAGAAGTTGCCCCATATCCGTGTCTGAACTACGGGTTTTCATTTACAGTGCCAGGGGAACTGGGGAAAGGATGCTGTGTGCCAGACCGTGCTGGTCCAACGGTGTATCTGGCTGGGGAAGGAGAAGTGAACTCAGCTCACACCTCGCATCCTACACAAAAGGTGACTTAAATGAGTCCCAGGACTAAACATAAAAATTAGAACTGTGAAACTGCTGAAAGAAAACAGGAGAAATTAGTTCAAACTTGAGGCAGCAGAGATTTCTTGTGGAGGAATAGAAAGGGTGAACTATAAAGGAAAAAGTTGACAAATCTGACTTCATGGAAATTAAAAATTTCTGCTCTACCACAGACACCACTAAGAACACGAAAAGGCATGTCCGGGGCGGGAGAAAACACCTGCGGCGAACACACCTGGCATGGGCTCGTCTCCTGAGCTGTAAAGTGCTTATGTAATGCAGTCTGGAGACAAACCAATCGATTAGAAACAAGCAGGGTGAGACGACTCTAAGACCACCCCTGCCCTTGTACAACTACCTCCCCTTGAGTACAGTTGGGGCCTGTGACTCTTAGGGGTGTCGCTCTGTGGCTAGGTTTCATTGTATTATATGAAGGGATTGATGGATGTAATAGAGTTTTGTGTGAGGGGTGGGTCAGGGTTTGCAGGGTGGGTTCAGGTCTCACCACCCAGCATGTGGGGGTGGGGGGCCTGTGCTTGGGGCAAGTAGGGGGCTCTCAGAAAGCAGGGTGCTGGGAAGCCCAGGACCAAGGCCTCCAGGAACGGGAGGGATGAGGACAGCAGTGGGGGACACGCCAGGGCCCCTGGCGACAGGCACTGAGTTGAGGGAACTGGCCTGAGGAGCCCAGGGACGAGGCAGGAGGAGGCCAAGCGGACAGGGGCCAGAGATGCCACACAGAAAAGTCTCGGGTCCCCCCGCCCCCCATCCCCTCCGCCCTGTCTGCCCAGCACCTTCAAAAGTGATTCTGGGGCAGTGGCTGCGCGCACCTGCACTGCTGCCCATCTCTCAGAGACCAGTTCAGGCCACAGGCCTTCCCCACATCTCGGTGTTTCAACCCTTCCCCCACAGGCCCCCCCCCACCCCGGCTCCTGCGCTAGAATGTCCCTGCAGACGCCCCTGGGGCTCGGCCCCTGGACCTGGGTTTTCCCAGGGCTGCCACGCATCCAGGCAGCCAGGGAACCTGATGGCCCACTTCCAGCAAAAAAAAAAAAAAAAAAAAAAAAAATCTCCCAGCTGGTCCCCCTGCTAGAGGATGCTGACCCACTTCCCCAGCTTTGAGTCCTGTTATGTCTTACCCTGAAGGCACTCCCATGTCATCTACAGGCCGTCCTGTTCGTGCAGACACTCAACCCACCAGAGTCAACCCTGAGATTTGTGGTTTAGAAGAAGAATACTCGCCACTAAAGAAGGTCACCCCCCCCCCCCCCACGCAGCCGAAGGGGAAAATGCCTGCCTGTTCCCGAAGCCATTTGGTTAGTCAAGCTTAGAGTGCTGTTAGAAATGAAGCATTCTGAATGATTTCTCTAACAAAAAAAAGTTCCCTATAAAATTATTGGTTCGCAAAGAGGCATGGGAAGCAAAGGACAGTGGCCCTGGGGTCGGGGGGGACAAAGGGGGAGCAGCGCTGGGCCAGGACTCGGGGGCCCAGAGGGGTCATCTCATTCAAAGACGTCACGTTTCTCCTTGGTGCGGGGTGCTCTCCAAGCAGAGGTGCTGCAGGAGGCCGGGCTGGGACACACGTCAGCTCTCCTGGCTCCAAGTGACCCGGGACAAGTTAGCATCACAGTGAAGGTCCCCACAGCCCCTCCCCCAAGTCACCTCAGCCCTCCCAGGTGAGCGGTACCCAGGGTGCATCCGGAGTCATCTCCCGTTCCTGAGCCTTCTCCTCCAATTCAGACAGAAAAACGGGAGGGGCATGGCGTCACTGGTGTCCTTGAGAGGGGGCAGTTGTCATGGTTCCTCGGACCCTGCACATTCAGAGAAAAATGCGGTGTCACTGGAACCTGCATTCAAAGCACCTCCCCTCCCAAGAGCGTATTAAACATGGGCCTCAGCGTCAGAGGAGCTGCCTGCAAACCGTGGAGAATCTGCTTGTTTGCTCAGCTGGTCCCTACGGACTGGGCAGCGGAGTAGTGGGTGCCAGCGTGGGGCCCAGCCCCTAATTCACTCGGGGTGGGGGAGCCGGCTCCGCCTGCCTTCAGTGCTGGCATCCAGCCTCAGTCTCCTTCTGGGAGAGACGGGTCTTCCCCCCATAAGTCAGGGAGCCCCCTGGGTGCTCCCGGGAGGTGTGAGATCAGAGAAAAAGTACAAAGTAGTCGTCGGGGAGAAGGGGAAGAGTTTGTGGTGCAGACTCGAGCTGAGAACAGTTCCTTCACGAAACAGCACACTCACGTGCTCGATGTATGTTCCCCGTTGTCATCCCGACCCCCTCTCCGTAAAACCCCTCCTCCCCAGAACTCCAGTGATGTCGCATCATCTTAATGCTGCTTCCGACCTCTCAGGTACTCTTTCTTCTTCCTGCTGCTCTCAAAGCTGGTTAGCATCGTTCACACCCTTACTATGTACCAACAATGTTCCCCGTGTTTTACATTATCAATCTGTGTAGCTTTCACCATAGGTACCACAATGGTACCCATTTAGCAGATGGAGCTATTAAGGCACAGAGAATGTAACAGTGGCCCAAGAAGGCAAAACCAAGGAGCAGAAGCAGTGTTCGGGGCTCCAGGCCCCTTGCTTTAACCTGCCCCCCTCTCCCGCCTGCAGGTCAGAGAGCTCCAGGCTGGCATTGGACAACTCGGTTCCTCTTCTTCCTCCACCGAGGTCCCTCCTCTCCCTTCCCTTATTTATGCATGAGGCTCTGTGTGTGTATTTCCCCCAGCCTCAGTTCCCATCCTGCTCCCTCCTCCTGTCCCTTTGCTGTGCTTGCCCATGCTTCCCCCCGAGAACTTGCCTTCATCTCAGCATCAGAGAGCCCCACACTTACCTCAAACCCTGTCCTCCGGCACAGAGCAATGTCATTTTGCAGTGAACCTCTTTCATGCAGCCTTGCAGGCGACTTTCTTGAGAGCTTGCCTGTCTCCCTAACCAACGACAGCTACTGGGAGGCAAAACCCTGTCCTCTGGAGCCTTTCCCTGCCCCCAGCACACGAAAGGCCGATTAAACTCTTGCTCAGATCATACCTCCTCCCAGGTGCCCTATTTCTGCGCAGGGAACTGTTACTTATCCTTTCTTCCTGCCTCTGAAATGTTGCCCTTGCCTCTGCCTCCCACGTGCCTTCCATGCTGGATAGGGCTGCCTCTAACTGCCTCTCAGATTCTTCACAGCCGCCGCATTGGAACTGCCCAGCTGTCCTTCCAGCCCCCACCTTGCTACCTGACCATCACAGAGGCTTCCCTGCCCTTCCCCTTATTGTCAAATGTTGACGCGAATAACCTATAACTTGGTTTTTAAAACCATCCGTGTGCCCTGAAGCTAGCTGTGGGTCACCAGTTTGCTCCTTGTGGGTCACAGACAAACAGTTAGGGCTGATTATTTTGGTTGGGCACATGGACTCCTTATCTAACGGCACCCTTATTATCCCGAAAACTTTTGTACCAAAGTTACTATCCTTTACCACAAAGACGGGTGATCTGGATATTTATCACAATTTCCCAGCAGATGGCAGTCAAGTGCCTTGTTTGAAGAGGTTTAACGTTTTTTGCCCCGCGTTCACTCACAAAAGAGAAAGGAGTCGGTCATCAAAACCAACAAGAGATCTGACATCACCTAAAACCATTTTCGACTTCTAAAGAAGAAATGGGCTTTGCTCATTGATATGCTGACAGGTGCGGGTTTCAAGAATTAAAAAAGAAACCCCCGTTGTTCTAGTGCCCCAGCGACTCGAATGTTTCACATCATGTCACCTGCTGTTTCCTCGCTGCGCTCTGGAGGCGCTGCTGACTCCCCAGGGTGAGCCCGCGGGAACTTCCGTTATTGTTGGAATCGTCGTCCAACCACGTGTGCGTGAATAACCCACAAAGTAAACTATATGCGCAGAATTAGAGATTCCCGTTGAATGACCTGGTAAAGACATAGTAGCAATTGCTTGTTAGAGAGGTTCTATTAGGAAGAGTGTTAATACTTGGCAATGTTTAGCAGTAGCTAATTATATACTCTGTATGTTACATACATGTAAGTTCTAAAATAAAATACTAATTATTAGTTTTTTGCTCAGATAATAGGACAGAGTTTTAAAAATCAGTTTCAGAATTGGAAAACAGAGGGAAATGAAAAAGAATGATTTAGACAATGGAATGCCTTTTTTTTCTTTGAGAAAATGGAATGGGGGCCAAAGATTTCTGGGTCATGATAGTAATTTACCATCAATATTTATGCAAATGCAAATGGTTAATTTTGAGAAAAAGTGGAAGAGAAGAAGAAAACATGAAGTTGGATATATCCAAGTACCTTGCTCTAGTATTTGAATATTTAAGAATTTGAATAATGACAGCACTGTAGTTGAAATTTTATATAACAAATTTAACTTTTCATTAAATTTATTTTCATTAAACTTAACAACCATCCATACAGGTAGAAAGTTTTCAGAAATTATTTATCCATAAATTTTCACTAATGATTAAAAAAGCCCACATTAATGTAACTTAATGATTTCTGTGTTTTATCCATATTGCAAATTCTTAAGGGATGGAAAAAATATCAACTGAAGAATAAAACGTGAGCAAGGATTGGCAGTATATATCACATATTACTAATACAAAGAAGGTACAAATGCATTTTAACAATAGTGCTAAAAATTCAAAGTTGAAATGTAATTTGAGAATGTAACTCAAGGGAGACACAGGGAAAGTAGGATGCTATGAAAACGAGACAACATTTGAGCACTTTCTGCAGGTGATGCAGCTTTTGGTAAGGCGACATCTAAGGAAAAGATTTCCTTGGGTTGTCTAGTAGATGACCAAAGGAAGTGTATGTGTATTTTTAGAAGACCACTTACAGAAACTGAATCTAAGGGAAAATTGGATGCAGCAATGCCACAAGTATGTGTGGGCAGCGTAACGGATCGCTACAGAAGACCCTCAAAAAAATTCCAGGGCATTCTCTGTTTTTCATTCCACATCTTCTTTACATTTGGTATTGAACAATACAGCAAACATATTTTGATAAACCTGATTTTTTTATATCACCTAACAAATTATACACCTACTCTTTTTGCTTTAACCAAGTGTTAGAGTATACTGGAAATGCATTTATGGAACATAAAATTTAAAGTCATTGTTGAATCTGAGATGGGAAAATTGAGTAGATGCCATCTTGCTGCTAAAACTTAATTAGAGGCAGTACGCGGTGCATACTGATGACATGAATGCAATCAGAGGTCCTAAAACTCAAGGCAAGAGCATGCATGCTTTGGAAATGTTGCCTTTGAAATGCGTGGCTCAGGACTAATTTGGAGTGAAGGTAAAATTAATGGTATAAGCAAAACTAGGTGGGAATCAAAAGTCAATGTGTATTATTCCCTTGAAAGCATTTAATGGGCTAGGAAAACCTGTCAAGAAACATGAATTTATCATCATTAAAAAAGATTTTACTACTGATAAACATATTGCAATTTCTTGGCATTGACCCCAACTGCTCCAGCGTGACAATACCAGAGAAGGGCGGGAGATTTCATTCAAATGTGATTTCCCCGCTCAATCCACTTGTGATCTGAAACCTAGTTCTATTTTTTTCTACATTGGCAACAATAATATTCTCTTTAAAAGAAAGGTTTCTATCGCTGAACAATACCCTGGTCTTCCCACATCCTAGATCAGCAGTTCTCAAATTTCCATGTACAAAGACAGCTGCTAGAGGTCTTATGAAAAGGCAGTAATTGCAAGGCGAGAGCTGAGATTCCGCACCCCTCACAAGCTCCTGCTGGCGCTCTGATGCTGGGTCCGTGGGGGACAATGTTCTAGAGGGCTCGGGGGATTTGAGGAGAGATTGTTAACAGGAAGTACCAAGGCTGGGTAAAATGTGCCATCCGAATGGACGGGTGGGACATACCAAAGAATTTCAGACATCATTCACCAAGGCATAAGGAACTGAAATTCTAAAGTTGTGTTTTTAAAATGTAGTATTTCCCCCAAAATTTTTACAATGCTTTTATGACAATAATTTACCAGACCCATTTTAAATAACTTTGACACTTTCAAGGTACAATTAATTTTGCAAGTATCATATTCAGTGAAGAATGTGGCTTCTCAAAATTAAATATGTTAAAACCAGTGCAAAGTCCACAATGCCATAAGAAAGACTACCGATCTGGTGATTGTTTCTGTAACGTATGAGCAATATAAAAAAAAAAGTAAGCCTTAAAACTATCAAAAGAATTATTTCTACCAAGGCAAGATGTATATCTATCCTATAACACATTATTAGATCGAAATGTCTTAAGTTCCTAATATTATAATTAAACATTTGAATTTTCCAGTGTTTATTATGAATCATTTACTTGTATAATTTATATACAATTACTGTTTCTCTTTAGTATTTGTTATTGTTGAGAAATAGGTAATATAACTTTTTATTAACTTGTGCAAGGGTAGCTTTTTCGAATTTGTGTAAAATACCACATGGGCTGGTGGTAGCCTTGGTTTGGGTAATGTGCTTCATAAGGAATAAAATGACTGGTGAAACCTATTTGCCTGTTTCAGAGTTTTGGTGATAGCCTGAAATTATAACCTGGCCCCAAATAGATTGTTACAATGTTACCCACGGTGCGGAGGAAAACAGGATTCTTGGCTAGGGGTCTGTCCCCCACAAACCCACGAAGACAGCCACCAAGACCCCACGGGAAAAGTAGGAATTATGGGTCCCCATGGCCCAGAATTCTGGGATCAAAAGCTTGTCCAGGGCCTCAGGCAGCCCCAGCTGTCCAGTTCGGTGTCCCTTCCTCAGTCCACACGGCAGCCATACAAGTGACTCATTCTTTCTCTCCCTTCCTCTTTCCCTTCCTTTTCCGCCTTTGCTCCTTTCTGTGCAGGAATCAGTTCAAAGGAGAGAACCCTACTGGGCTGATGGGGTCACTGTTGGTCTTGGGACAAAACTCTTCCACTGCACCCCAGACCTGTGCTTGGAAGGCCCCTCTGGCAGCCTGTCTGGGCAGGAGGCACTGGGCAGAAACCCCCTACTGTCAGAATGGGGGCATTATAGACTGTGCAGGGAACCTTTTGAAAATAGTCCTTTTCTTTAAAAAACACCCTTGATGGAAATGTTCTTTCTAAACAGCATTTATTTTCCTGAACATACAAAATTAACACCTGTTTGTTTCACAAAATATAGAAAAAGGTAAAGAAAAACAATGAAATAATCACTGTTAACTTTCATAAATTTTATTCCAGTTAAATATGTTTGTTTATGTCTACCCACATGCATAAATAAAACATATAGAAGATTTGGGGTTAGACAACTTTTTTCCCCTCCATTTATCTTGTGAGATTTTTCTCCCTAGATCATTAAAAAAAAAATCTTCAGCTCTGGCTGGCGTAGCTCAGTGGATTGAGTGCGGGGCTGCAAACCAAAGCATCGCAGGTTCGATTCCCAGTCAGGGCACATGCCTGGGTTGTAGGCTACGGCCCCCAGCAACTGCACATGGATGTTTTTCTCTCTCTCTCTCTTTCTCCCTCCCATCCCTCTCTAAAAAAATAAATAAATAAAATCTTTTTAAAAAATCGTCAAAAACTCCCTTGCTAGTGGCTTCCTCACATCCAACAGCAGATGGGGCATTATCAGTGGCTTCACTATAGTAAGACAGATGTGTGCTTTAACCGGAACTCATCCGTTCGAAAATATTGGAAGAAGGGGCTGTGGGTTGTGCTTTGGGGCCTTCGCCCCTAGGCCTGACTGAAGTGAAATAGCTGGCTCCTGTCTGCAGGTCAGCTCCGGCAGTCAGGGCTCCGTCCGCACAAACAGAAGCTTCAAGACCCGGCCGGGGATTTGTTGCACAGGTTTACGGGGAAGGGGCTGGTGGTAAAGGGTTACAGGATTAGAGAGCTCTGCGGAAGGGCCGCACCTGGAGGCAGTCCTGTGCGCTGAATTTACAACCGGAGCCTGGGAGTCGTATAAATGAGTAATGCTTCCTGACGCTCTTCTCCAGGCGAGCTGCAGAAATTGGCAGGGGCCCTTCAGTGGGCTGTCGATGTGTCTGGAATTCAAATAATTTGATTGTGAGATACAATGACGACGGGAAGCAAGGCGTTACCTTGAGAGACTGATGGCCGAGACAGCTGCTGCGAGCGGCATTCACGGAAGGCGTCGCGCCCACCGCCGCGCTCCGTGGCTGTCCGCCCTGAAATCTCTATCATGCCTCGTTGCTGTTGCCCTGACTCAAGGGCAATAAATTAAAAAGTAATATAGCTGGTAATTCTTTTGTATTTTTTTTCCTAGTCCAGGCAGTGAAGAATGGGGAAAGAGAAACAAAAACCTTGACTGAAACTGATATGTCTCTTTAAAAAAATGATGCTGACATTAGACACAGCTCAAGAGAGTGCATTTGAATACCGGGCGGCATGGCAATGTGTAGCGCCACTTGCTGCTGCCTCTTTCAAATTTGTCTTTGTGGGCTGAACACGTTACTGCTTTTCCCAAGTTTGATAGCTGGGAGGATTCCGTCACTAATAACAGCATACCTGGGGAGCTGGGGCGGGGGGCCTCTTATCTTTCATAGCACAGGCATTTTGCTTGTGATGGTTGTCATTTCCACTAGGGGAGCAGCTAAGCAGATTCGGACTTTATTAGCCCAAATATAGGGCTCACACTATCTTTTGTTTGTAGAGTGTTTAGCTTTTCTGAAGCACATTATAAAAAGTAAGTCTTTTCATCCAGAGCGTAGCATTCTGGAGAACCCAGGGCAGGGACTGTGAGCTATTGGCCATGATTACAGGTTTGCTATTGAACTTTCTTCCTCTGGATCCCCTTTTCCCCTTCTGGAAAAGGAGAATGTTGGTCTTTCCCTCCAGGTCCTCAAGTCTCTGATTCTGTTATCTCATTTGATAAGTTATTACTCACAGTAGCATTATTTAAGGCCCCAAGTATCTTCACACTTCCTGTAAAAATTACACCCCTTTAAGATGAATTTGATAAGTTTAACATTTTAACCTAGGAGTTAGTTCTCAGAATGTGAACATGCAAATAATCATTGCCACCACTTTACATAGCATTCCTACGTGACAGGTACTGTTCTAATGCTTTATCTAGTTTCACAAAACCCCACAAGTAAGTAGGTAGAAATTATTCCAATTTTACCATTTAAAAAAGTAATGTTGAATATATTTTATGTTGCTAAGAAATCATTGGACAATCAAAAACGAATAATGAATAAATAAAAATTCATCAACAACACATCCCCAAATCCAGCATTTCTCCTGGATTCATGAGTTTAGGGTCAAAGACATTCATCCAATGTCTAAGTCACAGAGCTAAACTCAGCAATGGTATGGGTTCATTTTCACGAAAACTGTCCAGGAATGTGGTCGTGGATCCACAGTGAGTTGTTTGGGTTGACTTCTTTCTGTAGGTCTCTTGCTACAGAGTTAATATTGCAGCCGGCCAGCCAGCATTCAGACCACTGGTCCTTCCTCATTAGCAATCGCTTCATTTGCAGCTGTCACTCCTGGGGCAGAGCCGTTGGTGTGCTGGGGAAATGGAGGGGGGGCTGCTTAGGAAGGGTTATAGTTAGGTCTACGTTATCAATGCCCTTGGAAAGGCTGTTGGGCCACAGGCTGCAGCATTCGGTCCTTTACGTGCCGAGATAGGAGAAAAATTAGGAAGTGCTCAAAGAGAATTTGTTGTTTTTCTACTTGCTCTTCCTAGGAGTGAGAGTTAAACCAGGATGTCTATCTTAGGTCCAGGTCAGGAATTCCCCATGGGACAAAAAAAGAGAATATCGTTTATAAACCAGAATAGCCACACAGAATAATCCAGAGTTCTGCCTGTTCCAAGAAAATACAATCACATTTCATTAGTCTTTCCCTCCCTTCTTTACCCACTTCCTCCCTCACCCTGTCCCTACCCCAAACAAGATAAAATGTACTTTATGTATCCACAAATATTTTTAAAGACTGGAGATTTTAGCATAGTTCACCTCCCCTCCGGCTTGTATCACCACCATCTGGAGTTACCGCTAGAGCCTGATGGTCCAGAAATGGTTCTGGGTGCCCCTGTATTTGGGTCCCCTCCATTCACACTAGGGCAGGGCTGTCAAACTCATTTTCACCAGGGGCCACATCAGCCTCGTGGTTGCCTTCAAAGGGCCGAATGTAATTTTAGGACCATATAAATGTAACTACTCCTTAATTGTTAAAGAGTTGAAATTCAACAAGTTTGGACAAAGGTGCAGCCCTGTAACCACGGCCACAGTCGTGATATCGAACACTTTCATCAGCCCCGCAGGCTCCCTCACACCCTTCTGTGGTGATTCACTCCTCCCTGTTCCCCGCCACCCCCTCCCTGCCCGTGGGCCCCATCCCCAGCTCCTGGCAACCACTGAGTTGTTTTGATTTTGTCACTATAATTTTCTCTTTGTAAGAACTTTGCATGAATGGAATCATACAATGTACAGCCTTTTGTGCCTCGCTTCTTTCACTTAGAGTAATGCTTTTCAGACCCATTCACGCTGCATACATGAGTAGGTGTGTTTCTTCTTCTTACTGCCCAGGAGTCTTTATTTGCATAACTGCTTTAGCACAAAGTGTCTATTCTAATCCTTTATGCATTTCAGTTGAGTTGTCTTCTATTATTGAGTTGCAAGAGTTTCATATAGTCAGGATAAGAGTTCTTTATCAGATACATGTTTTGCAAGTATTTTCTTCCAATCTGTGCCTTGCTTTTTTATTTTCTTAATGGTTTCCTTGGGAGACAACATTTTAAAATTTGAATAAAGTCCATTTTATCAATTAAAATTTTTTTTTGTGATTCATACTGTTTATATTGCAGCTAAGAAATCATTGTCTATCTCAAGATTGCAAGATTTTCTCCAAGGTTCCTTATAAAAGTTGTAGAGTTGTATATGTGTTAACCTAACAATAAAAGGCCAGAGTGAGAGGCAATGAGCATTAATTTGAAACTGAAAAAAATAGCCATTCAGAAAGCCTTGCTTCATTCTGGCGGAAACCCAAACAGTGTTCCAATTAGTGGACAAAGGCAAGGGGCATTTATGAGCCCAGGAAAGGGAGTAATTGCATCAATAGAAGGAAGTTATTTCTCTAACACGGTGATGTTAATTCTAAACAATGCCTTTAATTTCCAGCCCAGTACTCAACAGCCCTATAGTCATAATACCTGCTTCCTCGTTATGCTTGCAAACCGTTCTTTGGGACACGTGTTGTTTCAGGCCCGACCCAGAGGTGGTTTTGTCCTGTTTAACATCCCTCAGTGCGAGGCGTGAGGTGTGCGAGGCAGCTCCTCTGGGAGGGCAGCTCCCGCTCCATGTTCAAGTGGTTCCCTTCACACAGTTTTTACGTGTATTATATTAGGTCTGTGACTCATTGTGAGTTCGTCTTTATGTGTGGTGCGAAGAGTTGACATTTCTTTCTCTTTTTTCTTTGCATATAGATTTTCAATTATTTCGGCAACATTTGAATGATTTATTGAATTATCTTGGCATCCTATCAAAAAACAGTTGACCACGTGTGTGTTTCTGGATTATTGCTGGAACTTTGCTCCACTGTCTATTCTTACACCAAGACCACACTGTCTTGATTGGATAGTACGCAGTCCTCAACGCTGTGCTTTTTTAAACTTGTTTTGCCATTTAGAGACTTTGCATTTTATGCAAATTTTAGAATTAGCTTGTCAACTTCTACCCCTTAAAAAGTTTTCTAGGATCTTGATTGGGATTGTGTTGACTCTACAGATCAATTTATGGAGAACTGACATGACATCTTCACAATATAAAATCTTCAGGTCTGTGAACAGAGTTGCTCTTCACTCATCTGGGCCTCCTTCAGTGGTTCTCAGCAATGCTTGGCTGTTTCCAGTGCACAGTTGTGCAACATTTTATCAAATCTATCCTTAAGTGTTTCATATTCTTTTGCTTTTTTTAATGAAATTTTTTTTCAAAATTTTTTTGTTTCTTCTACTTCTGGTGTGGGCATTTAGCCACATTTTTTTCAATTTCTGATTGTTCGTTGCTAGCATATGTAAGTACAATTGACTTTTGTAGTTCTGTTACCCTGATCAACTCACGTATTAGTTCCAGTTGTATTTTGTTTTTGAATCCTTCAGACTTTCTACTTAGACATTCGGTTTATTAAAAGACAGTTTTACTTCATCTTCTGATGCAAATGCTTTCTATTTCTTTTTCTTGCCTTATTTCACTGGTTCAAATCTCCAGTGCAATGTCAAATGATAGTAGTGAGAGTAGGCATCCTTCACCTGTTCCCAAACTTTAAGTGAAAGTACTCAGTCTTCCACATCATGAAGGATTTTAGCTGTGAGTTTTTCACAGGCGCTCTTTATTAGGCTAAGGAAGTTCTCTTCCATTCCTACTTGGCTGAATGTTTTCATCATTAATTCAGTAAATGCCATCAAATGCTTTTTAAATCCATTGGTTGTGTGGTATATTAACATGGAAAATTATGCTGATTGATTTTCAAATGTTGAACCAATCTCCCACTTTACAGCAGTGTTTTTTTAAAGGGATTTCATTTATTTTTATTTTTAGAGAGGATAGAAGGGAGGGAGAAAGAAAGGGAGAGAAACATGGATAGGTTGCCTCTCACACACCCCCAACTGGGGACCTGGCCCACAACCCAGGCATATGCCCTGATTAGGAAGCGAACTAGCAACCTTTCTGTTTTCAGGTTGGCACTGAATCCACTGAGTCACACCAGCCAGGGAAAGCTTTTAAAACATGAATCAGATTAGTATGTCACTCTCCTGCTTAAAAGATTCCAAATGCTTTCCATTCCATTCAGAAGAAAGTCCGAGCTCATCTCCAGACCAGCATGGTCCTATGGGATTTGGCCTCAGGTATGACCTCTCTTCTCCAGTTACCTGGGACTTCTTGGTGTTCTGTGCAGTCACCACGCTGGCTCCGGCTTGAGATCGTTACACTTGCCTCCTATTTCTAAATATTTATGTGGATGGATCCTTTCTGTCTTTCTGGACCTTGCTCAAAGCTGCTTGCCCACCAAGGCCTTCCCTGACCGCCCCCCCCCCCACTCCTAACATGAAAACATCACTCTGTATCTCTTTACTTCTTATCATGTTGTCCCATTTCATCTTTTAATTTCATTTATCACTAAAATAAACTTTTTCATGTCTTTGTGTAATTATTTCTGTTTCCTCACACTAGAATGTAAGTGTGTGGTACCAGGGATCACGTCTGTCCTAGTCAGCGCTGTATCGCCATTGCCAAGAGCAGTGCCTGGCACCCACGAGACGCTCGACACATATTTGCTGAAAGAATGCTTGTATTATGAATGCCAGGAACTGATCCTGTCGCTTTACAGACATTACCCATAATTTTTGTAATAATATGTGAATGTAAGTGTCATGACCCCCATTTGACAGATGAGAAGACTGACTAGAACTAACACAAGCCCACTTGTCTCTAAGAACTACTGTTCTCCATTATACCTCTTCTCATTTTATCAGGGAACATTAAGTGCTATGAAAAAATTCCAGGTTAGCAAATGCTTTGGATGCTTTATATTCATCGGTTATATGAAGATTGGAATTCTGCACAAATGAGGAAACTGAGGTCAGCTTGAAGACATCCCTAATGAAGGGGAAAATCAGAGTGTCATTTCCATGTTAGTGTTCTTTCTATCATATCACGTGGCCTCCATATCTGTTTTACCCATTCTACATCCAAGGGGGCACTTGCCTCGAGCTGCTCATTAAGTAATGAGAATGAACGGGGAGGGGGGGGGGAGAAGGGCGGGGACACAGGGAAGCTGCTGCCGTGGGCTGTCTCGGGATCACCACGAAGCCGTCCTCAAGGTGCCCCTCCAATAGGATACTTCAGTGAGCTCAGTTCAAAAGCTTTACAATGTGACAATGGAAATTGACTTGATTTAGCTTCAAAAATTCTATTAACTCAGAGAAATGATGATTTTCCGGGAGAATTCATACGCAGCCACGGGTAGAGAATGGAAATGACTTTAGAGCTTTGAAATAAATGTCTTTTAACTGAACTCTTAGATCTAGGTATAACACATAAAGCATTATAGCGTAGATCCCTGCCCTGTGGTACACACATTTCAGAGCCAGATGATTTCATCTGGATCCTAATTACAAAGGAAATGAAGAATTTGCAGTGAGCTCATTTTGTCAGGTTGAGAAATAACCTGCTTCAGAAATTGGCACTCAACGAATCCTCCTAACCACATTATTCACAAGCGTGCATGTGTATTTGGGGGGAATTACTTGCTTGAGACACATGACCTTCATTTCTAAGGTCAAAGTACATTGACATGATGACAAATGAATAGTAGTATATGAGGTCTGTCTGGAAAAATCCAGCCATTGTTAAGATCATGAAAACATTTGTGTGACATTGATGTAACCTGGCAGCCAAGGAGCATGGACTGGAATGCGCATGCGTGAACAATGACAGCTGCACTGTACTAGTCAGTGGGTGTGGTAGGTGCCATTGAGTGAGCATGTGCACTGTGTGGCTGTTGCATTCAAAGTGACTAAGCAAGTAGAGCAAAGAATCTGCATCCAATTTTGCATTAAGCTTGAACATTCCTCCATGGAAACTATTTAGATGATTCCGAAGGCTTTAGGGGATGATGCAATGAGTGCAGTGCAAATAAAAGTGTGGCACAAACACTTCAAAGATAGTTGAGAAACTGTTGAAAGTGATCCATGTTCTGGGAGGCCCGCAACAAGCAGAACACCTGAGAATGTTGAACACGTATGGGCTGCAACCAACAAAGAAGAAGGTGCGGCACATTTGTGACAAGATCAAGACTGTGTTAACAATGTTTTTTGATTGGGAAGATGTTGTTCATCATGAGTACATCCCTCCAGGCCAAACAATTAATAGGGAGTACTGCCTCAACATTCCTCATTGGTTGAGAGAGACGATACAACAAAACAGCTGTAGCCATGGGCAACCGGTGATGGGCAGCTTCAGCACAACAGTGTGCCTTCTCTGGCATCGTGTCTCATGCAGAGTTCTTTGTGAAACATCAAATCACCAGGTGACTCAGCCCCCCTACAGCCCAGATTTGGTGCCCTGTGACTTCTGGTTTTTCCCAAAACTAAAATCACTTTTGAAAGGGAAGAGATTTTAGACCATTAATGAGATTCAGGAGAATACAACGAGGCAGCTGATGGCAAATCCAACAAAGAATTTTGCAGAGGGTTTTGAGTGGTGGAAGAGATGCTGGGAGAACTGTGAGGTCCCGAGGCACCTACTTTGAATGGGACTGAGGCGTCATTGTCCTGGGCACAATGTTTCTTGTATCTTGTATCTTCTTCAATAAATGTCTCTATTTCTCATATTACATGGCTGGACACTTTCTGGACAGACCTTGTATTATAAACCATATTTTCTCTCTCTTTATCTCTTTGTTCTTTTCCTAACTGAATCAAAAACCCAAAATAAAAAGAAAAGCCCAAATTTCTGAATTTTTTAAAACTTTTTATCTGTAGTTTCAAGCTTAGAGAAAAGCTGAAAGACAAAAAACAGTACACCTGCATGTCCTTCACCCAGGCCCTCCTATTAACATTTCAGCCCCAGCTACTTTGCCATCGGGGGTGTGTCTCGCTACACGAGCACACACATCCCCATGTGAACTTTGTTCTCATTCGTTGGAGAATGTTACATACATCCTGACCTTTTCCCCCTAAATATTTCAGTGTGCATTTCCTAAGAATCAGGATATTGCCTCATGGATCCCTGTCACTGTCTCTCATTTTCAGCGTCACTGGATTTACCATTTGTGTGATACGTGGAACTAATCTCCCCACCCACACTCCGGTTTTATCAATGGACCCAAAGATGTCCTGTATCGCTCTCTTCCCCCTTCAGCACTGGATTCGGCGCAGAGGCAGCTATCAGAGTTAGAGGCCAGGTCTCCTTAGCCTTCTTTAGTCTGGAACATTCCCCCAGCCTGCCTTTATCTTTTACGATGTTGACATGTTTGAAGAAGAGAGCCCACTCCCTGCCTTTTTAAGTACAAAGTTCATCATTTTGAGTGTGTTCATTTGTATCATGCATTCTCAGCCAGAATTCTAAAAAGAGTGACACATGTCCTTTGCAGGCTGTCACATCTGGAGGCACACAGTGTCCACCTGCCCCTCCCTAATCACCTGCACAAGGCATTATCCAGCTCTCCGAGGTGCAGTTACTGCTTCCGTGCCACCCCCCTTGCAACTAATAAGCAACATATGGGAAGGCACTTTAAGAACATCCGAGTGTCTGGCTCTCTCTCTGTTGAAATTTAGTAGCTCTGGCTCATTCTTGCTTGATTTTGTCATCTTACTAGGATAGTTGCAAAGTGATTTTCCAATTCCCTCACTCTCTTCACATGTACCAGTTGGAACTCAAGATTCTGCTGTAGACACGATCCCTTCCTTCTCTCCATTTATTTACTATCAGTATTACCTCACAACGTCTTACTCCCGGCTGTGGTTTCTAACTTGTTATTGTCCTGAATTATTTTGGTAGTCAACTTGTCCCAGATTTGACCACTGAGAGCCCCCTTCAAGCTGGCTTCTTTGTTCCTGTGACATGTGACACACACACACACACACACACACACACACCCTTACTTTCTGGCATAAAAAGATGTTCCAGGCCCATCTTGTACCTCCCTTGCTTCCTTCCCTTGCCCCCCAGAGATTCCTGGCTTTTGATTTAGATTTGTAGAGACCTCATCTCCCCTATTTATTTGCTCATTGGCCCAGTCCCTCTCCAGCCAAAGCTCGCCACCACCAGCACCATCACCATGAAAACCCGTGGCTCACCTGACACCTTGTTCTGAAAGGTCAAGGTCTCTGAGTTTTGGCTCTTGCCAGTGTCACCTTTTTTCTCATCCAGAGTCATTTCAAATGTCATGTTCTCTTTACTCTGGATAGACACCCCTGGGCCAGTTTAATTGTTCCTTTTCTGTGTTTTCATAGCACTTTTTATATATCTTTATTATGATGTTTAAAAGTTTTTTAAATTTATTGATTTGAGACAGAGAAACATTGATTTATTGATCCACTTATGTATGTATTCATTGGTTGATTCTTGTATGTGCCCTGACTGGGGATTGAACCCATACAACCTGGGTGTATTGGGATGATGCTCTAACCAACTGAGCTCTCTGGCCAGGGCCTGCAGTGTTAATATTGTATTATTGTGCTTTGGTTATGTTTCTGATTAGACTAAACTCAGTATTTTCAAATACCCTGGGAGTAAGCATTAATTTTTATTTTTGAGGTGATAAACTTGAGATTCAGGGAGGGGAGCCCCAGAGAGAGGCCGCAGAGCCCAAGGTGAAGGCCGTCAGCTACAGCCTACCCCTGTCATTTACTAGCTGCAGAACCCTAGGCAAGTCACTCAACCTGTTTGTGCTTCAGTTTCCACAACAGTAACATATGGATGGGAATAAATAGAAACTGCCACATGGGGCTGCCATGTGGATTAAAAGAGTTAATATTTGTAAAGCACCTAGAAGTATGCCTGGCGTGGTGTTACATAAATGTTTGTTAAGTAAAATGTCATGTCGTCACAACTCAGTTCCAAGTCTTGAGATGATCAAGTCCCTAGCCACTGCTCTATCTTCACTTCATGGAATTTTAAGATTCCCCGAGAAGCAGTGGTAATATTAGAGACAGCAATAAAAGGAAGCTGGTTCTAGGCATAAGACATTACTGAGGTGAGAGAGAGCAGAATGTGCCAGCACACTGCGAATTAAGGCATGGTTAGTGGGAGGCAGCCGGCACCTGGCTCTCCTGGCTCTGGGTCAAGGGCACGTGGGGCACACACTCAGGCAAGGATCACCCAGGGCGGGCTCTGGGACCTGGTCCCCAAGGAAATCTCTCTGTCTTTTCTTTTTTTTTTTTTTCAGGAAGTCTCTCATATGCCCTTCCTCTCGAGTCAGTTGTGGGTCAGACATTTTGGCCCCTGGGGTGACGAGCCACCAACACTCTGTCAGTGCACTCACAGTTCTGCCAGATAGGGACACTGTTAATTACTGCTCCATTGAGGGTGGCAAAGGTGTTGGCTGAGTTCTCGGATCTTACGTGTGTTGCACGGCCATGGGGAGAAAGAACGAAGTTTACATTTCCAAAGCAAGAATCATTTTTATTTCCACCTAATACTGCTCATAAAATCTACTACCATGGTCATTGTCATGAATGCTGATGTGACTGAAGGAGTGCATTGACCTGTGATTGATCTGGTGGATGACAGCTCTGACCTGAGCGACAGAATTGGGTGAAGATTTTAGGTTTGGGGACCATGGGTGGGCAGCGTTTGCCCACACACGGACATGTGTGTCCGATGTTAACTGTTAACAAGTTCGAGTGCGTGACCTGAATAGAAGGGGAGGTTCGAGAATAGCCATTCTCCAGCTTGAGCATGAGCCACACTCATCTGCAGGACCGATTGTAACTCAGATCGCTGGATCCCATCCCCCCAGTTTCTGATTCACTCTGACTTGGGCGGAGCCCGTAAGTTCTCAAGTGGAGATGGTGAGACTGCCAGTTCAGGGATTGCAATCTGAGAACCACATCTGTTCACTGGCCACACCTTGCTGCCGCCTGAGTTGGAAAGCCATATAATTAGATTTTTTCCTTTTAATTTTTTTAGTTGTCTTTTTTTTTCTTTTAATCCTCACCCTAGGGCATGCTCATTGATTTCAGGAAGAGGGGATGGGAGGGAGAAAGAGGGGGAGAGAAACAGGCATGTGAGAAACACCAATCAGTTGCCTCCTGCACGTGTCGAGACCAGCGACCAAACCAGCAACCCAGGCATGTACCCTGACTGGGAATCGAATCCTTCGGTCCATGGGATGACGCTCTAACCAAATGAGCCACACCAGCCAGGGCTAGTTAGATTTGTTTTAAATAGGCCACCTTAAGCAGCCAGATTTCCCAATCACTTTTAGAGGCTGAGAAGGCAACCACTTACTTATTTCTCCTCTACAAGAATAAAAACACCAACCAAACCATAGCGATGGGAGTTTTAGAGAAATACCTTAGTTAGTTAACTGTAGAAATAGATGCATGTTTCAGATGTCTTAATAATTAAACATCTTAGGACTGCTTGGTGCTTGCCAATTTTTATTAAACAATCCATCTAGGTCTGTCTTTCATTGGGGCAGGCTTGAGAGGTGATGACCAGCAGGTGGCGCTCAAAGTCAATTCATGGCACGGCCTGGATGCGTGGAAAGCAAAAGCACCAAGGAAGGTGCCTGCTTTAAATCCTCCTAGTAAGGTCCTCTTAACCACTTGTCATAAAGTACCTTGAGACACACGTCTTGGAAAATCGAAGTGTCAAGCTCAGCATCTTTGCCACATTTCAAACTAGGTAATTACCTTCTCCCCCAAAGGGAATCTGTTTTATGTGTTTGTGTCCTTTCTAGGTTACAGGTTTCCCAAAGGCAATGATCTCGCCTTCCGCTCCTTCTATACAATGCTGAAGTGAGACGCACGCTTTACAATACCAATTTAATTATTCTGCATCCCTCTGAGCTACATGATGACCTGTTATATAATTGCTAGTAATATAGAAATGTGCCTGCCTTGTACTAACCCTAGCAATAAACCGAAGTTTTTATTTGACCTCAAAGTAAATTGCTTATTTACTTCTCCTTTACAAAATATAAAAAAAGCCATTTTCCTGACATCCCCAATTGTAAGTCATTATCAAATAAACACCACTGCGTTTTAGGCTGTCGTTTTTATTGTCCACAGAGGGTTTCTTTTCTTTTTTTTAACTACACACAACGAATACTTTGATATAATCTAAGGTAATAAAATAGTTGAACGGCCTTTTTTTTTTCTTTCAGATTTACATTTGTATAGAAACAATCTGTGGAGCTCCTCGCCTCAAAACTAAGGTATCTAAGAACCGTGATTCGTCAGTGTCGTTTTAAATAATTGTTTGGTTCGAAGGTTGCTGTTCCCATTCTCAACTGAAATGTGTCTCCAAGCAGGTTCCCTTGGGTCTAAAGCTTAAGGCCTTGGGAAGGTGGCCAGGATAAAAGGATGGTCTCTCTCCTCTCTGTCCTTCCCTTGTGCAGAGGACAGCGACGGGAACAGGGTTGTCACCAGAGCCAGGAAGGAGAGAAAGCAATTGCGCGTCTCTAGGTTTCAAGGGTCAGAGTCATAGCACAGCTTCCCACAGCTCCCTACCTGCAGAGGTGGTGCTCCTTCACGACAGCACGATGCTCGTCTCTCCCCCAAGGCTCCTGTCCTTCGCTACTCATGTCAGTTGTTATGGGTGTGAGTCCTGTTTTGTCCATAAGTCCTCCCTAAAGGCCATTCGGTCCCATTTAGGTACCACTCTTTGCGTCATGTCACTTCGATGCTGTGTCCCCTAAGAAATGCCTCCTCCCACCCTCATATCCCCAAAGTGCCCAAGAGTGAAGACCCCCACGGAGACAGCGATTTCAGCGAACCCTCCCCGCAAAGATGCCTAGAGCATCCCGTTGATCTTAGTCCACTCGTAGATGTCCTGCTCGCACACGATGTCGGAGTTGATGAGGAGGTATCTGTCGCCCACGCAGAAGTGTTTCTGACAGGCGGCACACTTGAAACATTCCAGGTGGTACACTTTGTCCTTCACCCGCATCGTCATCTCATAGGCACGGATCCGCTTGTCACAGGAGGCGCAGAGACCATCTTGGCCAAAGAGCCTGGAGGGGGGGAAAAAAGAAAGAAAAGCTAAGGCGGTCTGGGACAGAGACAGTGGGAGAAAGGGCGTGAGTAGCAGGCTGGATTCCCAAGACGTCAGGGAGCACGAAGGGGCTGGGCGCAGACAGGTGGCCGACTCCGCCAGTCTTCCCTGCAGGGCAGGGGTGCTCTGGGGTGAAACCGTGATCTGCGGCATTTGTGCCTCCTCGAATAACTGCATAACCGGCCCCTTGTCTGAGCTCTCTCCCCACCTGCCTGCCCCAGCCACTCCTCTGTGGGGAAGACTTGGCTGAAGCATCTAAGGGAAGAGGTTAGGCATGGGTCATGTGTCCCCTCCCAGGAGGACTTTCCTTTTAGAAGAGAGGCTGCAGTCAACCCACGGGGACCCTTTAAGAGGGAACTGACCAAGAATGTAATGAAATGGGCATCTTTCAGAGGCTCCCAATTTCTGTCATGTCGACAGCCACTCATTCCACCCGTGGGGAGGGTGGATCTTGAATGCCTCCATAAGGCACCCAGGCCACCCCACTCGACAGTCCACTGGGACCCCAGCTTCTGGGAGACGGAGGGAGCTGGATGGGAAGCACATGGTGCAGCTAATCATGCCTCAGGGATATGGAGGACAAAGAGCGTCTCTCCACATTGAATGGAAGACCTTGATTCAAGGCCCTGGCTGCCCCTGTTGCCGTGAATCTTTGGAGAAACTTCTCTTCTGACATTGAAATCAAGACACTCCTCAGTCTCAGCAGATGAGTCACTAAATATTTCAAGCAATATCCAGTGTCAATACAGGGGACACAACTCAGTGGAGCCTCATGCAGTGGTTCTCCAGCGTGGTCCTGGGAACTTGTTAGCAAAGTACACTCTCAGGTTCCCGTGACCGAGACACTCTTTGGAGGGGGCCCAGCACTCGCTGCGTGCCTGAGCACTTCCAGATGGCTCTGGAAGTTTGAGAAGCAGCATGCAAGAGTGGAATAACACCAGTGTTGGAATCAGCAGAGCCAGCTTCCATCCAGGACTCCCCCCCCCCCCCCCCCCCCCCCCCGAGTACCCAAGTGACTCTGGGGAGTCTCTGATTCCTGCGAGCTTGTGAAACGGCAGTGACCTTGGTATCTCCAGCACTCCGCTGTTGGAAGGATCCACAGGACTATGCCAAGGCACCAACGGTCAAGGGCTAAGCCGACCTGGTTGTGTTTGAACACATCTCAGGTGTTCCCAACTGTGCCAGTCTTGTAACAGGAGGTCATTTTCACACGTGCCTGATAACAGGGCGTATTTGCAGGTCCTTGCCACATAAAACCTTCAGGACAGTTTTAGATAAATGCTTGTTCTTATCGGAAGTTCTTATTCATTGCAGAATAGCACAGAATCAATCGACTGGTGCATTCTGAGAGGTCGTAGCGGGGGATGAGGGCAGTTGACAAGTTTTGAAACATTCGGCAAAATTAACGGGATCAAGAAGACGTGGTCTGTGGGGAGAGAGCTCACGGTCAGAGCCAGGGCCGCCTCATTTCTCTCTGCGTCCCGTTTTCCCCCTGAAGAGCTCTGAGTGGTTTCAAGGCTCCACCTGGGAGCAAACTCATTACTGGGGGAGAACATTTTATCCCCACGCGGCAGATGGCGGAGCGGCAGGGAGCTGCCGTGTCGTGGAGGTCACAGAGTGGGAAGACAGTTCTGGTTTCCTGACTGTTCAGTAAGTCGAGTCTGGGCCTGAACAAGGATCAACAACTCACAAAGCGGTGTGTGGGAAATGGAGCCAACCGCCTGGGGGGTGTGACCCTTAAGGAAGGAGAGCGTTTATTACAGGGACGTCGGGGGTAAATTACAGTACACATCAGGCAGCTAATGAAGAAGGGAAGGATGGAGGAGCAGTATTTGGGAGGTAAGTTCAGGTCTAGTTAGCATCACCTCTAACAAGCCAGGTGCCCAGGAGCGTGTGACTCCTCTCTCGGCTTCTGTGTCTTAAGCAAGGGGACCGGAAGAGCCGGCTCTCTCTGCAGCCCCTCCCAGCTCAGGCGGTCTGAGACTCTCCTCACTGTAGAAACACTCTAGGACAGGGGTGTCACACTCATCTTCCCCGGGGGGCCACATCAGCCTCACGGTTGCCTCCAAAGGGCCGAATGTAATTTCCACTCCTTAACAGTTAAGGAGTAGTTACATTTATACAGTCCTAAAATTATTTTGGCCCTTTGAAGGCAACCGTGAGGCTGATGTGGCCCCCAGTGAACATGGGTTTGACACCCCTGCACTAGGACTTGACATCGACCTTGAACATTCATCTCTAGCACCGAGAACTGGTGCCTTGGGCTGGGAATCCCAGCAGCAGAGCCTGAGATGGGGAGTTACTGAGGATGTTTTCTCGGGAAACCAGTTAGGTGGCCAGGAGCCCCAGAAGAGGACCAGGAAGGCAAGCCAAAGTGCATCTCAGGCAGAGTCCCTGGGGCCGGGGGTTGTTGGGGGTAGGGCATCAGTTAGCCAGACAGCAAGGGGACTCTGCAGCGTAAGTTCTGTCTCCAGGTCACCCAGGCAAGGCTGTGACTTTGGTGCTCCTGCAGCACCGGTCATTGGGGTCATCAGTGAAGGCGCTCTGGGGATCCGGGGAAAGGCATGGGCATGCTTCTGGCTCTACCGGATGCAGGGGCTGGCTGTTGAAGGTGAAACCCCTGGGAGGCGCTGGGTGCTCTGCAGCACACAAAAGTTGGTAAAAAGGGAGCGGAGGGGATCTGGGCCTGCAGTCACGTGAACAGCTACTGTTCGGTCCCCAACAACGCAACGCACACAGCACAACAAGCACAACACAGCAGCGCAGGGTTTAGGCTCTGCCTGGCACCTCATGAGTATTTCAGGTGAAATGTGTGAAGAAGGCTGTCGCTGCCAGTTGGCCGTTGGGGGGCCTCAGGAGAAGCTGGCCCTGCGGGCAGAGCTGGACTGTTACCACAGGGCCCACTGAGTGGCCTCTCCGACGTGCCCTTTCGAGGGCACCACCAGACACTTTACAAAGGCCCGGGAACAAGTCCACAGCCAAAGGGCCATCCCCGAAGAAGAAAGAATTCTTTTTCCTCCTCTGTCAAGAGGTGTCTCATCTTAAACCTTCTCCTGCCCATTTTAATAACAATAATATAAATACGGCATTAAAGGAGGTCTGGAAACGCCCACACTAACAGAGAGTTAATTAACATGTTGCCTAGGAATGTAGCAGGGAGAAGAATTATTTCGTGTCACCAAGACACAAGTTAATTAACATCGGGTTCTCCCAGACTATTTCTTTCTCTCCTTTTTAAAAATGGAAAAGATTAACAAGCCCAGGCAGCACTGGATTTATTCTCGAATGTTATATAAAACCGCAGAGATAGGGAGAAGCCTGGGCTCCTCTGACCTTACTCTATCTGCACTTCACTTAATAAGATTCAAATGATTTGACAGGGATGTGGTGAGGGGCCCAATGGGAATCATTCGCCCGTCTGCTCTCTGCAGCGACTTGGCAAACTGGCGGAGAGCAAAATCAGGTCTCCCTCCATTCATCCCGGTTCTATTTTCTTACAACTTACAAGAAAATGGACCAAAATGGTCATCATCATCATTGAAAACCCTCCTTATTTTCTCTAAACCACCAAATTTGTGAGGACTTTGTCGGGGAATTTGCGGCGGTGGGGGGGAGTTTATTCCATCCGTCTCTCGGTAAACAGATAAGCTTCCTCCACTGTGAAATTGCCTGCATATCTATTTTTTTAATGTAAAATGCTCTGTGGGCAGGTTGGGGAGGAAGAGCTGGCCTGGCAGCCAAGGGCACTGGAGTCTGAACAAGCTTCGCGGGGCTGGGTGGTCCCCATGTATGAGGGCTGCATGCCCCACAGACTCTCTGCCCCAGGAAGACGGCCACAAACTGACAGCTCCACACTCGGGCAGCTCTGACAGTAGAGGGCACAGAGCTACCTCCACAGCAGCTAATGTGAAACTGAAAATGCCAGAACATTCCGGGCAAAGGCTCCCACTGAGCACCAGAAGATTCCCAGGGCCAATAATATGCATGACCCGGAGGCACTAGGGCTGTCCGGGAGCTTGTCTGCCTGTGGTGCCTGTTTGCCCCTCCCTTCTCCCCCTCTTGTTCTTTAGGCAGGAAACGTCTTGATGATAACGTCAGAAGGGCTAGTTATGAGAGCAGCTGACATCTCTTTGGTCCTTGGGCACCACCTTCTCCTTGGGAGCAGGTATTACTATGACCCCATTTTACAGGGAAGGAAACTGAGGCTTAGCACAGTTAAGTAACATGCCCCAGGTCACAGAGCTGGGAAGCACTGGTGCTGGGGCGCAAGCCGACAGCTGACTTCAGGGCCTTCCCGCAGCAGCAGGCAAATTCTGGGAGCGCCGTGGTGGGAACACGCTTTCTATTTTTAAGTTGCTCCTCACATCATATTGGAGTCATACAAAAGAATATTTATAACCCACAGGTACGCTTTGAAGCATTAAATGAGCTCCTAAGAGCCCAACCTCAAATGCACAAAGTGTCCTGGATTTTGCATTTATCATTCTGTGGCCTTCCAACAATTAGTGTTTCCCCCATAGGGATGGATGAAAACATGCTTCTCAAACAGGAAGCGATGCCAACTGCTTCTCCGCATGGGGCAGCGGAGACTCAGCCTCTGCAGCCTGACCTCATTCTGGCAGGTAGCAGGAGCCAGGACGGCGACCCAGACTCAGATGGCGGCCAGCAGCCTGCCCCCCTGCGGACGGCCCCACGCTGGGGGCCAAGAGGATAGATACCTGAGGTAGTCTCTCCGGCAGAGCTTCCGGCCCAGCTTGTAGTACAGGCGCCGCCCCACTTCGCCCAGCCGGCACCCGCAGAGGTCACAGCTGAGGCAGTCCTCGTGCCAGTACTGGTCGATGGCCTTCAGGAAGTAGCGGTCCCCAATGCTCTGCTGGCAGCCTCCGCATGTCAGCAGGGATGGGGGGATCTGCAGCACCTCGTCCACGGGCTCCCTTGAAAGAAGGCCAAGCGTTAGGGACAACCCCCGCACTTGGGTGAGACAAGTGCCCACGGTCAGGAATCACTCTAGGCCAACAAACAGGGAATGTCACTCAAGTGTCTGTCGGGACATAAAGGAAGGATGGGAGAAGGTATATCCGCAGCCTGGACCGCAGAGAGGCCCTGCCTGGCATTAGGACAGGAGAGAGCTAGACCTTATATCCTAGATCTTTTAAGAAGTAAATGCAAGCCCTCGCCAGTTAGGCTCAGTTGGTTGGGCATCATCTTGCAAACTGCAGGGTCGTGGGTTCGATTCCTAGTCAGGGCACATACCTAGGTTGCATGTTCAGTCCAGGTCAGAGTGCATACTGGAAGCAACTAATCCATGTCTTTCTCTCATATTGATGTTTCTCTTCTACAACAATTCAATGTTTCTCCCCTTCTTTCTCCCTCCCTTCCCCCCTCTCTAAAGATCAATAAGCATGTCCTCAGGTGAGGACTAAAAAAGAAAAAGAAGTAAACGCTGGGCCCGGAGACACCCAAGGCGACTGTAGGTGATCCTGGCTCCCCCACCCCCACCACAGCCCAGTACCACCCTCACACCTCTGGTCTCTGTTCTCTTCCCCACTCCCCCCTCCTACTCTCTTTCCCTATCTCTGCATTTCTCTTGTTCCTCCTCCCACCCCCAGGGCCCAAGCACACTGCAGAACCCCAGAAGAGGCACCTGGACCAAAACAGTTGCTTGCTGCCAGGACAGCCATCTATCTGCAGAGCTAAAAACCTGCAAATTCCACGTGGAGTCTACCTGCCATCCTACCTCAGGCCCTTCCCAACTGCACAAAAGTAGAGGTGTGCAAGAAAGAAGAAAGTGAGCAAAAATTATTTTAGGTTGCTCCTTCTTTCCAAGATAAAAATTCCAGCAGGATATAATAGAAAGTCTTTTTATTTACTTTACTTTACTTTACTTTACTTTTTGTACAGAACTTTCTTATCCCATCCTTCTTACCTAACGAATCCCTGGAGAAAAATCCCAGGTGTTAGAGCCATTGTTAAACTTACAAAGGACATCAAATTGACCTTCCTACACGTGAAATTTTTTACAACAGCTAAGCTGATGTGGACGAGGTTGACCTAGGCAAGAAAATGGGGCGAAGGCAACGGTTATTTCCAAGGGCGGGAAAGACGACTGGACCCTGACATGTGCGTCCAGGCTGCTGTTAGCAGTGAGCCCGCGACGTGTGTTCTTCCAGTTAAAGAGACATACAGCTTCCGACTTCGAGTCACTTGAACCTGAATATTTTTGCTTTTACATGTTATAAAATACATACCTTTATTTGCCAAGAGAAAATAAACAGAAGAAATGTTTCTAGCACCAAATGGGACATAGGAAAACCCTAATACCTGTTGATTTTTAACAATTAACAAGGGCTCTTTGAACCTTATTCAAGCACAAATCTATTTTTAAAATATCTATGGTGTTTTTAAAAAATGGACCTGATTCCAACTGTGAAATTTCCAAAAAGGAATCATCTCCCCCTGGGCACCTTGAGGGTATGACTCTGTGTCCTATTTCCAGGTTGCACTCACTGACCAGGGCCTGTGCCCAGAGGGCTCAGCACCCATGACACTTCGGGATGGTGGGGCTCAGGTAACCAGTGTTGGCGACACTCTCGGCAGCTTCAGGTGACTCTGCCTGCGAAGCACACCCTGCCCTGTGAGTAGGTAGGAGTACTAAAACCAAGCCCACACTTTGCAGATTGAGTACAAGGATCCTCCATGAGCTTATCTCCTTTTTGAACAAGGAAATGCGAAACCCAAGCCAGTCTTCTTTTAAACACTCAAGACTTCAGTTTTAAGAGTTCACTGAAGCCTGACTTGCCTTTCTGTGTGTCCACAGGTTAGACATAAGGACTTTCAATTCTCCCTTCTGAAAAAACAATGTCCCCAGCATTTTCCTGTGCATCAACTCAGAATTGCATCTCTTCTCTTTCCACAGCCCCTGGTCTTACTTGGGGCTTTTAAAAACACTGAGGAAACCTCAACCCCGCTGGATGCCCTGATGTTGATGCCACCAACCAACTGTGAAAAGGGAGGATTTGCACTTAGCTGGTGCAAAACCACCTGGAATTAAAATGAACTGCTCTTGTTACTCACGGGGAGGTGCTGGGGCCACTGATTGCATGGTAGAGAAAACCTCTATGTTTATCAATTCTGGCTGTCTTTCTGCCTAAATGTTTCATTTGCATATGTCTGGGCAAATTTGTATCTGTAATTGAGAGATGCTGATCATACTGACCCAACTTGGTTTTGAATAAGTACACAATGAAGCATCTGGCAGAATAGTGGTCCCGAGGTAGATGCAGTGAGTAAAACGCTATTGGGATGGCCTAAGATGGGAAAGGACAGGAGAAAATATTGGCTCTATCTATCTTTCTATAATTAATGACAACATCACACTATTTTTTTGGTGGCTGTTCCAAGCCAATCGCTGAGTGGGATTCACCTTCAAATTAATATTTTATATTGCCCTAGAGCCTAACAGAACATTATATCTGAATACAGTTCACGCTGGGATTTCTGGGATAATTTCTTGAAAATTTCTGAGAGAGGGGGGCAGAAGTGTGCTGCCGTGACTCCTCAACCAGCTGGCCCATCTGCCATTACAGCCCGTCCTCCCTGGGCAGAGAGTGGAGCACAGGGTGGGGCAGGGAGCCTCCTTCAGCAGGTGCCTGCTGTGTTGGAAGGTTAAGGTGTTTCAATTTTCTAACCTCAGTGAGGGAGCACAAACTTTGAAAAGAGCAAACTTCCTTCAGGGAACTGAAACCTCCAGATTTATTTTCTAATAAAAGGATTAGAGGCTAAGTTCTGCTGATCGAAAGGGCATTAGGCACCAATTCATCCAATTCACTCTTACAGTATTACTCCCGTCTTTGCCCAGGCTCGGCACCCTCAGAGCGAAGTTGTAATTCTGGGTTTGTTAAAAAAGAAAAAAAAAAGTGAGCAAACCACCAAAACACCCTTTAAACCTCATGTGGGTGCGCGTTCTTTTTCTCCTGAGAGCGTAAGGAAGCCGTTTTTTTGTTAGAACAAACCTAGCTGCTTATAGAACTGGTGCCTGAACCTTCCAGATTGAATGGTGATTGTTTATATTCTCATTGGATCCTGGCACTTCCTGTGTTTTATGAGAACATGCTGAGCTTTTATGCTGGTAACGGAGGGTAAAACCCAGGTACATAAACACCACAGAAGGCTGAAAGGGGGGGGGGGGGAAGGGGAGACTTCAATCAGGAAAGCACAATTCTTTTTAAAACAGGAAAGGGAAAGAAAACAAAACAAAACAAATGCCTCTTAAAAGCACAAATGGACAAGTCATTAACCAGCTCCTTTGGTCTGTGTAACAAATCCCTTCAAAGGATTAGATGGGGGACTTCAAAGGAATAAAAATTCTCAAAACCAGACAGCTAATGAATCTTAAGGGCATGTGCGCTGACAGGAAAATCGTATTTTAAACAACCCTTTCTCCCCAGGTTAACACTAAGGAATGGGCTGGAGGTATCCAGGCCGGGGACAGGGAAACACTTCCAACCAGTAAGAGGCTCGAAAAACAAATGCGGCAAACACTCGTTAGAGCTCTGGTGCTCTGACCCCAAACCCCTTTGAGGCTGTAATAACAGCAATGAGACTGCGATGCCCCCCAAAATTCAACTATACACAAAATGTATACTAACTTTCGAGGTTCACAGACCCCCCCCCCCCCCACCGAAGGACCCTGAAGGGCGGGGCGTGGTACAGGTACCCAGATAAACTCCGGATTTAGGTGCTTCCAAGTCTCTGGAGGCCAGAGCGAGCCCCGAGGTGGGCTCGCACACCCCCACCCTCCGGTCCCTGGCTGCGGCTCCACCTGCGAACCCGGAAGGGGGCCGTCGGGGGCCCGGGAGGCCTCCACTGGAATGTTCCCCTTTCCAGGACCAAATGGACAAAGAGAACGGGGACCAAGAAGGAGCGAGAGGGGAGAAGGGAACAGAATCAAGCCCTGAACGCTCTCGGGGTTGCACCTGCGCGCCTCCAAGCTCCCCCTGTGCCTGCTCCGGTGTAAACTTTCTGGCCCGAGGTGGCTTTGGGAAGCGTCCCGGGTAGCCGCGAGGGGCCCGCAGAGGCGCCTGGCTGACCCCCTCTCCCTACCGCCCGCCGCCCAGGCCCTTTCCCGGTGCTCTCGGAGTCACGGCGGGCAAGGGGGAGCACCGCTCAAGGCAGAAAGAGCCAAGGGCAAGCTACGGGCGCGCACCTGGAGCCGTTTTGCTGGCCACAGGCTCCATCCCACTGCCCCGGGGCACGAGGCCGTGGACACCGTGGGTGGCAGGGGCGCTACACTTACTCAGATGGGTCCAGGCTCTTCCTCTCGATGGCCGAGGACATTGGGGAGGGAGGTGGCGTGCCAGGCGGCGGGGGCGCTCCTTTTGTGGCTCGGAGCTGGCCGGCTGCTGGGGCTCGGACCCCCTCCGGTGCTCGGGCGCCGCCGCTCCTGCGCCTCTTCTTGCTCTGGCGCGCTGGCGGTGAGCTCGCCCCTCCGCGCTCAAGGACAGTCACCGCGCTCCCTTCAAACGCCAAAGAGAGAGAGCGAATCACCAGGCTGCCAGCGCGCTGCGGCCGAGGCGGGGACCCGAGCGCGCAGCCTGGCCCCGGGCGGCTGCAGCAGCAGCTGCTGCTCAGGACTTAACCTTCCATCCCGGTCCCGCCGCCGCCGCCCGGTCCGGCTCAGCTCGCGCGCGTCGCCCGCTCCGCGCCGCCCGCGGAGATGGTGCGCGTGCCCCCGGCCGCCCGGAGCCCCTGCACCTTCCGCCAGGGTCGCTGCGCGCAGCTCGCCGCTGAGGGCAAGGGTGGGGGGCGGCGGCCTGGGGGCGGGGAGGGGACCCTGCCTCTCTCCCCCGGCTCCCTCCTCTCTCGGGAAGGTCTATTTTCGCTCAGCTTCCCTCTGTCTCTGGTTTCATTTCCTTTTCCTGATCACGATTCAAATACAATAGAAGGAAATCACATTTAAAGAGACAGCTGCCCGGTACCCCCCCACCCCCGCTATTTTTTTTCTTCCTTTTTTTTTTTTTTTTTTTTTTTTTTAAGTGGGGCTCCTGGGGATTTGCAATACAAACAGCGGCAGCGGCAACAGCGGCGGCAGCAGGACAGACTTGGCTTCTTAAAGGGGCCAGCGACGGGGACAGGAAGAGTCGCTCAGTGAACACGTCTCCTTGGAGAGGCGGCTGGGTTGCCCCTAATCATTCTCAGGGCTTCCCCTCTTCGGCGTTTCCCTTTTGGTTAACTGTGGCTGAAAGTAGCCAGCGGGACGCTCAAGGAAGAAGGAAAAGACAAGAACGTGAAATAAGCACCTACAGAAATGCAAGCGTGCCGAGTGGCTTTCGCGCGCGTCCGGGATCCGCGGTCCGAGGTCGCAGGTCCGCGAATGCTGTGCTCGGTGCTGCCCCGCACAGCGCGGCTCCGCTGGTTGCGGGCTTGTGACTGCGTCGGCGCTCCAGGCCGGAGGCTGGAGCTGTGTGAGCAGGACCGCACGGCCGTACGCCTGAGCAGTGCTAGGGCAGCTAATCCCAGAGGGAGGGTGGCTGGGAGGGACCACGCTGGTCTAGTCTCCTCTCTGCTGCAGGCCGAATTCCCTCCCTCAGCATCTTTTCAAAAGTCGGACTCCTGCGGTTACACTGGCCCCTGTAAAGTGCCAGGAATACTCTGCACAGAGAAAGTGCCTTTCCAGTGATCAAGCGCCATGATCAAGAAACGATTTTGCCCTGGGTCAGAGAAAGGGAAGAAAGCCAGGCTTGACTTTGGAGTTCAGGTTTCCCCCTCCAACCTCAAGGGAAAATTCTAGGAGGAGGGAGGAAATACAGAGGGGAGAAGAGGAGGCTAACGGTCTGCCCTTCTGTATAAACAAAACTTTGGGTCCCTTGGTCCTCATCAGAGTTCCTTAAACATGATCGCGTTCAGAAATAATTATTAAGGGCCTACTTGTGCATGACGCCAGTCACAAGCCTTGTAAAGAAGAAACTACCGCGTGCTTGCAGACTCCCTAGGTTTTATTGTTTGTTTGTTTGTTTGTTTGTTTGTTTTAATGAACAGTCTGCATCACCGTGATAGACATTTTATTCCCATTTCAAAGATGGCACTGAAGGGCCTTGAGGATCTCACCTTGAAGGGCTGTGAGTCAAGTCAGAAGCAAATCCCTGGACGCCTGGTCTTCCCTGTTCCAAGCCAAAGCCTCACCGACATTTCACAAGTATACCCAGAATCTACTGTGGTCTGCACGCTCTTGTCATTTTCTTGTGTCCCTGTCCAAAGCTTGGGCCCCTAATGGGTATAATTAAAATCTGTTCCTCTGTGGGAGGTAGGGAGGGGGGAGGAAGGAAGCCTTAAAAGCAGCTTTTTGTCCAAGTCAAGGCCGTAGTACATAAAAAGACATTCTCCTGATCAGACTCGGTTCCTTAATCTGAGGAGGCAGTATTGGGCCGTGGCTCAGGAGTCAGACTGCCTGCATTCCCACCTGCCGTGTCCCACCTGTGTGAACCTGGGCCCACAGCAGGAATCGAAGCTCCCAGCATCCTCATCTATAACACGGGAACGCCAGACCTATGGCACCACTGTGGTGGGGATTAAATGAGTGGGTGCAGACAAAGCGTGGCACATAGACTCGTAGTGGGGTGGGGGCAATAACAGGCATGAGATGAAGGCATGGAGAGCACTTGGCATTTATTAAATGCTCCTAGATGGGAGCTGCTATGTTATAGCAAAGACATCATTGGTAGAATCCAAAAAGAGCTTGAATCCAGCAAATTTCACTGGGTATTTATCCAAAGAAAACAAGAACAGCAAATCAAAAAGATACATGCACCCCCATGTTCATTGCAGCCTTATTTCCAACAGCTAAGATATGGAAGCAACCTAAGTGACCATGAATAGATGAATGGATAAAGAGAATTTTATATATATATATATATATATATATATATATATAAATATTAGTCAGCCATGAAATAGGAAGGAAATCCTGCCATTTGTGACAACGTGGGTGGAACTTGAAGGGCATTATGCTGAGTGAAATGAGTCAGAGGAAGGCAACTACTGTATGATCTCATTTATATGTGGAATCTTAAAAACACACACACACACACAAAAACACACTAACAGACACAGAGAACAGACTTGTGGTTGCCGTGGGTTGGGTGGCATTGTGAGCAAAGTGGGTGCAGGGCATCCCAGGGCACCCACTTCCAGCCATAAAACAAGTAAGTCCTGGGGATGCCATGCCCAGCACAGCCATGACAGGTAACAGTACTGTGTTGCGTATTTGAAAGTTGCTAAGATAGCAGATCTTACAAGTCCTCACGATAAGAAAAAAAAATTGTCACTCTGTATAATGACACAGGCTAACTAGACTTACTGGGATCATTTCACAATATACAGAGGTTGAGTCATGTTGTACACCCGAAACTAGTATACTGTCGTGTGTCGATTACACCTCAAAACTGAATGCCTAAAGCTTGAAGTTCAATTTGAGGATAAGAATTTCCCACCGAAATTCAAAACAACTTTCTATTTTAAAGAAGCAAACAGAGCAGGGTCCCTTCACCTCCCCTCCTGTCACCACTCAACAACACAGAAGCATTTTCCAGTCTAACGTGCACTATGTTGGTGACGAGACCATGGGCTTGCATTTGCTTGCTTCCATTGGATCTGATAAGTTGCTGCCTTCCTTGCTACTGTTTTGCATGGGGCTCAAGTTAGTTGTTAAAATAAATAGGTCCTGGGGTTCCAGGAGGTAATTTCTGAAAGGCCAACTTTGGGGCATAAAGTTTCCTTTGAATAACATGCTTCTGTTTTGACCCCAGTGTGGAAGGAAAGAGTGATTACTGCCTGTGACTTGGGGTCAGTTTCTTATCTTTCACAACTCTTTGGGGAGAACTTCCTCAGAGAAAGTGAATATTTGAAATGGTATCTTAAGATTTCAATTTCACACACAGTGGCTGGAAGGAATAACCGCCGGCCAGTGGGATTTCATTCCTATTCAACGGGCTTTTGAATCGCTCAAGTTTAAGTTCAACATTTAGAATCAAGTCTCAAAACATGTTTTTGTTGGGAATAATTTTAAAGCAATGATGACCTTGTTGTAGCTTTCCATAGCAACCTTACACCTCGTGCAGAAGAGGGACGAGGTAACTCCACGGCGATTCAGACATGTAAAACGGTTCTTTAGAGCTGGGGAAATCGTGCTTGATGTCTACCCAGTGAAACTGCAATGTAATTCCTTCATCCTCTCCCCTCACTCCTAGCAAATCTTAAATACCTTAACATTTAGACATTTTCCAAGTTTTCCTTCCTGAATGCAAATGTCAGAAGACTGACTCGGTCTGCATGAGTCATCTGGCCCCACTCGGATTACCTCTCTCCTATTCTTTTCGCGCCTATTACATTTATAATTGTTTTCTATGGAAGGGCAGTTTGAAGTGACTGGGAGTGCATTTCTTTGCTAAAATAGACTTACACTGGGGGGCACGCAATGCAACACGCAAATCAGGTATCAGAAATCTGCCCTTGAAACCTACACAATCTTATTAACCAATGTCACCCCAGTAAATTTAATAACCAAAAACTTGTTTATCTGAAATTCAAATTAAAAAAAATAAAGTGGACCTCTAATAGAAATGAAAATGCAAATGTCATTGGGAAAATGCCAAGAGCAACAATTCACTTCTCTTGTTTTTTCCCACCATTAGAAGCCAAGCTGTGCACGTGCCTGTTAGTTAGACATTCACAGATCATAACAAAAATAAAGATTTGTTTTGATATGGCTTTAGTTCCCATGCAAAATTCTTAAACCACTTCATTGTCACAGGCACCTGGCTCCCAAATTTATTTTAGAACATTTCAGGGCCGGTTGATGAATCTGTTTTTTCAGAATGTTCGACCTTACTGATAAATAAACCAGGTTTCCTGCACGGTGGAAAAGAGCCCCCGGAAAAAAATCTAAAAAAAAAAATCCACATTAACCGAATTTAGGAAAATGAGCACAGGTGTCCAACAGACGTCGCTCACTCGCCGACTGGCTGTGAGATTCAGGGGACGTTATTCCACCTCTCTGAACCTCAGTTTCTCTATTTGTTAATGAAAGCAGTCATCATGCTCGGCGGGGCCAGGACCAGATGGGGCCCCTGGGACAGGAGCTCTGAGTGGACTTGACAGGACAACGTGTGTGAAAGTGCTTTGCACAGTGAAGGCGCAGGGTAAATGCTCTGGAATGATAGCTGTTGTTATTACCCCATCGTTCAGAAGTAATCACCACTGGATCAGGAGGCAGCAATCTCTCCGCTAGTCAGGACATCTGCCAAAGAATGCTGAGACTGAGGCGCTTCAGAAAGAGCCGCAGTGAGCCTAAGACGTCAGCCGCCCCCGGGGTTCGGGAGCCCACATATTTCAACCAGAATCGCTGGGTTGTGCCCATGCAGGTCACAAGGAGGTTGCCCACAGCTTCATTGCTTCCCCCTAACCACATTGCCCGCTTCTGCCACATCCCTGATTTTACTCATCTGATCCCCCCTCCCGCCACCGCCACCCCTTTTCAATAACTTCTAAATCACCTTTTACAACTAAGGCAAGAAGCCAAATCAAATGTGGAATAACTGCCACAAATGTCACAATGCTACTGTGAGTCCTAGAATTAAACTCATAGCATGTTCTAGTTGATTTAAGCTCGTGGTATGCCTCCAAAATGAGGTTTCCCAGCTCGCCCCTTGGGTCTTGAAAGTGCCTCCCTAGTGAGTTTGACCCATCCCTGCTCCAACCACCGCAGCTCTGTACTTATGGATCTTGGATATGTTGCTCAACCCTTCGGGACTTTAGCTTCTGCATCTGTAAAGTGGGCGTGTGCAGAGTACCTACCTCAGGGAGCTGGTACTGAGTTTCTGTGAAATGAAACCAATAAGGTGCTTGAAAGGAGACTGGCACAGAACTTCCGTGGAAGGTTCTACATATACATAGAGATTCCAATTTTAAAAAATGTAAATACTCCTCGATAATTCAGACACTCCTCGATGGACAAGGCAAATGAAACACGGAGTCAACAGCTCTTTCTTCCACCTCTGCCACCATCAAGCCCTCCCCCCTCTCTCCCCTGGGTCCTGGGCCCTGAACTTATTTGCTGGTCTGAGTTCCAGGGGCAGGCAGAGCCGGGGGGGGGGGGGGGGGGGGGGGGGGCTGACCCCCTGAGCTGTCCTTGTGCTCTTTGTTCATGCAAACTCTCTCCTCTCTTCAGCTGCTCAGAGACAGCCCCGCCCGAGTGACCCACTGCGGCCCCTGGGGCCCTGGCACAGCGCACTTGAAATCCAAGCTCCTAACCGTGGCCTAGAAGGCCCCAGACGTTCCGGCCCCTTCAACTTTTCTTCACTAACCCCCCTCATTTTCTCTGCTTGAACCACACTGACCTTTGTTTCTATTTATGAAAACAAACCAAGACAACGCCTATCGGAGGCCTTTAGGACTTGCTCCTCCCTCTACTTTCGATGCTGTTTTTCTAGACCATCCTGTGGGTCCCACGTCCTTCGTTCAGGTCTCTGTGCAAATGTTTTATCCTCGTAAGAGCTTTAAAAAACCCTTCATCCTGATTTAGTTTTCTTCTTAATATCATCATTGCTTCTGCTTTAGTAGATAAGTGTTTGTTGGTTTTGTGTGTGTGTGTTTGTTTTGGCCTTTCTTCTTGTCTAGAATATTAACTCCATGAGGCTGGAAATTCTTTATGACTTGTTTTCAGAGGCTAGCATTTCTTTATGATTTGTTTTCTGTTGCATCTTTAGTGCCTGGAATGTGCCGAGCATGCAGTAGGCCCTGGAGAAGAAGTCACTGAATGAATGAATGTGCAAATGGCAGCTCTGCTCCTCTTGGCCAAAGCATGCCTGCACTATGTTCTCTGGGTAAACGTTGTGAAGGACCTGGAAGGTCCCTTGTCTTTCCAAAGCATCACTTTTGGGAGAAGACGAGGACCCAGATATTATTCATATTTGGGCCCAAGAGTTTGGTTTGGGAAAAAGATCAGGCTCTTGACTCCTAGGAATGCTCAGGTATGGGGGTATCTAGAAGCAATGAGGCCACTCTTTGAAGCTTGATTCTCCATGGTAGGGCCCCCACGTCCACAAGGAGTCATGTCTACAGTGAACCGATGTGTAGAATACAGTCAATAGAAGGGGTAAAGGCACAGGATTTGCAGGGAGACTTAGTTTTGGTCCTGGCTGTTTTAGCTATGTGTTTTTTGGCAAATTATTTGATGACTCTGAGCCTCGGGTCTGTCATGTGTAAAATGGGGATAATTATATCTTCATCACAGGGTTGTAGGAATAAAATGAGATCATGCATGTCAAACGCTCAGCACAATGCTTAATGGATGGCAGCTATTATTAGAATTAATTAAGCGGAAAACCTCAGAGGAGGATAGTCAACCAGGGCAAAACTTTCTTGGCCGGACATGGGTGGATCCTAGAATTCTGCCACAATGAGGGCTCAGCCCAAGCAGGGTGGGCTCAGCCTCTTTGCCTAGGGACTCTGGCCTGATCTTACCTGCTCTGCGACTCCCACAGTAAGGTGGGTACGCTTACAGACACCTGGCCCAGCCTCATGCACAGGTGACATAAAGTGATGGCGTCAGGAGCCTGTCATGCCCACTGGCTTTTCAGAGCTGGGGGTCTCTGGTCTGAGGAATGGCACTGCAGGCAGGTGTGCCATTGGAAAAGGGGCCAGGCTGCTTCTGAGGACGCTGTTTTCTGGTCCTCATGTCCTTGCTGCGTGTACTGAGTCTGGTGGGCAATGCTGAGCCTCCTAATGACACTTACCTTCTCAAGTTTCAAACCTCAGTGGAAAGGAGTCTTGTCTGTCCTGCTCCCTAGAAATACCCTTTAGCAAAAAAACCAGGGAAAGAGCTGTGTGCTTTCTTCTGCTTCCCTTCAGTTGCCCCTCAGATATCTTATTGCCAAGCTAACCTATGTGGAATATTTTTTGACGAAAACAACAAGAATATTGTTTTCTTCACTGTCACCCGTCTGCTCAAGAATTTGCAATGGTTCCCTATTGCCTGTGGTCATCAGCAAGCTGCTTAACCTACAGGGACCTCAGTGTTCTCACATTTATAAAGGGAAGAGGTGGGCTGGAAGGTTAGAGCCATAGCTCTGTGTGTGAACTTGTCCTCCTGGCAGATCCAGACCAGACTCCCTGAGCTTCCATCACAGGCGCGCTGTGATGCTGCCTACTCCATCGATTCAACTTTATATCCCTCGCTCCTAGAGCCTGAACCTTCCCATCTAGATGGACTGCTTGCTTCTGCTCAATCTCAAACATCCCACTTGGGCCCATTTTGATGCATTGTCCTATCCTCTTCTCTCTGTCTGGGATGTCTGTGTTTCAAAACTTTGGTGCGAAAATAGTAAACTGGTTAAGAATAGAGGCTTTGCAGATAAATAAACCTGGTTTGGGTCTCTGCTTCCCAACTTACTATCTGGGTAATTAATCTTAGGCAAATCTCTGAGCTTCACTGCTTGAGACGATAAAACAGAGACAATGATAAATGTAAGGTTAGGAGGAGTAACTGAGATAAGGCATGCAGCAGGCAGAACGCGGTGTCTGGCACAAAGTAAGTGCTCAGTGAGGGGCAATCATTACTGCAGTCAGCACAAAATGCCCCCCAGTCCTCTCTCCTCTCGCAGCTGTGTCCATCCACCCAGACCCAGCTCAAGCTAAAGGTTTCTTTTTCCCCCGAAGCTCACGGTGGATGATCCTTTCCTGAGTTCCCATAGCTCCTGGCTGCAGGGCCTGGTTAGGTGCTCATTAGACCCCGTCCTGCAGTGCAGTGATTTCCTGTCAGCACAGCATCTTGCTACCTCAAAAGTGCCTTCGTTCTTGGAGAAGAGAGGCCATGGGGATCATTTTCATTAGTTCCCAGGGTACTGATATAAATTTGGAGATACTCAGTAATTCCTTTGAATCAAAGGCTTCAGATATCACAACCGTGTTGCCAGTTTCATAATTCCAAGATTCGCGTTGACATGCACCAAGATGTGTGCATCTTTACATTGGTGAGGAAGGTCTCCCAGGCAACAGCATCAAGGATGACCCATGCATTGTCAGTCCCAGGCCTCCCACAAACCTGGTAACTAAAGTTAAAACTCTCAGAAGAAAACAGGGGGAATCTACATGGTATTGGATTTAGAAATGATTTTTTGAATACAACACCAAAGCACAGGCAATAAATTAGATAGAGTGCATTGAAACAAAGTTAAAATGTTTCTGTATCAAAGGACATTATTAATGGAGTGAAAAAGCAACCCATGGAATATCCAGAAAATATAAAGATCTACTACAATTTAATGACAGAAAAACCAAACAACACAGTAAATAACAGACAAAGAACTTAAATAGGTATTTCTCCAAGGGGATATACAAATGGCCAATAAGCACATAAAAGATGTTTAAAACCACTAATCACTAGAGAAATGCAGATCAAAATCATAGTGAGATACCACTTGAAAGAAACAGATCGAAGACAAAACTCCAGAAAAAGAACTAAACCAAATGGAGATAACCAACCTATCAGAGGCAGAGTTCAAAACACTGGTCTGAACTCACTGAGTACAGCAACAGCATAAAAAAGACCCAGGTAGAAATGAAGTTTACATTAAGTGAAGTAAAAATCTACAGGGAACCAACTGTGGAGGGGAGGAAGCCAAGATTCAAATCAATGATTTGGAGCATAAAGAAGAAAAAAGCATTCAATCAAAAGAGCAAGAAGAAAAAAGAATTCAAAACAATGAGGATAGTCTAAGGAGCCTCTAAGACATCTCCAAACGTCCCAACATCCAAATCATTGGGATGCCAGAAGGAGAAGAGGAAGAACAATAAATTGAAAACTTATTTGAAAAAATAATGAAATAAAACTTCCCTAACTTGGTACAGGAAATAGACATACAAGTCCAGGAAGCACAGAGTGTCTCAAACAAGATGGACCCCAAGAGAAATATACCAAGACACATCATAATTAAAATGCCAAGGATTAGAGAGAGAAACTTTAAAAGCAGCAAGCGAAAGGCAGAGAGTTACCTACAAAGAAGTTCCCATAAGACTGTCAGCTGATTTCTCAAAAGAAACTTTGTGGGCTAGAAGGGACTGGCAAGAAGTATTCGGAGTGATGAAAAGCAAAGACCTACAACCTAGACTACTCTATCCAGCAAAGCTATGATTTAGAATGGAAGAGCAGATAAAGTGCTTCCCAGACAAGGTAAAGCTAAAGGAGTTCACCATCACTGAGCCACTATTACATGAAATGTTAAAGGGATTTATTTAAGAAAAAGATCAAAACTATGAATAGTAAAATAGCAACAAGTTCACAACTATCAGTAACTGAATCTAAAAAAAAAACAAACTAAGCAAACAAACAGAATGGGTACAGACTCATAGGTATGGAGATTATTTGGAGGAATATCAGCTGGGAGAGGGAGGGGAGAGAATGGTGGAAAAGGTGCAGGCATTAAGAAGCATAAATTGGTAGGTAAGAAATAGACGGGGGGATATTAAGAACAGTGTAAGAAATGGAGAAGCCAAAGAACTTACATGCACGACCCATGGACACGAACTAAGCTGGGGGATTACTGGAGGAAATGAGGGTACTGGGCAGAGGGGTGCAAAGGGGGAACATTGGGACAACTGTAATAGCATAGTCAGTAAAATACACCTTACAAAAAAGGACAAAGACTGTATAACCCCACTCACACGAGGTGAGCAGGGCAGTCGCATTCCTAGAGACAGAGGTACTGTAGGACGGTGGTTGCCAGGGACTGCGATGGGGGCAGGGGAGAGCTTTGTTCAGTGGGTGCCGTGTTCCGGTTTGGGAGGATGAAAAAGAAAAGCCTGGAGATCCATACATTTCTAACCGCTATGCTGCAGCTGAAACTCTTACACTACTGAACGTCAACTGTAATTGAAACATAAAGAAATTGAAACGTAAGTAAAGGAGAGATTTTTTATTTTCTGTAAGTGCTGGAGGTGGATGGCGGCGATGGCCGCACAGCAGTGTCAGTGTGCCTCGTGCCACTGAACTTGGCCAAAGTGGTGACTTTTATGTTGTATATGTCTCACCACAATAAAGAAACGCGCTGGTGAGAGTTAAAGACCATTTCCTAGGTGCACATCTGTGCCAACGTGCAGAACTACACCCGTCATCTCGGGGAGCTCACAGCCTTCTCAGGTTCATCTGTGAGCCCAGTTAGCAACCCCAGGGCTATGGGAAAGCCGGTCCTGAGCTCTGAGCCCTCCAGGCCCCCTCATGGCAATTCTTGTCCACCTAGGCCTTGGTGAGCAGCGCTGCTCCGTGACTTCCAGATGACCTTCCCTGTAGAGCTCACTTGGCTCCAAGGACAGGGAAAAAGGGTGCAGTTTGCTATTATGTAAAGCCACATCCTTAAAAGAACTCAGTGCTCTTACAGATATCTATCTGCCGTCTCCTCGGAGGGTCCAGGAGTTAAGAGTGTAGCTGGCACAGGTTCTGTTTTGGGGGGTAGTGGAGGGAGGGGGTCTCCTGTAAGCACAGCATCTTTAATGCCCCTCCAGCCACAGCCCCTTTCCCAAGGCCCCGGGGCCAGCTCAGCTCCCCTCTCTCAGGCTACTCTGCTTCCCATCATGTTGCAGAAGGCTGCCTGGGGTTATATCTTGCAAGGAAGAGCTATTAAAAAATATTCCATTTGTATTTCCTGCGTGGCCTTCCATCTGGAAATATCTTTTATCTGGCAACTTTTGCAAAGCGAACAGAATCTTGCAGGAGGTCCTGGCAGGTTTAGGCTGGCTTCTCTATCACTCCGATAAGTCATTTCCACCCTAACCTTCATGAGGGTCCAGTAATTGTGACTTGGGGGCCATGACTTGGTAGTGGGAACAGGACTGGCAGGCAATGGCAGCGAGTCTTTGGGGCCCTGAGGGGTCCTTCTAATCCTGAAAACCCCTGCTTGGAGGGCGAGAGCAAAATCTAGCAAAGTATCAAGCACAGTCTCTCAGCTCCAATATTACTTCTTCAGGGAATTCCCCCGGCCCCTGTGACTAGATTAGGACCCACCACCGTGAGATCTCACTCCCAGTTTAGATCACGGTGTGCAACCCTGCCTGTTGTAATTAAGTACTCTTCGGCTCCGCCAAAGACTGCAAGCTCCCACGTGCCCAGGATCTAGCACATAGTAAATACCCAATACTACTGAAGGAATGAATGAACGAACACATGAACAAATAAAACTCATCTTACCTTCCTCTCCACCAGTTACTTCAAGTCCAAGAGGAAAAATATCTTCTTTTCAGAACTGTTGTTAGTGAAAGAAAATGAGAGGAACTCTCTTATAGGAGCTAGAAGTAAAATGGAGAGAGAGAGGGGGAAAAAAAAGTTCTTTATCTTCAGTTAGAGAAATGTTTCCACAGGTCCTTGATAAACTTGGGACAAATGTCCCCAGGGCTCTCTGATAGTGTGGGGGTCCTTGATAGTGTGGCTGGGTGGGGCAGGCGGAGCTTTGGCATCAGGGCGAAGGGATGGATTCTAACGGTTTCTTCACTGGTTGAAAAGGCTGCTTCCTGCCCAGCTTTTTTTTTTTTTTCTTCGTTATGTACCAGTTTAGTTTATAAATGTGCAGGAGCCGCGCACTTCTCCAAATGTTCGGGGCCAGGGTATGAGGAGCTGTCCTTCTCGCTGCTGCTGTGGCCTTTCGGTGACATGCTCCGCTGGTCTGAGAGGGAGAGTATTCTGTGTGTGTCTCACTCTTGAAAAATCTCACGTTCCTTTGGGTCTCAGAAATCACCCCCCTACCTGCACTGCCCCCAGAGATAGGGCAAGTAGCCAGGCTTCCATTTTATTAGGAGAGGAAATTGGGCCCCAGTTAGTTCAAATCTCAAACCTGCCTAAACGAGAGCCACAGGACACGTATTCATTGGACTCGGGGAATTCTTGCTCACAAGGAGGCCTTCTGAGAGTTAGTTTTTAAGAGGAACAGTTTTATCAGGCAAAAATCAACTCTTTTGTTGGATTTGTCTTCTGAGTAATCCAGACAAAAGATTACAGTTAGGCATGGAGAGACCTCTCGTTGTAAATAATAGCTGCCTTCTATTGGGCATCTACTGTTGCCAGGCACTTCCTGTGTTTTGTCTTGTTTGATCCTCATCACGACCTTCTGGGGTGAGTGGTAGTAGCATTCCAGTTCTATAGGTAAGGAGTCTGGGGGTAGGGGAAGTTCAATGACTTGCCAAAGGTCACACAACTACGTAGGGGTAGGGAACAGGATTTGAGCCTAGGTCTTCTGTCTCCATGCCCTCCTTCTTACTCGCCACGTCAGTGTTTCTCAAACTCCCTGCACTTGCTGGGTAACAACACATATTCTTGAGCCCACACTGAATATACCAGATCGAAGTTTCTAGCACCTCTAAAAACCTTTCCCTGGACACCCAGTCCGAAGCAGCCCCCTCTCCAGGCACTAGCACACCATTGCTGGTTTCATCATTGTACTTACCACCACCTGAGAGTCTCTCATTTATGTATCTGTTTATCCTGTTTTCCCCTACTTAGTGATGAGTTCCATAAATGCAGGGAAAAGATGCCTAGAGTTTTATCTCTAGAATACTAAATGGGTACTAAACCTATTAAATACTCAATACATGTTTTTTGAATAAATTAGTAGACGTTGTCCAAAGCACTGGGTTAAGAAGGATTCTGAGTCCGGAGCCAGGCTCTAGGAAGAAGAACTGAACACTGTGTCTCATGAGGCTAAGCAGTGTGGACATGTGGGCACACATGCCATGTACTTGTCATTTCAGAGAAAGAAGCTCAGTCCCGAGAAGATTAAGTGCAAGACGTCACGGCAAGTCAGTAGGAGAGCCAGGTACAATGTAGTCCCTTCCTTCAAGGACCTCTACCTCTTACGTGGGGAGTCAAAATGAGCACATGTGTAACAGAGGACAAATACATGAGCAGCAGCAAAGTGCCAACAAAAATGCAGTCAGGTTGGATTAGGAGAACCTGGCGTGGGACTAGGCACGGCAGGCTTTCTGGAGGAAGGAGAAACTGAGTTGTCCCTCGCTGAGCGAATACTCGGGAATCGCCTTTGTGTCAGGCTTGTGCTAGGAGCTTTACCTGGAATGTTTTTTGTTTGTATGCTTCCTTTACAACACCCTGACAAAGTAAGTAACGTGACTATGGCTCAGGAAACTGAGTCACAGAAAAGCTAAGGAACTTGCTCCAGGTCACAGAGCTCCTAAGGACTGACTAGGGACTAAAAGCCAGTGATTTCAAAGCAGGTTCCCCTAACCAACCCAGTAAATAGAGCAGGTGTGGCTAAGGACCGGGTGTGGAGTCAGGAGCTGGAGGTGCAGCTCTGGGGTAGTCATGGATTAATGACAGGTTCCTATCTCCTTTCACTGGAATATGGTGATGGTCCAGCTTGGCAACCAGTTTGCGTCATATCTGAGCCACAAGTCACAAGTAACCCAAAGGGTTCTTGCTGACTCAGGCATCGGCAAAGTGAGGGGAGTCCCTGGATGAGGGCCCACTGACGAGCGGGCTCCCTGACATCTGCGGGGAGGGAGAGCCTGGTTCTGGAGACGCAGACATGAAGCAGGAGCCCAGCTGTTGACAAGTGCTGGGAGGTGGGAGATTAATTTCAGGTGCTCTATTCCAACGGGGGCAAGCTGAGGAGAAAAATGAAAAGGAGGCAGGGTGGGTTACCCTGCATGGAACCTACTAGGTGTAGCAGAAGTGGGGGCATGGGTGTCTGATGGTTTCTGCCCTGGTAGGTATCAACCAATTGGCCAAAAGTCATTTTGCTGAAGGCTCATTTTTGTACCCAACTCAGTTTCTCCAGGACGTATCTCTTGATGTTTGGTTCACCATGCCAAGACTCCCGTTAACAGCCTTGTCTGTGGGTGTACCGATTTTACATATTGGTTTGGTACATAAAGTCCACTTGTGGGCAGAGGGCCCCTGGGACGAGGTTACCCCAGGCTGCCAGGGTCACCTAAGTCCTCAGGGGTTCAGGGCACATTGTGCAAAACTTGGTTTGGGTTGGGGGTGGATCTGCTGGGCTCTGTGGATCCCTGCGCCTGCGTTGTTTGTCCACATACATACAGCAGGGAGCTCCCTGGAGGGTTCGCACTCCTGGGCAGCCAGCAGATCACTGGGAGCTAGTCTGTCGTCTGCCTTCCTGGCAGTGAGTTAGGGACTTCTGTCCTTCAGTGAAAGCTTCGAGTGCTACTGCCATTTGTGCCACAAGGTTCTGACAGGGTCTCGGACGTTTCCTCTGCTGCCTCTGCTCTTCTCCTTGTGCAATCATGTTGTGAGACCTCAGGCTCATTTCTGCAGTCCCAGACGACACCCTTGTATGTAGGGCAAGGGGTAGGGAAACAGCTCAGCACCTTCCGCTGGGGACGGTGGCCAGCAGAGTCCAACAGGGTGGGGAGGGACGGGGCAGGGGGAACAGTTGGAAAAATGTCGAGGAGATTGTCAGAGTTAGTGGAGTGTGCAGGTGAGTTTAGGGAGCTGGGACATCAGGAGGGAGGTATGTAGGGGAGCGGCACAGGTGGACCAGGTTTCCCCTGGGGGTTCTAGTTGTTTGTGTCCCTTAAAGATCTGGGCCAGGGGAGGGCCATGTGTCCTGTCATGCTATGACACAAACACAGACATGTGCATTTGGATGGATGCATGACCTGGGCTCAGGAGCCAGGCATCAGGCTTGAGAACATCAATCAACATCCTGTCCGCCTGGTCCTAGATAGGACTGGGCATGACCTCAGGGCTCAGACCGGTAGCATTGGTATTGGTGGTTTTGTGAGGCCTTTTCATGGGGGCAGAGTGTGCCCAAGGTTGTGTGAGGTCCAGCCATTGGGATGTGGCCGTACAGATTAGCCTGGGGATAGGCTTGCTTAGGAGGGTCAGGAGGGAAAGCTTTAACCATAGGGGGAACGGGGTTTATTGGGCCCAAAGGAGAGGATGGGGAGGAGAGAGTTAGACCTTTGGTCGGCCTGGTGTTCACCTCTTTCGAGTGTGTGGTTCATGCAGAGTGCAGCGGCCCCGAGGGGAAGATGCCTGTGCTCTGGCAGCGGGCACCTTGGTAGATGCTGTGGTGACTGGTAGCTGTCCTCTGACACGTGGCAATCATCTGGGCTCTGATCGCCTGCAGTGAGGTGGCTGGCTCCCTGGGCCAGTGCATCTCCTGAGCCAGATCCAGGTCACAGAGGCGTCGTTAACATCGGGAAGGCTTGTCATCGGATGCACAGGGTGGAAGGAGTGCTGAGGGCACGTTCAGCTGCACGTTGGACAGTGAACGGGGCATCGTGACAACAGGAAAGGCAGCCTGTGGGGGTTCACTGAGGGCAGGACCACATTCTCATGGGTTTTTCCTGAGCTGATCGGGGAAATGTAATGTGCCTGGGCCATGCTGCTGTGGAAGACGGGTTGCACGCTCCAAACGGAGATGACACTGGGGGTGGCATATTGCCAGGTGTCCTGGCATTGAGTAGGAGAACTGTCCCAGACGGAGGCCGTAGCCAACCAGGGACAACCTAAAGGTTGCACAATGACATTTTTGGGTTTTTAGGCTCTGCCGGTAACATTCGGGCCTACCCATTTCTAATGCCCGGGGGCGTCTGTATTCCACAGCTGTGAGAAACTGTCCTTGCTTCGGCTTCGAATGGTGGGGAATAGAGAGCCTCGAGCATGTTATTTTATTAGAGAATACTGGGGCTGGGGCCCAGGCTCTCTTTTGCTCTCTCCAAGAGCCACGTGGTAGTAGGTGTCCGTCCAAGTGCCAATACTTCCCTGCGCCAGGGCCCCAGACTAGCCAGCCTTTAAACCCATCATGAACTGCTTCAGGAGGGACATTCTAGGGGATGGTGAAACCTGTTCTCCAGGCTGGCGGGAACATAATATCAGGAATTTTGCGGTTCCGTCTATGATCAGTAGGTCCCAGCTTATTGTCTGGACACCAGTCCTTTGTAGATCAAGCTCAGATTGACAAAGGATAGAGAAAGGGAGGACTGGGGAGATTTTAGCAGGCAGCCAGCTGTGGGAAGCCATGAATGCAGCCTGGATCTTCTGTCAGAACCAATAAAGGCGAAATGAGGGCATTTTGTCACGGGTGAGGGGCCGATAGGGGCAGGTGTCAAGAGAGTTAAGAACAGTAACAGGACACTCATTTGGGAAACTACATGCCGTTTGGTAGCTTTAAGAAGAGACTCCTTATCGTGGGGTCCCTGGTAGCATGGGGTGGGAGGGAGCCAGTGATCTGTAGGTATTCGTGTGCTCCACAGCTGGGGCATGGTGGGTGGGCCAGGGATTCTGGGGTACGGGCCCCCAGCAATCACTTTGTCACAGGAGTCTCTGTGTTGGCTCGTTGGCCGTTCTGCTGTGAGTGACATACTGTACACAACACTCTCCACAAGTAGCCAATATTTCTGGAAGGGCAGAAGAATATGGGTGGCAGAGGTCAAGGTTCCCATACCACATGGGGGAAGGCCTTGAACGTCAGCTTCTGAGAATATGGAGTCCATGAGCCATTAGCCCTTTGAAGACTTTCAAGCAGGGGAGAGGACATGACTGGAGCTGCCTTTGGGTTGGGTTGGGGTGGGAGAGGCCCGAGGTGGACTGCTAGGTGGGCAGCTCCAACAGCAGTGAAGGGCTGAGGGAGGGAGGTGTGGAGCAGAGGGAATGACTGGATGGACAAGGGCAGGAGGGACCCTGGCCGACTGGGCAAGACTAGTCTGCAGGAGACAAGCGAGAGGCAGCCAAGGCCGCTGTCTTACTCATTCCTCAGAGTGCACCTGTGGGGAACAAGTGGCCGGCCTCCTGCTTCTGCCCCATCCACACGCCACTGCCTACGCAGCTGCCAGTGATTCCTTTCACAACTTCCGACAGGTCACCTCACTGCTTCTCTTGCAGCCCTCCAGAGAAAAGCCCAAATCCTTCCACGGCTGGTCCCAGCCATCTGTATGTCCTCTTCCCCTGCACCGTCCCTCTGCTTTAGCCACATGGCTGTGACGTTCTTCCAACTCCAGCCTCAGGCTCTTTGCTCCTTTCCTCCCCCCGCCCCCCGCCCCGGGGCATCCTTCCCCAGAGCTCACTGGCTTTAGGAGAGGGGCTGGAAAGGCCTTCCTGCAGCACCCCCAGGAGGAGGCACTGAAGACCTCGACCGCCCCACCCCGTTTCCCTCACCGATTCCTACCCACCCCCCCAGTACAGAGCGCCATCCAGTAGACGCTCACTGGCCTCTCTGTTTAGTGTCTTTCTCTCTGGTGTGCAGCTTGTCATCCAGGCAGGAGCCACACTTGTTTGGCTCACATCCATATGCCCCCAGAGCCTAGAACTCTTCCCGCTATGTATCGGGCACCCCATAAATACTCACCGAATGGGTGAATAGTGTGCATTATTACCTTTGTTTGAAGAGACAGGAAACTGAGGCTCGGGAAGGGTAAAGAACTTGTCCAGGCAGGACAGCCCAGAGTTGCCGAGGCCCAAATTCAGGCCCAGAGCAGCCTGACCGCAAAGTCTGCTCTTTTCCGTCAGGCTACAACACTCCCACGGAGCTTTAGGCCTTCGTGACTGAGTAAATGGGTCTTTAATTCACCAAAATGGGGGACTTCTACAGAAGAAAGGCTTCGGATGATAAGTTCAAATACATCTGAACTCTGGTCTTTGAGTCCGGCTGGATGTAGAAGTCCACAGGTAGCCAGGGGAGAATTTGCTCTGTACCAGGTGCCATGCAAGCGCTAAGGATTTAAAGCGAAAAAGACTCGGTCCTCCTGTGGAGGAGCTTACGGTCTAGGGGTGAAGGGTCAAGGGCACACTTGCTGAATTCCTGGAGCAGAGGCTCAGACAGACGTGGGCACATAGACGGGGGGCCTGGGCCAGGCCATGGCCAAATAGCAGCCTCTCACAGGCCTGCTCACTTGTCAACGGAGGTACTGAACACCTGGGTCGTGGTGGACCATGATGACACGACAGACACAGAGACGGGTTGGACAGGGTGTAGCCTCAGGCACGCACAGGAGCTAGGAGGAGGCAGACACTTTGCTCTCATTCACGCACTCACCAGCTAGAAAACGAGTGCCTGGCAGGTGCACCCCCTCCTAGGCCCTGGATGTAAACCAACTGACAAAGCAGGCACTACCCCTACACTCGAGAAGCCTACAATGAGTGGCAAGGAATTATAAGTGGGGTTATTATTACTATTACTAACAACAGCAATGACAACGAACAAAGGCAAGCATAACTAGTTTTACTGATAAAGTCAGCAGAGGTTTTATAGAAGATTTACATTTTCAGGTAGTACTGAAGGGCCGAAGCTTTTCTATAAGCAGAAACGTTGTGGAACAATGAAAGCGTAATAACTGCTTCAAAGGGCAGTTTGGAAAAGACAACGAGGCAAGCTAGGTAAGGCCCTAGCACGGTGCCTCTCGAGCAGTAGGTAGTCCCAAAGGTCTGCTCCCCTTCGTCGGTTCCTGTGGTGGCAGGAGCCTGTGGTGCACTTACCCTGTGCACCTTTGCTTTCTAAAGCCATCCTTCTAGTGTGAACCTCCGTGGGCGCCAAGGCCTCTCCGAGGCACTCCATGTCAATCCTGGCCCTCAGTGCAGAGCTGGGATGTGTTTAGAAATTCTAGCCAGGGCAGCGGCCCCATGCCTTTATAAGGTCGTGTGCAAAACGCACACATGCACAACACACGCACGGAGTTGCCGGTGAGTTCGCAGTAAACACCAGCCCCCTGGAGGATCAAAATAACGGAATGGTTTCCCTGCGTGGCTGGCGTAGAGGAACAAATTGCACGGGCAAATTAGTAGTTTCCAAAGACATTAGCAACCGCCCAGCTCACACCAAGGGGCCTCTCCAAGTCATGGCCTATGAATAGAGGCTCTTCCTGCCTTTCTCAGAGAGAAGCCAGAGTGCTTGGGACACCCTGGGGGAAGCTTCAGAATAGTTTTCTTTTAAAAGACAAACCTAATTACCACTTCTTCTGCCTCCTTGAAGAAGAAGAACAAGTTCCCTGGCAATACCCCATTCATCGGAGAGTTAATCAAGCCTACTCACCAGCAGATGATGTAACCTCAGCGGCTTCTCCAATCAGATCTGGCTGCCGTTCCTCTGCCTCTTTCTCAGCTAATTGCCCTTCTTCACACCTGTTGCTTCTCAGGAGGCCCTGGCACCCTAGCACCTGATGCCTATGCCACCTTCTTTCTCTGTCTGGACACCCATAGGTCCTAGGCTGAGGTTGTGTTTCCTTCTCACTTCTGCTCAAGGCCAGTTGCTGCTTCTTGAGGGTGTTGCAAACCCATGGTTCAGGGGGCTGGGCCCCCTGCCAGCAGCCGGTTATCTATCTGATGGGGCCTTTGCTCCTGCAGAGAGTGCTCAACCGCACATGCTCCGTGTGGACTCCCGGGGCCTTCAGGGGAGGTCCTCTGTGCTGGGCCAGACCACAGGCCTGGATGGCCCTAAGCTTAACTCAGACCCTCACGCTCTGGCTCCGAAAGTGGAGGAGACTCAGGATCCAGGGCTTTGAATGAGCCTCAACAGACCCTTCAGTTTCAGGAAACTTCTCTGTGCCTGTTCACGCACAGCTCCCTCTCCCTCCCATGGCTGCTCCCTTTGAATGTCGCCCCTCCACCATCAGTCAGTAAGGATTCACTGCTTTCCCCTCTTGCAGGCTGTACCAGAAAGTTCAGGGGCTCACACAGACCTGGCTTTGAATCCCAGCTCAGCCACTGACTAGGTGGATGACCTCAGAAAAGGTGTGCAGCCTCTCAGAACCTCAGCACCCTCATTTCTACTCAGGGACCACAGCACCCACTTGTAGGATTGTTGCGTGGACTAACTGAGATACTTCAAGGAGAGAGCTTGCACAAGTGCCAATATGGATTTAATCACCTTTGAATCAGGTGTTAAATTCTTACTTGGTTCTTCTTTTGAACCCCTCACAGCCTGGAACAGGCTGTCACTCATAAGTCACTCATACAGAAGTCACTCATAAGTAGTTATTTCTTTCTTGGCTGAATAAAACAGACTCTTATTTCTCCTTTCCCTTGTCTTCACCACAGGGCTCTTATCTGCTGCTCTCCCGACACCGCCTCCTTGATCCTGGGGTTTGGGGCCACACTGGGCTCTCCTTCCCTTATGCCCCACACCCTAGTGAGCTCACCGACTCCTGAAGTCCTGGTGTGCACGCTATCGCCACCATTCCCTGAAAGAGCTGTGTCCCCATGTGGGCCTTGTCAGTCAGCTCCCTCCCCCGCCTGTGTTGTTTGTCTGCTGGGCCAGGCCTTATCCGAGGGTGACAGCTCACCAGACCTCACCCCTGAGTCTCTTCCAAGCATTAGCAGCCCACCCTGGCCCAAAGATATCTTTTATAGCTGATCTCTGGCGGCACCTCCTACCTTCCAATTAGGAGCTTGTCAACACCCCAGCCATCACTCTTCCTGCAGCAGCTGACAACACAGTCACCCGCTGAGGCTGCTCTGGGAGAGTGAAGAAAATTATTTCCCTGGTGGAGGTGGTGCCGAGCGCAAGAGTTGGAATGTAGGTGAATCTGAATCTAGTTCAGCCTCTTCATTCTGCAAGTGGGTGTCATCTTCTTTGAATGTGCAGCACCAAACCCAGTGTTTGGCACATAGTAGGTACTCAATAAAGGGGCACACATGAATTGAAAAGGCCAGGGACATATTTTTTTTAAGATTTTATTTATTTATTTTTAGACAGAGGGGAAGGGAAGAAGAAAGAGAGGAAGAGAAACATCAATGTGTGGTTGCCTCTTGAGCACCCCCTACTGGGGACCTGGCCTGCAACCCAGGCATATGCCCTAGACTGGGAATCGAACTAGCAACCCTTTGGTTCGCAGGCTGGCACTCAATCCACTGAGCCATACCAGCCAGGGTGAAGGACATATTCTTTAGCTAGTAGGTTCCCTTTCTCAGCCCATTGATGTCCAGTTCATTTCTTTCTCTTGCATGTGTAAATAACAAAGCTACTAGCTCACAATTAATCTTTCATAATTTTCTCTTTCCTTTATTTCTGTGGTTGAGAATAAAATTTATAGCAGAAAAGAGAGACATCTGATCCCTTTGTCCTCTTTCTTGCATCTTCTCTAAATCTTAGGATCATGGCGAGGCTGTCTGCAGGGGCATTGTCAGAACAGGAGCCGACGAAGGAAGTATGACACAATCTAACATTTTTCTTATCTGGCAGTGTGGTCTGGTGGTTTGCATAGGGACTCTGCGAGTCGGAAGTCTGGCTTTCTATTTCTGGGGCTTAAGGGAAACCATGCAACAACAGTCTTTACAGCCCCACTCACTCTTGCTTTCTCTTTCTCTCATTCCCTGTAATGAGCCCACACTGGAATGGCTTAGCCACGGCGGTCAGTGTTTCAACCAGGAAAGGAGATGTCCTGCCCTCCCGGGCCCTGTCTCAGCCTTGGCGGAGGCCATGGGGGTTAGTGGTAAAGAGATGAAAGATTTCCTGGGAAATGGAAAGTGAGGGTGATGAGCAGGAGCGCGGTTTGGGGCAGAGAGTACGAAGACGCAATGAAGACGGCCTTAACCACATCAAACTAAATAAACCTTTTATCCTACTGCAGCCCGAGAGCTGAGGTCGTGAGGGTGGCAAGGAGTGCCCTGTGGAGCTGGCAACGAAGGAGGGAAGCTTCCCTTGCTTTGCCCTCTAGGGGGCAAATCCGGAAGTGGGGGTGTGGGATACTCCTTTGGTCTGAAGGAGAAAAGTGGGGGATGGGGGCTGGGGGGGAATCAAAGGGGCAACAGATTTGATGAAACCAGAAAGGGACAAAATGAAAGGAGGGTATTAAGATTAGATCTTCATAAGGGCGGAGGACTATGATGACGCTTTCCTGCTGGCCTAGGACCGTTCACATAGCGGCTTGGGAAAGACCCCCTCCTGAGGGGCTGGGCCAGACCAGCCTAGCAGAGTCAGAAGCATAAATCCCCTGGGAGTTCTACGGCACCCGGACCTCAAAGTGCATAGAGATTTCAACAGCCTTGAAATCGATAGAAAACTTTCAGCATTCGATCCATCAGATTAGCCTTTCATAACTACGCAAGTTCGGCCTCTATCTAGAAAGAACAGGGCGAGTTGGAGAAAATAGTCATTTAACATGCCATTTCCTTCCTCATTTCTACCACCCTGATCTTTAGGCCTGAATTCATGCTACTGTAGTTGTTGTTTGAACGACCAGGAAGCTGTGAGACCTTTGGGGTTATCTTTAGAGTGACGCCCTGCAGAAGGTTTCCAGGCCGAGCCTTGGGCAGGGCGATCAGATGGCATCTGCCCTGGCCCGACTATTGCTCTGGGCCTCTGAAAGCTCCCTCTCTACCAGGATGGTTCAAAGAGTAGGTTTTCCGGGTTAATTGTGCGTGTGCTATTCAGAGCCTCAGACTGTGGTGGGAATGGGGTGTTTTATGAGATCCCAGTGATTGTTGTGTGATTTGGAGTGCTTTAAAGAAAATAAAAGTCCCTCCAGAGGGGGCAACATTATGAAAAGGACATTAGCTTTGTAGTTAGAGGAACCTGGATTTGAATTCTGGCTCAGCCCCTTACTCAGGCAAGCTGCTCACTCTCGCCACCTCTATTTTCTCCCTCCCTGCTGCTGGGAGGGTTTATAAGATATTCAACTGGTAACATTTCTGGCACATAATAAGTGTAATTTACTGCCCTTCTGTCCCAAAGAGCGTCCTGAGACTTAATTTTTTAAATATTAAAAAAGGGGGTTTCACTGTGGAGATTTTGCCCCAGCCTGTTGAATGGAGAACACATTTTCAGCTGCCCCAGGCCATCAGAACAGTAGAGCCCACGTCAGGGCAGCGACCAGGCCAAACGTTCCTTCTGTTGAGTGGAGCCCAGCAAATGCCAAGCCAGCCCCGCACCCCCTACTGCTCTACCAGACAGCCACAAAGACCAAAGCACTTGACTCGTTTTCTTTCCAATATATTGCCACCTTGATGCAACAGACAAGGTAGCCTGAGCGGGGCCTAGACACGCTGCCATCAGTCTGGACAACCCGTGCAGGTCCAAGCTGCTCTCGGAAGACGGCTTGTCCCAAGGAGGGGCAAAGTTGAGGGCATTTGTTTCATTCGAGGACAGTGGACAGAGGGCGGATGTGTTTGTGAGGACAGCTCTGGGGCCCCCAGCGGGGTCCTAGAACCAGAGAACTGTAACAGGAGAGGGGGTGGAAATTGAACCCAAGGCTTTTCGTGGAAATACCTGTGGGATGGCAAGACACGGGACACTGGGGACCCTGCTTGGCTGTGAATCGGATGGCCCTGGTGGCTTCAGAAGATGGTTCCTGAAGGGACATTTTCAGTTGCCTTGGCTTTGAACAGCAACCCCCTTATTCCCCCCAATTTCTTGCCTGGTGAAGTTAAGATTTGTTTAGTTGTTTATTTAGGGGGCAATAAAAATATTAATATTTTTATGAGACAGCAACAAACATCCAGAAAACTATAACACCATTACTCTGATCTACTGCTTCTCTAAATCAGAGCAATCTTGCATCTATGTATAAAATAGATTATAACTGACATACATGTTAATGTTTTCTCAAAATTTATCAATGGAAAAGATTATGTACTGAAAACAGTAACACGTCGAAGGAAGCTGGACCCAATTTTGAGGTCATTCCCCATTCATTCATTCATTCGTTCATCACGTTTATTGAATGCCTCTATGTCCAAGTTAGACATCAATGTATTTGGTGCAGAAATCAGCACCCTCAATACACACAACTCCACAAGAGACACTGCTGGGGATTTGGTCCCAAAACTATTTGTACAGTGTGACATGATGAGTCTGGAGACACCACAAAGCAGGAACCAGCGGAGCCAAACACAGCCTGGCTGGGTACCACCTCTCCGACCCTGCAGGCTTGTGTGGCTGGGGACCCAGTGATGCTCAACTGCAAAACGAATAGGCTCAATCAGATAATCTCTAAGATCTACATTTTGTTTAAGCTTACACAACTTAAAGCACTAAGTCCTTATCATAAGCAGTAACGACTTGCTAACCAGATGTTTTTAAAGCAGCTATTAGTAGTTTGGGATCCAGGCTGATAACTTTGGGTGATCAGCTCTGAAATGGGCCATATCTCTCATTTTGCCCCTTTCCCCCTCTTTGTGGCAGGATTAGGCAGTACTTTGCTTCCCACCCTTGCTGCCAGAAATGATAGCTAATCTAGATTTCAAAGTGAGTTCTTCTGATTTTTAAGTATAGGCAAATAGTTCAAAAATCTTTTTTAAACCTCGCACGGGCCAAACACTGTGTATGTTAAAAAAAATTCAACCGTCTGGAAGCTGGGGTCCAGTCTCTGGATGTCTGCCTCGATGTACGTCTGTGTGGCTTCGAGCATGCCATCAAACTTCTCTGGGACCCCGGTTCCCTGATCTCATAGTGAGATTTCAGAATTCAGTGCTCCTTCCTTCACTGGAAGTCGGTGCCTGTTTCAGAGTGTGCATCTTGCACGGATGTGTTGGCTCAGCAATACGTCACTGTTTTGCATTCAAGACTAGAAAGTGCACCCACGTCCTTTTTGTTGGGAGGTGAGGGGGTTCTGAAGGAACGTAATGGTTTACCCTCCCTCCACTTCTCCCCTGTATTGTACGAGACATAACTGAGAAGTAGATCAGGAAGCTAAGTGGAAATTAAACTACAAAATATGCTTCATTGCTGGTAAAGTAATGACCACCCTTTCAAACTGTGGCCGAAGTAGGAGCCTCCTATGACCTCCTCCTAAGTTCAGGCCAAGAGCCCTGCTTGTGCACAGTTAGGGCTACAGAACAGAGACTTACACCAACAGCCGTACTGAGGACCCGGCCTCTGCATCTCTCAGGGGCATGGCTGAGTAACAGCCAGCACCCTGTATCCCTCAACTGCGCCATGCCCCAGGTGTGCTCACCTGGCCCACAGCTCTGTGAAACAAGAGCAGAGAGAAAACCTGACTCTACCTGCAGACAGACCACAGAGGAAAAAATCTTTAGAGGCAGCAGAGCCACTGCTAGCCCATATGTCACCTTTGTAAGAGTTAGAAAAAGCTGCTCTTTCCCCTAAGCAGACCAGCCACCTCAGGGTGCACAGCTGGGCAAGCAGAAGACAGGTTGTATTTTGGCCCAGCTCATGCACTTGACTGTACACCCACAGCAACGGGCTGCGTGGGAGCTCCCATTTTATGAGCTCGGATAGGACTGCGAGGTAAGGGCCCAAGGGCTCTCTCCACACGCTTGAAATTATTATCATAGGTTCAGTGACTGCACCGTTCAACATGATAGCCACTAGCCACGTGTAGCTATTTAGATTTACGTTTAAATTAAGCAAAACTAAATGAAATAAACAAAAAAATCTCGTCCCTCGGTCATAGGAGGAGCTCACGTTAAGTGCTCCATAGCCACATGTGGCCAGTGGCTACCGTACCAGACAGTGCAAACAGAGTATTTCCATCACTGCAGAGAGCCCCCTTGGATAGCCCTGACCTCTCGGATCACTTGCAGTTGTATCAGCCACGTCCAAGTCTTGAGCAACTTACCTGTCTCGCCTCCCTCTTCCATTCGCCATCATGCACCATATTCTCCATCCCTTCAGACCATTCATTGTGTCACCAATATTCCAGCTCATATCCGATCACCGTGCTTTTTGTTCCTGCTGTTCTCTCTTCCTAAAATTCCCTTCCTCTGCCAACAACTACCCGTGCAACAAAATCCTCCTCACGCTTCAAGGCCCAGATCATATGCCAACTTCCTAGATCTCCTAAGTGGACGTTTTTCCCCTGGCAGCTCCCTGAGCTGTATGTTCACGCCTCGAGGCACGTTCTCATCAGGCATTTGCAGTCTTGTCTCCCTCGTTCGCCGTGTGCCCCGGCGTCAGGTACCTGCCCTGTTCATCTCTGTGTCTCCAGGGCCTGCATGAGAAAGCTGCATTTCTGGAAAGATGCATTTCTTGAACACCATCACTAAGGCTCTGGGTGGGTCAATTGTGCAGTCATATTTTTAGATACAATGCTTTGAGCTTTGCAGGTGGTGCTTTGCATTTACCTCCTCTGAGCCTCAGAACACTGCTAGGTGGGCATTATTTTCCCTAACTCCCAGGTGAGGGAGCAGAGGCTCAGAGACGGGCAGTCATCCAAGGTGACTCAGCCAGATGTGGCAGAGTGACATTCAGACACAGGTCTTCCTCACTCCAGTGCCCAGACACTGGGTGCCTCTTCTTGGAAGGCATGCTCTGTGGCCCTGCCCTGGAAGACCTGCACTTGCTTACTTAGGCAGGAGCTAAGGTGGAGCTCCGTTCAGCAAGGGTTCCGGGCTGATGCCCATGGATGCGTTACCCTCCCGTGACTCACCTCCTCCACCTCCTGGGGGGAAGACTTGTCCCTGGGAGACTTTCTTGGGCTTCATTCCCCCGGACAGGGCTGGGACAGGCCAGAGACATCCCCGACCCCACCGCTGACTTGTTCTCTCCTTTTCCTCCCTAGCTGCCGTGTGCTGCTTCCCGCTAACTGGGACGCAGCAGAAAGGCCGGTTGGACTCTCTGACTGGGAGGGCGGGGGGACGTGCATCCCAGACCTTTCCTTCCGCCTCAGCTTCGGGTCAGATACTCTTATCTCCCCTCTGTCTTCGGAGCCATCATTTTCACAGCAGGCCTAGGTGAGCTGGGCAGTTTTATGATGACATAAAAAATACTTTCTTCCTGCAAGAGGCTTGAGTGTCATAACCAACCCCAGGCATCTTATTACTGAAGCTCTTCCTGCCTAGGGAGAAACACTTTGTGCTCAAAACTCGTTAAAAAGAGTGGACAAACTGAGGGAAGGAGCCCAGGTTGTCTGGTACAGCATGTTCTCCCAGGTGCCCCCCGCAAGCTTCTGGGGCGCGTCATGAAAGGGCACCGGCAGTAATTGCCAAAGCTCGAATCTCCAACCTCCCACCCCAGTCACTTTGTTTTTCTCTTCTTCTGTCCTTGCCTTCCTTCAAATTTTCATTTTCTTGTTTCCCATTTTCTCTCACTTCTGCACACGTGTGAAATCTCCCAGTGAGTTCCCCCGGGCACTGGTGTGGCCCCACGGAGGGCGCTCGGCCCAGAAAATCCTTTGATATAGTCTCAGCTCCAGCTGGCCACCTCCGCTCCCCTCTCTAACCTCTCTGCTTAATGTTTTGAGGTCAGGTTCTACGAGTACAAAGGGGTTGCACTGTGAGCCAAGATACACACAGGACGAGGGAAACACCACCTGTGAGGAGCACGGGCAGTCACCTCCTGGCAGATCACCTTTCTCTCCAGCCCCGCCAGCCAGCTTCAGCCCTCCCGTGTGTGCTCATTATTCCGGCTGCGGCCACCAGGTTCTGAGCCCTGGTGTTCCTGGTCGGACTTTCTGTCTGTCTGTGACATTGGCTGGGCCTGATCTCTGGGTTGGGACCAGTCTGAGAACCTGTTACTTACTCCTGGGGGTGCTTCTGCTCTGGTTTGGCATCTCCCACCTGGGACCGTCCTCCGTTTCTGGTTAAGCCCTGTGTACCACTCCAGCCTCTTCCAAAACTATGCACTCCAGTGTAGCAGTTAAGAACACAGCCCCTGGGGTCAGATGAGCTGTTTGGACCCTGGCTCTTGTCACTTACTCATTGTGTAACCAGGGACACATTATTTTACCTTTCCATGCCTCCATCCTCTTATCTATGAATGGTGAGGATTATAACACCTGTCTCACCGAGCTGTGGTAAAGATTCGGTGTAGTAAGATATGTAAAGGGCTTCTAACAGTACGAGATAAACAGAAATGGCTCAATAAATATCAGCCATTGTTATCTTTATAGGTGTTTTTATTAGTTTCCAAATACAAAGAAAACAATCTTTTCCTTTTCACTGAGATCTCAAAATTTCTTCAAGATGGTTTTCATAGAAAACCAGCCACTGAGGGGCCCCCAGCCACTGAGGGGCCCCCAGGTCCCCTGAGAACAGACGGAGGCCCTGCTCCCCAGCTCGGCACTTGGGAAGCTTTCTCTGTGAGCTGTCTTCAGGTCGGTGCTCTGATAGCTGCCGACAACCTGCATTAACAGTGACTTCATTTTCAGGTCTACAAACAGCACCAGTCTTCTCATCTGAAATTCCCCACCTGACAAAGCCAGAAAAGGGTCGCAAGGTCAGAGTTCTAGCACAATTCTAGAGAATGTTCCTCTGGCCCAAGGAAGTCTGGGGGACACTTGACCATCTTTCTCTAGGCCGTGGAGTCCTGACATCCCGTGAGCCTACAGGGATGACACGTTTCAGAGGTGACTCAGCCATGGAGTGGGGCTGGTCGTGTGAGCCAGTGGGACTGAGGCTGGAGAAGGGGCAGGCAGGACCCAGAAACACACTAAGGCCCAATAAACGGAACTTCCTCTCTTGAGGACTTGAGTCCAAGGGAGTGTAAGCAAAACCCAAATGCAATTTAGGTGTATGCTAATAACCAAGGAGCAGGCAGACCATGTATGGGAATGGATGGCAACGGAGATGGGAAGAGCAGAGCAGTAAGAGAAGCCAAAAGTGAGATCCACAGGCAGACGTTCTCCTAGAGAGCCCATCACCCCCACCAACTGCCTACTCCCGAAGGCTATGGGGCCAGTTCCAGGGCAGGGAAATCTAGAAATCAGTCCCGAGTTGGGGGCTGAGGCAAGTGGGACAGGTTTTATAGTCTGCTGCTGGAGTTCAGAACTAGGGCTATTATAGGCTCCATTCCCAGGTGCTAGAAGGGCCAGGGAGGTGGGTTAGCACCAAAGGGCGTGGGAAGGTATAAAGGTACAGCACAGTGCTGTCAACTGAACTTAGTGCCCTGCCTACCTCTTGGTACCCAGTGTGGTTTATGGTGGGGGGGTTGGCACCCATCCCCTCTTCTTTGGTAATAGGCCTTGACATTCCCTGGGGAAGCCATCTCTTCCCTGCTCATAGTCCACAAGCTCTGGGCAGAGTTCCCACATCTAGCTCCCATAGTAGACCACGCCTGGCCAATCAAAGAAAGAGCTGTGCCTCCCTGGCTGCTGGGTCTGGTTCAGAGAAGAGCACTCACCTTAGGTAGCAGACGGTGCTGCAGCCATCTTGCCACCGTGTGGAGTGGAGACTGAACGATGGGAAAGACCAGAACACAGAGGAGAAGCCGAGGGAGACCAGGTCCTAATGGCACTGTTGGAGCCCTTGAATCCAGCTGTGCCTGGAGCTAGGCCCCACTCTGGGTTTTCCAGTTGCATATATCAATAAGTTCCCTAGTAGCTTAAGTCGTCTTGGTTTGAGTTTTCTATCACTTTCAACAAAAGCATCCTAACTGAAGGCCGAAACAGCTGAAGACCCTGTCTGCTCACTGACAGAGAGCAGGTTGCTGGGGGTACTATGAGGCCACACTCCCACTGGCCCCAGGCCTGGGTGAGGCTCAGGCTATAGATGCCTGACTTTGCTGTGGGTACCCTGGCAGCGTTGGGTGGACAGAGCAGTGATCAGAAATAGAGAAAACCAGGTTCTTCCTGATGTCTTATATTCTGCTTTTGTATCTCCATGTCTCATTGAAGGAGTTCAATAGGTTGCCACCATTCTGGACACAATGGCTACAATTTTACTTTCCAAATACATATATATGTGTAAACGCTCTCTCTTTGCATGGAACAACAAAGGCAGAAAAAACTACAGATTATCCTACTAGGAGAAGGCAAGCTCCTGGGACAATCAGAATGAAAACCCCAAACACACTGAACTTTTTAATGACAAATAACAGAAGCTTCCATTGCTGTTAAATCTCTCCGTTACTATTCCTCATTTCTTTCTTCTTACAGGTCCAAAGTGTGAAGGCTTAGTTGATATATATATTATGTAAAATATATAATATATATAAATATATATATATAAAATAACTAATACATATATATTAGTTAAATTAAGGTAACTGATGAAACAACAAGACCCTCAAAAGTATGATTCAACATAATTGAAATTCACTTTGTGTTCTCATTATAGTACTGGGCTGGTGAACAGTTCGTAGGGCCGGCTTCTTCTGTGCAGTTGTTCAGGGACCCAGGCTGCTGGAGACTCTGCCATCTTCAACGTGTGGGGTCCTCGGAATCCCAGCTGGCTTGATGAGAAAAGGAAGCATCCTGTGGGAGGAGCTTGGAGTGGGTTGCCTTTTTGCACCAGGCTTGAAAGGGAGATGCATGTAACTTCTCATTCCATTGGCTAGAATCAGTCAGGTGGCCGTGTCTAGGTGCAGAGGGTCCTGGGGACTGTAGTCTATCCGTGTGCCCAGGAAGGCGAGGAAAACATGTAGCCCTCAGTCCCCGCTACTGCAGATGTTTCTTTTCTGAATTCTGTATGGCACTTGGATCTTGCCATTTTTTTTTTTTAGTTTCTTCTTGAGGATCTTTGCAATGCCCAATATATCTGGGACTGTAGACCTGCCCTAGAGAAGCTAATTATTTCCTCCTTGTACATTCGAGTGGATACCCATTTGTTAAATGGATAAGTGAACTCAATAGGGTTAAAAGAAATGGAACATGTAACGGGAATATATTGTTGGCCAGATTCAGCAGTTTCAGTCGTACACATCTGGGGAACAGGGGATAAAACTTATGTACTTATCCTTAGAAATCTAACTTTCTTAGAATTTTTGCATAAATAGGCATCTCCTTCTGCCATCTGTGTCTCCCAAATACATCAATATCACAGAAAGGGAAATTTAAAGAAGTAGAAACAGATATAGATGTTCTTTCCCATTAAACTCAACTATTACCAAGTACCTCTTAACGCTGACAATTCTTCGTATGCTTAAGAAAATGCACGCTATCTCTCAGTGCCTCCAGCATGCAAAAGCCCTGGGTTCTCAGCTTGTTCTCAGGGTGCGGAGAACTGCGGCTGGAGCTTGGGTACGGAGAGTCCTCCCCAGGGCTTTTCGATAGTACAGCTTTCTTCTGCAGCATTAAGCCTTGTTGCTCACTTCAAAACATTTTCCTGCATGGTTGTCCAACAACGATGCCATACACCTGACATTAATCCGAAATAATTTTGACTTTACACTGTCTTTGAAAATAAAATTTTTAAAGAATTGCCTATAGACTTTGAAAAGTGCTTCCATAGCCAATGTTTTCTTTGATCCTCCCAACAAGTCTGGGAAGGTCATGATCATCCCTAGCTTCCAGAAAGGTGGCCCGATTCACACACTAAGGTGCATGTAGGGGTAGACATAGCACCCACCTCCTCCACCTTTCCACTAACCATCTCCTGAAGGAGTGCTGCTTTATCAATCTCAGATTATGCCCTCTCCCCACCCCTGTCTATTCCAGGTCAGAAACAGGGAAAAAAGAGACAACAGACAGAGGTCAAGAATACTCTTTTCCTCCAGTCACCACAAAGTCTGTATCAACCCCAAAAGAGGTCCCCTAGCAACAGATGGGTGATTTTTTTTTCATGCAACTTCTTGTCTACCTTATTTATCAGCAAGAACTTTGCATGAATTTTCCTCAGTGTAAGCTAAGAGCTTTTTGCTAGTACAGGTTGCCTGTTACAGGGAGCAGAACCTTTTCCCTTAAAACATTTAGAAATGTATTTTGATGATAACAGAACAGGGTTTCGATTTGTTTTGTGTTTTAAAGTATGAGTGGTTTCCTCACTCCCATAATTACAGCAGCAGTCAGTTGTTGGCACTAGGGACTTACGGATAGAAACTGAGTTGATTTCCACACAACAATCCAAATAAAAAAAGGCTGAGAAATGAACCCTGAGCCACGCGGCCCACTGCAATGCGTATCACTGCTTTCTGTTTAGGAGCAGCCATGGCCACTTTGCCTGATTTGTGAGCGTAAAAATAAAGCATTTTCCTGAGGATCGTTTTTAACCTGCAAATTTTTTCCAGATTGGCCTTGACCCCAGGAGTAGGCCTTCAGAGAGAATGCTTCTCACTAGAAGTTCCCACGATGCTGTCAGTCCCGTTGCAGGACCAACAGGTAATCCTAACTGTAAGAAACACACTGTGTGTCCAGGCCTCCCTTCCTGCTCTTAGGTTCATAACACGCCCTGCCACCTGGAGAGTTGATGTGTGTGCGCTTAAAAATAACCCAATTAAAACTATGTGTAAAAGACACAAATGAAAAACTCTGAAAGGAAGAACATCAAGATAATTCAAGTAGCTGGATAAGCGTGGTGATATTAATAAAAGATGTCATTTTCTTTACTCTTTTCCTAAAATAACTGTATTGCAGTTTTTAACTTAAATAAATATGAGCACTATCATTAATTCAATGTGAAAACTTTGAAGTCCTTTATTATTCCTCCAGCCTTCACTGAGGGCCTACTACGTGCCAGGTTCTGCTCTGGGTGCTAAGGATACAGGGTGAATAAAACAGACACAGTTCCTTCTGTCGTAGATGGTCTAGTCAAATGGGGGACAGGTCAGAAACAAGTAATTATATAGATCTGTTCATTAATGTGTTCAACATTTACTGAACACCTACTATGTGCCAAAGATGTTTGTAAGCAAGAAATGGGGGCTGGCAGTGAATACAGCGGGCACACGTCAGTGCCTTCATGGAGCTTATGTTCTAATGGATGTAGCTATTGACTTACTTGTAATTAGAATGAGTATCACGAAGGAAAAGCACAGGGCCACTGCCTAGCCTGAAAGGTCAGAGATGACGTCTCAGAGGAAGTGACACATTTTAAATGCCTCCGATAAAACCTGGCTTTGTTTTGCCCTCTGGGACTGAGCGAGCTTCCCCGGACAGGCGAGAGGTACACGAGGTGACAGTTCTGGCGCATGGTCCCTGCTGAGGTCTGCCTCTCCGTTCCATCTGCCAGAGAGGGTAGCCTGGTACATGCCTCAGGTCACAGGCTGCCAGTGGGTCGGGGGATTCGGAACCAATTTCTCATTAGTGGTCACCGTGCCTTTGTGCCTTAGTGCGTTCTGTCTGGGAAGTCAGGAAAAGCAGGGCCATCCTCCCTGCAGAGTGCAGACAGTAACTAATGGGCCTTCCTTTCCCAGACGGGAAAACTGGAGCAGAGAGGACAAATGCAGCCTGAGCCGGAGGGGCCTCTGCATCACTGGTCAGGAGAAAGCCACCGCTCGATTTCTTTGCCCCTCGGGCTGCAGAGCTCCGGGTCACCAGTCTAAACCGCTTAATGCACATCACGCCTGGGCCTACTCGGAGATGGCTGAAGCACTTAAATGGAACGCCCAACCTTTGTCCTCAGCTCCGAAACCGCAGGTAAGTATTTAGGTCTGTGTTGTATCGATCAAGCCTCCCACTAGCAGCAGGAAAACTGCTGTGAAGCAAGTCAACTTTGCAGCGACAAGGAAGTCATTCCCCTAATCCGCTCTCACTGGACAATCAGGCTGACAAAAACCATTAAGTTTTCCGAGATTAGAAATTCACTGTCAGAGGGAGTCCTGTGCAGAGTTTTCCACTCCATTACACCCAGGACAATAACCAGAGGCCAAGTGACAGGAAAAGGCTGGGGCTTTTTAAAGTTTCCTGTGTCCTTTGGTGGAGGGAAATAAATTCACAAGCACCTCCCTTTTGTAGGACACAGGATATATATTATCCCATTAATCAATGTGATGGCCAATGAGGAGGGCTCTATTTATTGCATCTGACAGAAGAAAAGGCTGGGGCTCAGCGGGATTTGGTCGCTACCTAACATCACCTAGCTAGTTAGTGTGACATGGGTTGACACAGTGTCCGGGCAAGCGGAGGCAGGCTGGTGCGGTGATTAAGACCACAAAGTAGCAAATGCATGCCCATGCGTCAGCTCCGCCTCTTGCTGTGTGACTTGGGGCAAGTTCCTTCACCTGTCTCTGCCTCCTTCTCCTCCTGTATTCATGAGGAGATAATAACCTAAAAACACCCACATGGAAGGGCCCTGAGACTTAACACGGGATCACACATGGAAAGCATGTAGCATACTGCCTGGCCCAGGGCAGGGACTGAAAATAAAAGGAAGTCAGATGGTAATAGGAAGTGGCTTCTTTTAAGTGATATTTTTACTATAAGTTTATACAACCATAATGCCGAAGGTTTTGGAAAATAGAGGGAAAAAATCACCCCTTACTCTGTTATCCTTACTACTATCCTTACTACTGTTATCCTTACAATATATTCCTTCTACTGTTTTTCCAATGCATCTATTTCTGCATGGATATGATTTTTTCTTTGCAATGTTGCATGAATTGTTTCGCTTAGCACTGTATTAAAATCATTTATCCATGTTGCTGTAGACTTTATTTCAATAACTACAATATTCTATCATATGGATGTGACATGTTGACTTATCCATTCCTCTGTTGCCTGACACCGTTTTTAATTATGCTGAGATAAGCATTTTTGTGCACACAGTGTTTGCACATACCCCTGTCGGAACATTTGCCACACTGGATGGCAACGATCTGTTTCTTTAGCCGTCTCCCTTAAGAAGACTTGAATCTTCTGGAAGGTTGCAGTAGGTGTCCTCATTATTGTACCTACAGCTTGTAGATCTGACAATGAGTCTGAAGTTTGTTGACTCAAAAACTTTCCCTCTGTTTGGAATTTTGATTTCAGATATTCTTTAGGATAGATTTCTGGGAATGGCATTCGTGGGTTAAACTATATGTCCCTTCTGTTGTGGGGAGGAGCATGGAGAAGGATTCAATAATCAGAGTATTACCTGACTGCTTTTCTATGAGGCTGTGCTAACTAACCTGCTGCCAGTCAGTAGTGAGTTTGCACTGTTCACCAACTTCATGTTTTTTGGTGAACAAATTAAAGGGGGGGAAAAAAACCTCCAGGGCCAAAAGTATTTGAAACACTGTTGAATAGACAAACAAGGTAGAAAGACCTCTTTTACCAGGTTTCAACACATATAAAGCTATTGTCATTAAGTCTGTGTGTCTTTAGCACAAGGATAGGCCTGTTAAATGCAGCAGAGAGCCCAGAAATAGACATAGATTGATCGATCAATAGATATATATAGATATAGATATAGATATACACACAGATATTTGCTTGATGACAAAAGTAGTCCCAAAGGAAAGTGGGGAAATGACGGTGTTTCAATAAGTGGTGTTGGAAAAATTAAATATCCATTGAATGGAATTAGACACCTACCTCAGACCATGCACGAAAAGGTAATTCCAGACAAACTAAGACCTAAGTCTGAAAGGTGAAATAATAAAGCTTTTAAAAGATAACACAAGACAATATCTTTATGATCTCAAGTGAGGGGAAGGTTTCTTAACAAAGAATGTTTAATAAGTTTGACTACATTAACACTAAAAACTTCCGTTCGTTTAGTAACACCACCAAAAGGTGAAAGGGCAAGCCCCAGACTCCGGCTCACCACACACGTCAATGGCAAAGGAACTGTGTCCAAAGTGTGTAGAGAAAAGGGCAGACGACCTGAAAGAGGCAAACAATCTGAACGGCCGTTTCCTAAATTAGAAACCCAAATAGCCTACAAACACTTGAAAATGTGATTAATGTCTATTACTAATCAGGCAATTCAAACTGAAACCACAATGGGACACTATTGCATAACCAATAAGTTGGTTAAAATTTAAAATCTGACAAAACCAAGTGCTGGTGACAAGGCAGAGCAGTAGGAACTCTCACTCACTGCCAGTGGGGACATAAAGCGGTGCAGCTCCCTTGGGCAGCGGCATCTTCTGGCAAAGGTGTTACAGCGCATCCTCTATAACACAGTAACTCCGCTCAAAAGCGTATGTTCTAGATCAAGTATGAACAAACCTCTTCTGTACAAGACCAAAAAGTACAATGATCCCTTACAATGACTCAATCTCCTGAGCATCAAAGCGTTGACAGATGATACTCCAAGACATGGGCATGGCTATGTGCCAAAAACGCTTTATTCCTGGACACTGACATTTGAATTTCATACAATTTTCATGTGTCATGAAATATTCTTTCTTGCATTTTTTTCAGCCATTTAAAAAGTGTAAAAAAATACCATTCTTAGCTCACGGACCTTAGAAAAGCAGATGGTAGGGCAGGTTTGGCCAGTGGACCGCGGTTTGCCAACCGCTGTTCTCCAGTCTCCTAAAGGGCTGTTCCGGGGTCAGCAGCCTCATTATCACCTAGGAATCTGTTGGAAATGAAAATAGATGGGCACCACCCTAGCCTTACTGAATCAGAATCCTGAGGGAGGAGGGACAGGAATCAGCGTTTTAACGAGCTCTTGACTATTTTCCTACACACTGCAGTTTGAAAACCACAGCTGTGGATAAACTCACCCCTATGTGCACAAGGATGTACAGTAGGTATGAGAGTGTTCGTGACAGCATTGTCGGTAATGCCCTCAACCTGAAAACAGCCCACAGGCCCAGGAGCCATAAAACCTCCAAAAGCAGTAAAATAAGTTAAGCGGGATAATATTCAGGAACGGAAATGAACAAACAAGAGTCTTATGTAACAGGGATAAATATTAAAAAGCCTTATGTAATATTAATAACTACTGAGCACAACAAAACAAATCCAGAAAGACTCAAGGCTCTGATTCTGTACAAGAATATAAGGTTCAAAAATTGACAAAGTAAATGTATACCACTTGGGGGTGAGTGCGTAAGTGACAAAACAGAGTGCGAGACAAGGAATTGCACTCGGTGGAGTTGGGATGGAGATCTTTGAGGGGAAGGGGGCCTTGGGTTTAGAAAGGGACCTGGAGGCTCCTGGGGCTGGCAACTTCCTGTCTCTTGACTTGGGTATTGGTTACATATGTGTTCACTTTATGATAATGTGTTAAAGCCTACATTTATGTTCTTGTGTGATATATTTCACAATAAAAAATTACAAAGAAAAGAACCTGCCAGGAATGGCAACTCTGAGCCAGCCCTGTGTGGGGAACCTGCCAGACCCACTCCTCACCTTGACGTCTCACTGGGTTGATTCCCTGTAGCCCACCCAACTGGAAGTTGCAAATTTATAGGCCATTTGAGCCCAGATGGTTTCCTGTGATAGCTGCTAGGGGCATAATAATGAATACACGTCTTCCTGCACGTTCCTGAATGCGTTTTGGCAGGATTTTTACTGCAGGCAGTAAAACCTTGTTCCAAAGTCCCTCACTGTCTCGGGGGCTCGGCCACATCGTGGTGGAGCCATACTGCCTCTTGTTACCAGCAGCTCGTCATCCTTGTCCCACATAGCATATCCTCGAGAGCTGGCTTTCTCGCCACCATCGCCGTCCTACAAGGCCGTGTGATTGATTGTTACTAATAATCATTGCATTTCAGAAATCCCTGATTCCTGTCCTCACAGCTGGAACTTCCTCTTTGCACTAATTGGAAAAACACCCTCCGGGAAATGGGGTCTCTTTATTGAGTCAGTCTTTGGTGATGACTATGTCAACTGGTGAGATGAAGGTGACAGCAGGGAGGCGCAAGCTCAGAAACCCTCCCGGTGTACTGGTCCCAGGCTCTGAGTCCACGAAACCAGGCTGACCTGACAGAGACCCAGATCCCCATCTGGAAAAACTAAGGGTCACATTAGGGAAGAGCTAGCTTGAGAGGCTGGGGTTCATCCAGAAATCCGAGAACCATACCAACGAATGGCCCTCCAATTTTCTTCCCTTTCTTCCTCATTAACAGTAGCTCTGAATACAAGCTGCATAATTAGATCACATTTCCCAGACTCCCTTATAGTTAGATATGGTCATGCGACCAACTCATGACTAATGAGAACACGAGTAGAAGTGATATAAGGAACTTCCAGGAAGGGGCCTTAGAGAAAGAGTACATGTCCTCATTCCTTCCTTTCCTTGCTTTTGGCCAGAATCTGGCTGGAGCTTTAGCAGCCCTTTTGCATAACGAGGTGAATTTGGAAATGGAGTCCCTGTCAGGGGAGAGCAAAACACCGTACTGGCTCTGGAGTAACTTCCTGAAGTTTTGCAAAAAAGAAATAAACTTCTGTCTTATTTAAGCCACTGTGTTGGGGCATTTTCTGTCATTTGTAGTTGAACCCACTCTTAACTGATAGCTTTTTAAAATAATGCTAAAGAAACGGAAGCAACCTCAGTGGCCCATAAGAAAGGACTGCTTAAATTTGTTTCCTACTGTGCTTACTTATCGCATTTTTAATGAGCACCTCCCACTTGCCTGGTTCGGATCTAGGCACTGGGGAGACAATGGGAAGAGAGAAAGAAAGAGAGAGAGAGAGGGAGGGAGAGAGTTGTCTCTGCCCTTAAGAACTTTGGTATAAGAGGAGGCAAGAGGCATAAATAAATGAACAATGAAAATATAGCTTAATTACTAGAATCACAGAAGCTCTGTAGTTTAAAAATATATTTAATGAGACAGGGAAAATGCTCGTGACATATTGCGAAAAACAGCAGTTTATTGAACAGCATGCAGAGTATGTCCAATGTATAAAACAGCGCCTATATTTGCATGGAGGAAAAACAAAACTGACGTATACTTTGAACACTTTGAAAAGCATTGGCGTGTAGGAAGTGAACAGTAAAATGGTTAATGAATGAAATGTATTTCAAGGTGAAGGGGCTATTTTTGCCTCTATATTTTTATATACTTTCCAAATGTTCACCAATAAATGTGCCTTACTTTTGTAACAAGGGAAAAAATATCACCGTTAGGAAACAACGTGGATTATAAAGTTGAAGATCCAGATGAAATGTGTAGAGTAGTGATGTTTGTTAGGAGGCAAACGAAGTTGTGCTAAACAGTCTCCAGAAGAAACTGGAGCCTGAGTTCCGAGTTTGGCTCTCCCCAGGGGCGGACGCCGGAAGGGCCCGGGGCCCCGCCCCCGAGCACTGTCTGGAAGCACTCGCGGAAGGTCGCCCAGGGCTTTGTTCTACATTTTTAGTGGGGCAGGGCCCAGTGCAGCCGAGTTATTAAGCACTAGCCCTATCACTTCTCTTCCCATGGCTCCTCTCTGCTGGGCCTCCTGCTCCACCATTAAAGCAGCTGTTGTTGTTTTGTAGAGGCTAATTAACTCCACACTGCATGAAGCCAGACGCTAATTGGCCCACTCACTTAATCAACTTGAATGTCTCTCTTCTGATGGACCCGCTGCTGCTTTGTGTTCCCCTGATCGCCCACAAATGCAGATCCAGGGGAGTGGCAGTAACAGCCTCTGGTGGGCAGAGGCGGTCCTAACCTTGTCCCCTACCTACCAAGGGGACAGTGGAGCCTCCTTTGACCCTCGGGTAGCTCAGGGACAGACTCTTAAGTTCATGATCACCAGAGCATCTTGGGACCTGAGCTTATTGCTTCTCTTCTAAACATTGCACGAAGATATGACTCATCGAATGGTTGGTTCCTCCGGAGAACTGGCCTCGTGTCTGTCTGTTGCTGACACATATTTAAGGCTCCGAAACCGACCTCACTTACACAACCACTGAAACTGCCTTTTATGGGGTGTTCTTGTATTTCAGGGCAGACGTGTGTCAAGCCCTTTCCGAGGCAACTTGAACACAACCTGGCTTGGGGTGAGTAATAAGCAGTGCGTATTCTTAACTGAATGATGAAATACCACTCTTATCCTCATTTTTCAGGTGAGGAGACTGAGGCAATAGTAATATTTGCATCTGTGATTCGAAGGACATACATACTGCCCTGTCTGGCGTAGCTCAGTGGATTGAGCGCGGGCTGCGAACCAAAGCATCGCAGGTTCAATTCCCAGTCAGGGTACATGCCTGGGTTGCAGGCCACGACCCCCAGCAACCGCACATTGATGTTTCTCTCTCTCTCTTTCTCCCTCCCTTCCTTCTGTAAAACATAAATAAATAAATAAAATCTTAAACAAAAAAATGGAAACTATTATTTTAAAAAAAGGACATACATACTCATGTCAATCATAGCCTTATAAGAGTAAACCAAGAATTATTATAATTCCCATTATGGGGGGAATTAGAGGCTTTCGGGGGAGGGGGGAGAATTTTCCTAAGGTTACATAGTGTGATAGGCAGAACCCCCTCCAAACCAAAGATGTTCACATCCTAATCCCCAGAATCTGTAAATATGTTACCTTACAGGACAAAATGACTTTGATGATGTAATTAAGTTAGAATATGGAAGAGAAGAAGATTATCCTGGATAACCTAAGTGGGCCTAATAGAATCACAGCAGGCCTTGTAAGAGGGCGGCTCAAAGTCATAGAGAGAAGCTGTAAGGACAGCAGCAGAGGTCAGACGGGAGAGAAGGTGGAGGCAGGGTCACAAGCCAAGAAAAGCAAGCAGCCTCCAGAAACTGGAAGCAGACTGTACCCTGAAGCACCCAGAATGAACACAGCCCTGACAGCACCTTGATTTTAGACTTCTGACCTCCAGAATTGTAAGAGAATAAATTCATGTTGCTATAAACCACTAAGTGTGTGGTCATTTGTTATAGCAACAATATGCAACTAATACTGATGTCATTAAGCAGCAACAGAAAACTAACACACACACTATAAATGGAAGGGTTAAAGGGTTTGAATTTAGGCATCATGACATGAAGCCTCCCCCCACCCTTTTTTTTTAACTGAGTTGACAAGACTTTCTCATACCTGAGTGATGCATGATGGTTTTGAATTCCAGGCTCCCCTGAGATGAAGGTAAAACTGTGTGTGCAGGGCTGTGCGCCTGGCTTCTCCTCGCAGCCCAGCATGTCCTCTGCCTCCTTCCCAGGCCCTTGCTTGCTTGCTACCCGTATTTGACTTCCTCTTCCTCCTCAAGCCTCTAAAAACCAGCTGCACAATAGAGCTCCTCTTGGGGAAACCATGGTTCTGTCTCTATCTGAAAATCAACGTTGACCAGGGCAGACTAAGTTACGTTCTTATGGGAGTCGGTGTTTGAGAGGCAGTAGAGCAAAAAGGTTAAGGTCTTGCATTTGAATCCTACTTCCTCCACTGACTTCCAGTGCACCTCCATTTCATCTTCTGTGCAAAGCGTGGACATGAGGATGAAATGAAATATCCCACACGTCATGCTTAATACAATGCCTGGCAATGGTAGATGCTCCATGAATGTTGACAGTAATAACACAGACACAAACTGAGCTCCCGGGTTGGTGGAGGAGTAAGGATCTCAAGCAGCGGTTCTCAAACTGTAGCATGCCTCGGATTCCTCTGGAAGGAGGAAGCACTTCTGGCTTCTGACTCGCTAGGTCTAGCATGGGGCCTGAGAAGCTGCATGTCTAACACATTCCCAGGCAATGGGGGTGTTGCAGTGACAGGGGCCACACTTGGAGAGCCACTGATTCAAAGCACAGAGGCCAGGATCATGCCTTCTACACAATGTCTGCCTACTGCCCAGCACAATGCCTGGCATATAACAGGGAGGCGACAAAAATCTGTGGAATGAATACATTTTTACCACTGTCTCCGGGAGGCTTTAAATGTTCAGAAAGCTGCTCTTGTCTATAAAAGAATTCCATCCTCTCTTTTTTTTATTGCCATCATATTTACTACAACTTGGCGCTGACAATCTCCTCTTCATAGACTCCCTGTTTTCCCCTTGAATACCCTCCATTTCCCCAGCGAGTGTCTCTCGCTGGGATCTCAACCTTTTCCATTAACTCCATGCACTGTGCAGCCTGTTCCAGGACATCAAACTTTAATTTAAACAGAAAATAATCAATAAGCTTAGCAAATTGCCCATGGCAACCTCTGCTGAGTGAATCAAAGGGGTTTATAGGTAATTTAAAGGGTGTCCTCACTCATCCCTCAAGGTAAAGCTTAGCACATTGACAAGAGCCCCTTTCCGCCCTGGCCCAGGAAGCTCCAGAAGGGAATGGAAGACAGAGGACTCCGGTTCTGGGGTTGGGGCAAGTTGGGCCAGGAAAAACGGGTCTGTCTTTTAGGATGAAAAGCTTTTAAGAATAAAGCACATTCATTCATGAACTCTGTATAGCTAAGGGTTTTCTTGGTTACAGGCAACAAAAACAGAGTCTAGAAATTTCAGAAAATAAAAGTATTAGCACACTATGAGGTGCAGTTGGAGAAAAAGGCTAATTAACTGGGTCTCTGCAATAGTAGAAACCAGGGTTGAGCTCTTGAAGGTGCTGTTTGGGGATGCGCCTGTGCTGTTTCCTGTCTTGTGATTCGGGACTCAAATTCCAAGAGAGCATCCGAGCAGCCTCACTGGGTCCCACAGCCCTCCCTCGGCCTGGGAGGATGGGGCACCCTCGTGGGCAGTCCCACCAAGACAGTAAGTGAGGAGGGAGGGCTAGTGCCCAAAGGAATACCAAGGTAGAGCCACTGAAGAAAGAGATAGCAAAGCTGCGCTGGCAAAGCCATGTTTCCACTAGAGAATCCTTTCCAAAGGGTTTGACTTACCATTTTCTCCAAATGAGAGCAGCCAACCCAGCAGTATTTATGAGGTTATGAGATCCCAGGGCCTGGGCAGGACTTGGAAGGGCCCTTGAGCATGAGGTCTGGCTATCTGCCCAAGCCAGAGAACTATCTTCTCTTTGTTGAGAATCTCCCCAGACTCCTCTGAGAAGATTGTCCAACTTCCAAATCCTTATAAACAAGACATTCTTCTCTCCATCCAGGGAAATATTAAATGATCGGTAACTGGCACACCACGGGCATGGGCTAATCAAACCTACCTGAGCTGTAAGGAACTCATAAGATAAAACTGGTCTGGGCTCACTGACCATCCGTGTGGGGTCTCCTTAACCTAAGCAGGGCATCGAAAGCCTACTCCTTCTGACCGCCGCAGTGGCTGCCCAGAGCAGCTCCTTGTTCCTTGGGAGAAGTGCTGGGATCTTCTTTCTTGAGTTTCACAGACCCACGGGTTTGTCAGGGACTCCAGAATTTGGTGTGGTCACCGTCCAGTGGATGCTGTCTTCTTAGAAGAACTGAGATGAAATGCCATGTGATCCACTGCTTTCCTCTGCTTGTTGAACCCTCTCTGGGGCCTGATGGCCTGGCCCCAACTCTGCTACTTACCAGCCCTGTCACCTTGAGCAGGTGATTTACCTTCTCTGAGCCTGCCTTTTCACTTGTAAAAAGGAACTAGTATTAGACCCTGCCTCATCAAGTTTGTTGCAAGAATTATATGAATTAAAGCTCATCAGGTGCATAGCATTATGTCTGGTTTATAGTTGGCACTCATCACACGCTGGCTGTTGTTGTATTGTTAACAGTTATCTTCTAAAAACACCAATAGCCCAATAGCAGAGAATCCTTGGACAACAATGTGTTCATCCCCTTCCTTGGACTGCCCTGGAGGAGAGTCATTCCCAGGCCACACAGCCACCTGGTGGAGTGCCTCAACTGTGACCTAGCTGGTGGCAGTTGAATGGGTGACATCTGTGCATTCAGTGGGTGTGTTGACCCCAGGCACAGACCAACAAGGTAGGTACCCCCAGGGCTGTGTGAAAAGCCTGGGAGACCTGAAATGGGAACCTGCTGCACTGTTGGCCGTGATCGGCACCAGCACCCCCTGCCACCCCTAGGGGTTCCCCAGGGAAGGTAAAACAGGGAGTGATCCCAGGGATGAAGAGCCAGAGAACCTGGCTTTTGTTCCTCACGTGGCTTTACGCCAGCCCCATCCTGATGGGAGTTACTGGCATTTCTGCACGTATTCATCTCCAAATAGTTTAATATAAGCTATCGTTTCATTTAATCTCCACGCCACCCTGTGGGCTAATTATTATTATTAGCCCATTTGAGAAATGAGACAGAGCTTGAATGACTTGTGCTTAATCCTCAGAATTTTTTAATTATGGAAAATTTCAAGCATGCATAAAAGAAAAAGAAAACCTACGTTAGGTAAATTCACAGCTTCAATAACTATCAACATGTGGCCATTCTTGTTTTGTCTATGCTCCCCTCCACTATAAAGCAAATTCCAGACATCATTTAATTTTATCCAAAAATGTATCTTGAAATAATAAGGACTCTTTTTTAAAGATAACCCAGTACCATAATTCTTTCATCAAGTAGCTGTCCCTTTTCTATGGTTCTTATATGTTTTAATTATTTTCTTATAATTGTAGTATTATCTTTTCATTCAATATAGTTTCATAAACATTTTCCTATATCATTAAATATTGTTCTAAAATGTGATATTTAAGTGTGTGTGATATCAATGAATCAATTAACTTACTGAGCCAAGAATGTATTTAGATATTTACATTATTTCCAAATTTCTACTGTTAAGAAATGTTTCCAATAAACGTCTATGTTAAACTCTAGCTGTTTCCAAATATCCACTCCTCTCTTATTCTTTAGAACATAACCCCAATTTTACTTGGTATGACACAAAGATAAACTAAAAACTATCATTTCCCAGCTTCTCTTGCAATTAACTGAGGCCAAGAGAACACGAGTCAGCCAGTGAGATGCCACTTGAGGTGTGAGCGGGATCTCTGGGAAGGCCGCTTGGAGGAAATTGACTCAGCCAGGAAGCGTTCCATTTTGCCCTCTTCCCCTTCCTTTTTCCTGCTGCCTGGTGGAGCGCCTAGTGGTCCAGCACCAGCCTGAACCATAAACATGGAAGCCACACTCTAAGGGAGCAGAGCAGGAGCCTGGAGCCAGGAACAAGGAGCCTGGATCTCTGATGACTGCAAGATCAGAGGCCTGTTAACCTCCAGACTTCCTTTATGTGACAAAGCAATAACTGTCTATCTTACTTAAGCCATTGTTATTTGGGCATTTTTCATTATATGCAAATGAACCTAGTTCTAACAAAATTTTTGCACATGTGCATGATTATTGCACTTACCATGCAATTCTTACCATGTATTATAGATGTTTGTGTTCCTATCTCATCTCTTCTACTAGACTGTAAGTTTATTGAAATCAAGGGGTTCTTTCCCCCTGATTTCACATAATACTTTTCCTAGCGCCTGGCACAAGACAGAGATTTAAAGGCATTTTTCTGAAAAGAAAAAAAAATGAACATATTATTGAACATGGCATATGTGTGACCTTGAGCAATTGATTTTAGTTCGGTAAGACTTAGCTTCCTTAATTTCAAAAGGAAGTATCCATGCCTATCACAGGGGCTTTTAGAAAACCCAATGACCTGTTATTGAAAGATCTATGAAAACTGTATAATGTAAGAGTTTATCATCAAGGGGGACAGGATTCCAGGCCTTGAGGTTAGAACACGCTGACCTTCACATGGAATAGCAGGAACACTGTGTGGCCGGAGCAGAGGGATAGAGTGAAGAGGGGCAGGTAGGAGGTTGGAAAGGGGTCTTACAGGCCACGATGAAGACTTTTAAGTGTGACATGTACCTCATAATGGCATGGACCTCATATAATTATTATGAGAGAATTGCATGACAGTGCTTACCACAGCACCCGCCTCATAGTCACCATTGGCTATTGTCACTTATATTGTTATTGTGGACAGACTGGTGTAGTTGGAAAAGAGTAGAACCAGGAGTCAGAAAATGGGGCTCCCCTAAGCAGGGAGCTATTTGTAGTCAAAGTGTTGGCCTCTTTATTGCCTGCAAAGTTCAGAAGAGAAGACATCCTAGACTCTAAGGGTCTGTGGAAGGATTGGTGGAGAACTCCAGACTGTGCTGTCTGATACAGTAATCACTCACCACATGTCGCTCTTCAGCACTGAAGATGTAGCTAGTCTGAATTGGGATGTGTTGAGGTACAAAATATACACCAGGTTTTGAAGACTTCGTATGAAGGAAAAAAGTAAACTGTCTCATTAATCATTTTCATGGAAAATCATGATTCTATGCCAAAATGATACTATTTTAGATATATGAGTCCAATAAACATATTATTAAAATTAATATATCTTGTTTCTTTTTACTTTTTTATGTGGCTACTAGAAATTTTAAAATTACACATGGCTCGCATTGTATTTCCTTTGGACAGCACTGCTCTGTAGGCCATTGTATTTACTCCTCCGGGACAGAGGTGGCGCTGTTCAGTGTGCCTTGACAGAGACCACCCAGCCTAAAGCACCATCTGGCCATTCGAGTTCCCCAAATGGTTGCTGGGAGAAATGTGCACCTGTCTTATCCCGAGATAGCACTACAGACAGAACCAGAACCATTCAGCAAAGCAAATTTTGCTTTCGGCCTGGATACAAACACAAATGCATCCAAAGCTAAAAGGCATTTAAAGCAATTCCTTTTTCTCCAAAGAGTGTGGCCATAAACATAGTGTCGGAGGAAGTGGGAAGCCGCACCATGCCCTTCCTAACATCCGAATATGTCTGCCAGAGCCCCAGAAGGTAAATGAAGTAGAATTTTCAAAACCACTTGAGCCCTGGCCAGGTATCTCAGTTGGTTAGAATGTCATCCTGATATGCCAAGGTTGCAGTTTTGATTCCCGGTCAGGGCAAGTGCAAGAATGACCAATGATGCATAAATAAGTGGAGCAACAAATCAATGTTCCTCTCCCCCCCCCCCACCTCCCCCACTTCCTCTCTCTGTCTAAAGTCAACAAATTTTTTAAAACATCACTTGAAATAGGGCAGGAAAAATTGTAAAACATTTATTCCATGGCAGAGTAAAAATTGCACATTTTCTATCACAATAGAAAATAAGAACAAAGACCCAAATAGCCAGTCCCTCACATCACCATTTCCGTGACAGTCTGCCTGTGCTTTTGGCTGCGCTACAAAATAAAATAAATCCCTTTACAATCCTTCACATTGGCTCCAAAAAAGTATTTTCACAACCACCAGAGCAAACCCTTCGGGCATTTCTTCCTATAAATGCTCATCTCTACTCAAAACTGCTATTTCCCCCCCCCCCCCCCCCCGATCATGTCCTTTTACAAAATGATGAAATGAAATGGTAGATTCTGGTGCTGTTTATGTCAGATGGGGATGGGAAGAGACAAGTGTGGGTGGTGGTCCACGCAGACATCCCCCTCCCGAGCTCACTATCTTCCCCAGACTCTCCATAATCCCCCCCAGATCACTCACCTTCGTGGGTTTCCTCTTCTACCCAACACATCCAGTTTCCCGTTTTCTGCCTGGCAACATTCTCCTGCATTGTTGTTAGCACTTCACACAGTTTGTAGGGCCTCTGACCAGTGTGACACTTTCCTGACCCCCCCCCACCGCTATACCTAGCTCAGTATGACTTCACCTAACACTTGATAAATATTTGTTGAATTATTGAATTAAATTGAATCTGATATTTGCCAACTCTGATAAAACAGAGGAAATCAATGCTGCCCTTTCCAGCTAGATAGAGAAACAGGACAGTTGTATAAAATGATCTGAAGGAAAAATTGCATCCAACACTTTACTTTCATGTCTCTGAAGGAGGCTGTTATAACAATGGACTATAAATACAGGGGGAATGCTGTATCTGCAAAGAAGCAATTCTAACAGCGGTCTGAGAGAGCCAAGGAAATCCAGCTTCTTTTCCCCGGGTATATACACACAGGTGCGCTGAGTGGAAGGAAATCCACTGAACTCGATTTTATGGACAGTGATTCATGCAAACTCAGTTCCAAACTGCTCGGTACAGCTCAGTTAAATAAATTACACCAAGAGCAAGCCAGCCAGCAGTAAAGGCAAAAGACAGAAAATAAACCTGAGGCTGAGGATTGAAATTTTAGGAGTGCCTGCTGTGCCAGAATCATCTTGCTACTGGGGGTTCTAGAAAGGGATCTTAGCGATATTCAAGGTCAAGAATCTTATATGACTGATAGGGAAACTGAGGCTGCCCAGGAGGGATTGATTACATGTCCAAAGTCACTTAGAGACTAACTGGCAGCATCAGGGCTCCTGGGTCCCAAGTCAGAGCACTTTTAAAATCTTATCAAGCTCCTGGAAGTCTTGTTCACTGCCAGTGCTGGGCGCAGCCATGATAACACAATCACTATTGTTTGAATTAATGAATAATTGAATGTGCTAGGCTAGGGTTAGCTGGAGTCCGCCTGAGTGTTAGAATGGCAAAGAAAAATCTAAGAAGACCCTCTAGAACAGGGGTCCCCAACCTCTGGGCCTCAGACTGGTACCAGTCTGTGCCTGTTAGAAACGGGGCCACACAGTAGGAGGTGAGCTTGAATGTAATGCACTCGAATCATCCCAAAACCGTTTCCCACCCCCACTGCTAGGTCCATGGAAAAATTGTCTTCCATGAAACGGGTCCCTGGTGCCAAAAATGTTGGGGACTGCTGTTCTAGAATATCCCATGTGTTTAAGCAACAGTTCCTAGACACTCAGTTTTTCAGCTCTTACCTGGGGAGATATAACCAGCCTTACACTTTGGCCCCCTCTCTCTTATGTGTTACAGGCCTGCCACGGCGCTCCAGGTTCTCCCTCAGTGGCATCTCATGAGGCTTCAGGGTTAGGACATCACTGCCTGGGTATGAAGGTACAGCAGTAGGCATGTGGTAGTCTCATTAACCCCTAGGCACCCACTGGCACTGAGCACACAGCAGGACTCTAGTGACGTCCTTGGGGTGTTCTGTGAGATAGCATTGCATCATCATAATAAATTATCCATGTATTTATTTCTAAGCCAGCACCAATTATCTTTTGTTCCTTGTAACCAAAAGATTCTTACACAAAGTATGGCAGTTTTAAAACATGTCCACAAATTCTTGGACAATTGTCCTATCAAGAAATGAAGTTTAGCCCTGGCCAGTGTGACTCAGTTGGTTAGGGCATCATCCTGTAGACCAAAAAGTCATAGGTTCAATTCCTGGCCAGGGCACATGCCTGGGTTGCAGGTTTGATCCTTGGTCAGGGCACAAACGAGAGGCAACCAATCGATGTTTCTCTCTCACATCGATGTTTATCTCCCCGTCTCTCTCCCTCCCTTTCCCTCTCTCTAAAATCAATAAGCATGTCCTCAAGTGCGGATTAAAAACATGAGGCTTCTGTCTCTACCTCTTGAACCCGGGCAGGATTGTGACTGTCCTAACCAATAGAGAATGAGAGATGCGAAGGTATATATGAGTTCCAAGGGTAAATCATAAAAGGTCATGCAGCTTTCACTTCATTTCGGAGTGCCGAGCCACCACATAAAAAGTCTGACTACCATCCTGGCTGGCGTAGCTCAGTGGATTGAGCGCGGGCTGCGAACCAAAGCATCACAGGTTTGATTCCCAGTCAGGGCACACACCTGAGATGCAGGCCACGGCCCCCAGCAACCGCACATTGATGTTTCTCTCTCTCTTTCTCTCTCCCTTCCCTCTCTAAAAATAAATAAATAAAATATATTTTTTAAAAGTCTGACTACCAGGAAGCCATCATGCTGTGGACAGGCCACATGTTGATGTCAACTGTCATAGCTGAGCCTAACCCTGCACAGGCACCAGGTGTATGCGAACCAAGAAGCCTCCAGATGACTCCACCCCCTGCCATCAAGTCCCCCAGTGGAGGCCCAGGCAGGCAGGAGCAATACCTAGTCGTTGCGCCATGCCTCCCCAGCATTCCTGGCCTGCAGATACATGAAGAGGAAAAAACCAGTGATTGTTTTATGTCATTAAGCTTGGGTTAGTTTGGTACTTGGCCATATATCACTGAAACAGAAGTGTATAAAAGAATAAGAAAAAAAGCCTAGAGTGTGGAGCACTGTTTAGCTTGTGTGTACAGAGTAGGACAAGAGGATGCCAGTATCAGTCTGAAGATACCGGAGGTCGGGGGCCTTAGGGCAGGGGCCTTAGGGCAGGGATAGGTGTTGGCAAAGGAGGTTTGTTTCAGGGAAATATTGCCTGCTTTGGTCCCTACCTGTTCCAGCTCTGGAAGGAGACCCTCTCTGTAAGATGAGGCGGCTGACATAGGGAACAACCCTCCTGCTCTTTGAATGTGTTTCAGAGATTACAGTTTGCTTTCTCAGGCACGTGTCAGTTGCCAAAAGACCCTGCAGGCATCGGATGGAAGCGGGGAGACTGACATCTTTCAAATGCTCCCACCCATGGAACCTGGACTCTGGGCAGCAAGGGACAGGAATCCCATTCAACTAGTATAACCTGCACATGGACAATATGACGTGTCACTTGTGATCAAAATGCGACTTGACTTCTCTCGGTTCCGTTACACTTTATTCAGGAGAGACGATGGCATCACAGTGTCCCTGAGTGGTCCTGCGGTGCAAACTGCTGTTGGAGTGAAACGGCGCGCTGTCCTGACCATCTTCTCACATTCTCACAGTTCTCACATGCTTCAGTGAGTAGACACCTTTCTTAGGTGGCAGCTTGACATTTTACTGCGCTGAGGCCAAGGTATGCCTGAGGCTATTCAGCATTTCCTGACTTACCAGCTAGTATTACATCCATTAGACATAGTCTCCAGAGCTCCTACTGTCTATTACCACAATCATGCTGCAAAACAAACCACAGAATTGCAGTGACACACAACAATCAACATTCCACTCATGAGTTTATGGTCAGCTGGGTGGTTTCCCTGGACTTAGTAAAGAGCATTCATGCATCTACTCTCAAGGATCAGTTGGCGTAGAAGGCTTGGCTTATCTTGGCTGGGCTGAGCTCTCTCACATATCCAGGGCTCTGACCTGGCTTTGCTTTCCATGTCTTGTCCTCTGCCAAGCTAGCCCAGGCTTGTTTCCAGGATGAAGGGTAGAGGAACAGAGGAAGAGCAAAAGCAAGCAAGGTCTTTTGAGACCTGGGCTTGGACTAGCCCATCATCACTTCCACCATCTTCTATTGGCCAAGGCAGGTCATGAGATCAGCTCATGTCCAAGGGGTGGAGAAACATCTTTACTCCTCAATGGGAGGAGCTACAAAAGCAAATTGCCAAAGTCATAGATTAGAAAGAATTAGAACTATTTAAAATCAATCTATCATAGCATTTGCCACTCACAATACAAGTAATACATACAAAATAGTGCAAAATAATACATTTTATGTACAGGATCAGGCACAAATAACACCCCTCACTTATTACATAAAAATCTTTTATCACAAAATCATAAGCATGTAATTCTGTAACATAACAAAATTACACTCAAGCACACCATATGATATTTTAGGTGAAATGATCAAACTGCTGTCCATCTCCTGTGAGACATTCACATAGCCTACCAACCACACTCAATGGTATTTCTTCTGCTGGACCCCATATAAAATTTAGCAACAAGCCTAGGAATGGTTTATAGTACAGCAGAATGCCGAAGTACACAAGTTTAGAACTTGTGATATAATGGTCAAAATTTGGGACTATAGAGTAAGACAGTTAGACTCAAATGCTGACCTACTATGTACCCTTAGGCGTGGTTCTTAACCTTTCTAAGCTTTCTAACCTTATTATTTCCTTACCTGAAGAAAATGGGTGAAATAATAGGCATCCATATTAAAAGATTATGAAGATTAACTGACAACATTAAAATGGTAACATGAAGTGTCTAATAGTGCTTGCCGCACACAGTGAGTACTCAATGGATAATAATAATTATTGTTAGTTCCATAGTAAGGAGCCACAGCAGGAGGTGTGAGTGCCTGGATCCACCCTGACACCATTGTCACTTTTACTCCACGTAGTTCACCCTCAGGGAGGCCACTGGGTCTTGGTGAGGGTGGAGGGCAGACTCTCAAAATGTAAACAGAAATACAAAGATGCAGTATGTGTATTCATTCATTCATTCATTCATTCATTCATTATATGTCCCTATGTGCCCTCCAATTTGCTTTCAAACCACTATAATTTTGAAGTGTGTTGGCATTAGCAAATAATCTCAGATGTGCCCAAAGATTTCATCACAAGAATTTTCAGTACATTATTGTTGATTACAGTGAAAATCAAAAAGCACAGGAGATTGACTAAATTATAGTATCTTCATGTACTGAGATAGAGTGTGGCCATTAAAAATGATCTTGTAGGGTATGTAATGACATAGAAAGATGCTGACCACGTATTGTTTAGAGAGAAAAGCAAGGCACTAACAATGTGTATAGGGCGATCAGCTTTTTTGGATCCTCTTACATTGCCTAGCACAACTGTAGGTCACCATGGGGTTCAATCATTTCTTCTTGGTCAATATCAGAACTTCAGGAGGCAGAAGTTTTGGCAGCTTCCTCTTCCACATCATTTTCCTTATTTCGACCTTTTGGTTCTCCAACCTCTACCTTATCCTAAATCCAATAATGAATAAACATATGAAAAGTGTTCCTCATTAATAGTCAAGGTCAAGCAAATCAAAACTACACTGAGATACCACGAGACATCTGTCAAAATGGCTAAAGTAAAAAAGGCTGACAATTTCAAGTGTTGACGAGGCCACGGTGCTGTGGCATCTAACATTCACCACTTTGAAAACAGTTTGGCTGTGCAAATTGAACATGCACACCAACTATGTGAAAGCGCACACTGGCAGTGTAACAGGGTGCAGCCAAGAGGGGAACCTCAAATAGGGATCTGTAATAACATCCAGAAGAACCTGGAGATAATTGGCTCCACACCACAGGGCTACACCTGCCCAGAATCTGGCAGCTGTAGCCAATTGTGAGAGGAGCCAGAAATGGGGCTTCAGAGGAAGATTGGCGCTGGGATTTAAACCGAGATGCAGCAGCCATTTGAGGGGGTGGGGGGATCACGCGGCTGTGGAAGTGCAGAGAAGATCATAGCTATTGAGGGGGAGAACCATCTGTGGCCCTGGAGGGGGAGAACCATGTGCAGCCCTGCGAGAGAGAACCACACAGCTTTAGCAGAGTGAAGACTCTCGCGGCCCTGAGGGAGAGAACCACGCGGCTCTGGCAGAGTGGGGACTCCCATGGTCCGGGGAGAGAGGACCACGTGCCTTTGCCAGAGTAGGGACCCCCGCAGCTTTAGGAGATACGGTACTCTGGACTGGGCAAAGGGGGAAGGAAGGAAGGACTGTGTCTGTTTGTGGGTGCTTTAAGGGACTTTAGGATTTTTGGTGAAGACATTAGGTCCCTAGTTTAAGTTTGTATAGCATTAAATAAACATTTCCTTTCTTTTTCACGAATCTCTGGCATTGAGAGACGTCTTTTCTCTGGCAGCGGACATAACGGACCTGGGGGCTTCTTTCAGTAATAGTATATCGTCCCAGGCCCCCCTTGTTTGTTCTGTAACAGCAGCACATTCCCAGTTGATGCTCAACAGAAACGCATGTGCATGGGCACTAAAAGACACACACAGGACTGGAGTGTTCACTGCAGCATCACTCAGAATAGCCTCGGACTAGAAACAACCCACATGTCCATTTATAGTAATATTGACGAGCTCTGATATAGTCACGCAGTGGGATACTCTATAGTAATGAAAAGGAATGAGATACAGATACAAACAACAAAACAAAGCAAAGCAAAAGAAGCCAAAGATAAAAATATGTACACATGCCCTATTCATATGCACATACATATTATATATATGCACACAAATATTATATAAAGTTCCATTTATATAAAGTTGAAACATCTAAAACTAAACTATGGTCTTAGAGGTCAGGATAGTGGTCACCTCTGGGGAGGCCAGGGGAGCAGTGATTGGGTTACACCATGAGGGGGTTTCTGGAGTGCTGGTAATACTCTCTTCTGGAGCCGAATGGTAGTCACATGACATTGGCTTTATGATAAATTATTACGGTATATACCTAATAATTTGTGTACTTTGTATGCCTATATGAGATACTTTGCCATAAGATTTTTTAATAAAATAAATAAATACAATAAGACATAGCTTTACAGAACTTTCTAGGAGTTCCTACCTAACAAACTGAGGTTGACTGTCTTGAATGATTCCTCAGGGGACACGAGGGTGTCACTCTGAGAGTGGCCTGAATCCCCAGGAGCCTTGGGATGATGCCTAAATAACAAACACAGCTCAGCTCCCGAGGGGAGAACCCAATGGGGCAGGCAACTCAGATGAGCAGAAACCTCAGTCTAGGAATTTCTGTGAGAAGCCCGACAAGGTGGGAGACCCACCCCCTGGGCATGGTTGTCTTATGAGAGGCCCTCTGCCTGCGTTGGAGGTAGGCAAAGCATTTACACGGAACAAAACCCCTCCCAGCCCTCTCTGAAGGAGCTGTTTGTTTTCAAAGGCCTGATGGAACAACTAACTGTAAGCTGGGGAGAGGAAATTACACAATGGATGTTGAAATGTGGGCTTGTTGAAAAGTTGTCACTCGAGTAATGAATGCCCTATTTCCTGTTGGTTTTTCTTTTTCCTTCTTTTTTTTTCTTTTTTTTTTTTTTTGCCTAAAGTTAAATGCTGGGCATAATTAGCTAGTAAAAAAGCAAGCTTGGCAGCAGAACAAAAATAACACATTTTGGGAGCCCAGGCCAATTAAAATTGTTTATGCAGCCATTTAGCGATATTTTTCTCCAAACTATTATGACCAGGAAATCTGCAGCAGGAGACCGTAAGGCAAGTTCCTCAGAAGAAAAATGGCCCACACACTGATCCTTTAAACAGCCTGCCATTCCCCGGGGATTTTGGACTCAGAATGAACACTTCCATCCTCCTGAACTCCCTGGGCCTCCTCGGCATCTTGAGAACAGCATCACTCACGCTGGGTAGCAGGCAGCTGTTACGAGGCACTGCAACCTGCCGGTGTTCAGATTAGCCAAGCTCCCCTCTGTGGTGGAGGCCGCCTACGGTAGTCATTTAAATCATCTGGCTGATGCCGTCATCGGACTGAGTGCAAGAGACATTTTTGTTCATAACTGGCCAGTCTGGCTGGTGTCAGAATCGGTTGCGAGAACTCAGCAGAATCGCCCCTGGAGAAGTTGGTCATGACCCCAGCTCCGCCTCGCCGGGCTCTCTCCAGCACGTTGCATCTGTGTCCTTGATATCTCCCACCTCCAGTCCTCAGGTTACATCTTTCTTTCCCTCCCCAGCCTCCCTGTCAAAACCTGCTTTCAGATCTTTCATTTACAGTAAGGTGTAATGGACTGATAACAGCTCTAAATGTGAGCGATCACAGCTTCTAGCCAGAAGGTGATGCTTGGAGTATGGAATTTCACACTTTCTCCAGCTGGGCTAAGGAATGGGGTGGGCAGTTTGGAGGCACGGAGCCTTCTCAGCATCCCTCAAACTTCACCCCGGAGAAATAGCCTATTTTACTTCACTTACCAGGTTAACCTACTTGGCTGAACCCCCCCTATTGGCTGACAGGAAAGAGAAGATCTTTGGGGACCATCACTCAGTTTGTAGGCGTTGCCCCAGAAGCTCTAGCACAGTTTGTCTTGCCCTGGCCACCTCCTCTGCCAGAGTTCTGGATGGCAGCTCATCCCCACCGGGGAAGCTGGGGTGGCCCACCGGCCACAAGTGGCCCTGGATGGCTGTGAATGCAGCCCAATACCCAATCATGAATTTACTTAAAACATTATGCGATTATGTTGTTTTTGTTAGTGTTTGTGTATTTAGTGTGTGGCCAAGGCAACTCTTCTTCTTCTTCTAGTAGCACAGAGACACCAAAAGGTTGGACACCCCTGCTGTGTCACCACTGGATTGGACTGGGGTATTCAAGTAGCAGAAGAGCCATCTCCTTCCTTCCTGTTTATACTCATGCATCCGTTCATCCGTCTGTGCGTGCACATGTAGGTAGTACGTATAAAACATATCCGAACCAAAAATGATAGATTGGCCGAACTCCAGCCTCCCTGCCTCACCTTTCCTCTGACTGGTCAGGTTCCTGAGTTTGCCAGGATCTGGTTGCCTCGGAGGCACACACTGTACTTTTCTGCTTTTGTGCTTTGTTGAGACTCTGTCCCCTGCCTGTGCTCCTTTGTCTCCACGTATCCAAATCTCTCCTGTCGTATGAGACCAATCCCAAACCTCTTCTTGCCCATGAAGCTGCCTATGACCACTTCTGGTTACCGTGGTCTCCTATGCTTCTGAACTCTCATGGCATTTATTCTCTCAGCCTGCGTGTAGCCTCCAGCCCAGAACGGCCTTTGACATGCCCTGTGCTGCTATTGAACATGCTCTTTTCGGAGAGAAAGTAGAGCGTAGGGCCAGCCTCCCTGCCTCCAACCTATGGGAAGGTGAGTCAGGAGAGGACCTCTGGTCAGCAGTTTCCAGGTCAGAACTAAATGAAGTTCCTGGCAACAGACCCACCTCTGAATCCCCACAGAAATTTCCTGTCAACACCCCCACCCCCTGCCTTCCGTTTCCTCTCTTCCAGGCCTCAGCTCTGAATCACCGATTTCCCTGCCCGCCCTTCCAATTTCTCTCTCCCCTCCACTCAGCAGGCATCGCAAGGCCTCAGCATGAACACCTCAGGAGACGAGCTCCACAGCCCCGAGAGTGGCCCCGGGAGACTTCATTCTGGTCCTGTATGTATGTGGGTATAGTGGCTGTAAACCTGTTGCAATTAGCCAACCAGTGACCTTGAAAAGTCATCAGCCCCCTGTCGTTCATTCAGTCATTCAACAAATATTTTCTGAGTGCATACTGTGTGCCGTGCCCTGCATGCGGGGTCCCAAGGACAGAGCAACGAACAGATCCCAGCCCCCACTCTCCTTCCTCAGGAAGCTGGCGATCTAGAAGGTGATCTAGGCAAGTACATAAGCGGTTACAGTACCAATTCTGTATGATAGCACTGGGAGAGGTTTAAGGTATCCCACGTGGACGAAACCCTGTTCTGTTGAGCAATATCTGTTGAGAAGCAGGGCCCGCAGTGCCCTTTTCAGAGGCTGCAAGTTCTTCCTGCGTGGATCACTCAAGTCTTCCAAAGTCTCAAGTTGTTGTCATTGCCTAGTGAGACTTAGCAACAACCTTTTAAAAGAGCTGGTCAGTACACTGAGCAGGATTCTTCATACATGTCAAGATAATAATTAGGTCATGCGTCCAGCATTCTGCCAGGTGCTTCAGCTTTGCCTAGTGTTTACCTTATGCTACAAAAGCAACAGTTTAAGCACTCGCGCTTACTGAGTGAGCACGTTTCCAGAGCCAGGCACTCTTCACGAGCCAGGTAGGGAGATCTGCAGGACAGAGGTCTGGGTTATACCCTGGCTCATTATTGGCACTCCCTCCGGGCCCACATTCCCAGGTGACTGTCTATCTAGTGAACTTCCTTTATTTTTGCCTGACTCACTTCCACCCGCTCGCTTCTGATCACATCACTCACCTGTGTTAGACACAAACCATCTCGTTGCCCCACCCTCCTCTGGTCGAGGGGTAAGCCCCCAACTGACATTTTCTCCCTTGAACTTGAATCTAAAGATTCTTGGCCAGTGCTTGTCTAGCCTTACCACCAAGGTCTGAAATGACTTCCTATTAGGTCCTACTTTGCTTACCTTCACCACAGTTGATTCCTATTGTTTGCAACCAAAGAACTGCAACAAAAATTGTCATTGATCACAGCCTAGTACAGTCTTACAATTCTTTTGTTCCGAAGAGAGCAAACTGATGCTGTCTGGAACTTGCGAGCTCCCTCAGCACTTTGTGGAAGGGGCAAAGGCTCAGGCACTGGAGCCACGGACCATGGGACGGTAGGGAAAGGCACTGCCTGACAAACTGCAAACGTGCCAAGTGAATGCTTTCAGGGAAGCAAGGCTTGCCTGAACACTATTGATTCCAGGGCCGCTAATGGTCCGGGCTGTGAGGCTGGGCATGACGGGGCTGCCTCACTCAGTGCAGTAATACACTGCCAAGTCAGGCCTATTTTCTGGTGTCAGCAGGGAAATGGGAGACTATTAAGGAAGCACCTTATCAGGAACTGAGCTCAGTGTCGCTGGAAAGACGGTGGCAATTAGCCTGATGGCAGCCATGAAGCAGCCCCAGCTCCTGGCCAGGTACAGAAGAAATTAATAGGAAGCCTCTTAACTGACAGGTCAGCTTAGGCCCCAGTAGGGAGAAGGCCCTGGGCAAAGGCCAGTGCTCCCTTTCGTCTGATTGGGCAGCTCCCCACCCCTCCTAGTCATCTTCTGATCTGCTCTCTACGTACACATTTGCTGGTGGGCATTTATCCACCTTACCTGCCCCAGATGCAGAAGCCATAGTGACCCCTCTCCTCTGAATGGGGCTCTCAAGTTTATTGTCAGGCGGGCAGTTTCCAGTGCCAGGCGGTTCCAAGGGCCCAAGCTTTGGAGACTGGAGTGTCTGGGACAAATGAGTAAGATAGACACTGTCTTTCCATCTGTGGATCTGGAGCTAGAGGGAACTCTGAGCGTGTGTGAGGGAACTTATTTTGAAGAAACTCTCCTATAAGTCTCATCACTCCTCTCCCCTCCCATCCCAACACACAGGCCGTACAGGAAACGGACATGGTGTGTAAGCTGGGAGAACCATTTCCTACTCTACACAAGTCTTCCGTGTGACCTCAGAAAAAATCCCTTTGCCTCTCCGAGTTTTGGTTTTCCCAACCGTAAAACTGTAAGATGAGGCAATTAGTAGATAGTCTCCGAGTTAGTCCAGGTCCTCCAAGAAGCAGATGCCAAGAGGGGGTTGAACGTGCAAGGATGTTAGGAGGAGAAATGCCTGAGAGAGAAAGGGAGGCAGAAGCTTAGAAAGCCTGGGAGAGCCCACGGACCACAGTGCAGGTCTGACTCTGAGTCCAGAAGAGAGAGAAGGAAGGGTAAGGGGAAGCATCTTAGACTGACCCAAACCTAAGGAAAGTTCGGCAAGGCCACCTGGGAGTCCTCGAGCGAAAGATGGCTGCTGGGGGAGTCCGGGGTCTCCCCAAAACAGGTCTACTGAAGCACCTTTGCTGTGCACTGTCAACCAGGAGTCCCCTGGGAGAAGCATGGCCTCCGAGTTAATGCAGCGGTGGATTTCAGAGCAAGCCGCTGGGGCCTCCCGTAGCTGGAGGTCTGCAAGGTGCATTCTTTGGCCACAGTAATCTGTAAGCACCCTTCAGGCTCTGAGGTCCAATGTTCTAAGAACGCTGGCGATGCGCCAGCAGACCCGGACCCGTATCAACCTGGGGGGGGAGCCAGCAGGCTGACCTCCCGACTACCCTCTGTGTAGCAGCTGTTCTCAGGCACTCCCTGATGGCAAAGTAGGCAGGATGTTTGTGTTCATTTGACACATTGGGATCAAATGCTTCCTGACTCCTATTTTTGGTCTCGCTTTGGTCTTCAGAGAAGGGAAGTGGGGGGCTTCGGTTTCCCTGCTGTTGTCTTTGTTTGAAGTGAAGCCAGACAAAAGAGGCCCTGTCCTGATCACATGGGCCCTGCCTTTGCTGGAGCCCCCCCCACCCCAGGCCCTGGACCCTGCGTGCACTGGTCCACACGTCCACACGGAGGAAGCTGCGTGCCTTTGACTTCTGGATGGGTCCGGGCTCAGGAAAACCTGGATCTGAGTGTCTGTTCCACCACTTCCTGCTGTGTAACTCTGAGCAAATGACCGCCTCCGTCAGCCTTGCCATTCTCATCTCTGAACGGCAGATAATAGTACCCACCTCATGGAGTCATTGTGAGGATTAATAAGATAACACAATTAAAACTCTTTATTGGGTGGGTGGGCGGGGAAGGGAGTAAAGGACAGAAAACTGTACTTGAACAGTGATTAAAATTTAAAAAAGAAAGAAAGAAATATTAAAACCAAAAAGAAAACCTCTTTAGCACAGTTTGGCATATAGTATGTGCCCAATAAATGAGGCTTGTGGGTGGTGACACTTACTAAACACCTACTGTGATTATTGTCGTTATTGTCTCAATATTATCTTCTAGTGAGAGACACCAGGGTCCTGGAAATGTCTCCTGTCCTCAAGAAGCATACAGATGAGGACAAGGACACACAGAAAGCCACACTGAGATCAGGCGCTAGGTGGTGGGACTGCTTTGGGAAAGTTTGTCACCATCGGGGCTGTCTCATTCATTTCATGACTTTTACAGGATTTCCCTCCCCTGCCTGTATAATATATCTGGTCTCCTGGGCTCCCGGGCAGTGTCTTACACCCAACTCAGCATCGTGAGCCAGGCAGTGCTCCTGGCACAATGAGTGTGAGTGCCGGGCACTGGAAGACCTGGGGAGAGGGGTGCTGGCTGGGAGCGATGGCAGACAAAGCAGGCGGAGGAGCTGGGCCGGCAGGGCCAGCAGATACAATGCCTTGTCCCCCACACTGGGGAGCTGGATTTGATCCTCGGGGCAACAGGGGTCCCCCTGACAGGTTTCATGTAGGAGAGTGATGTAATCCCATCTGCCCGATGGCTTCAGAACAATTTACCCAGGTCAGCCTCCTTCCCCAGGGAATGCCTGTCCCCTGGAGAGAAAAATAGGAAGAGAAAGGACCGCCGTTGCGCCCGCCCCTTAAAGCACTGCCTGCTCAAACTTTCCCTGACCTGAACAAAGGCCCCGCGGCCCCGCTGGAGAGGGGCCCTGTTGATTACTCACAATTCCCTCCTGGAGAGGGAGAGGATGGCGCTGATGTGTTTTCTCTTGATAACACTGGCTCCTTTTCGAGCAATAGGACTTCCTGTCTGATCGAAGAGCAATTACTGCACCTCCGAGGAGGAGACGCTTTAAACAAACCTGGGTTTAGCTCTCACACTAATGGAGATGTTTGCTCAGTAATCAACCATGAGCCCTGAGTTTTAGGAAGAGTGGGCACTTAGGATGCCCAAAATATTTAGTAACCAAAATATTTCTAGGTCTGTTTGGTAGAATATTCCAGTGGCCAAAGGGGACCTTTCTTCAGTGAATCTGGGCCCCCATAGCTATCCTAGCCTGGGCCTGGAGCTTCTAGCTTACCTGCTTCCTACTGCCTAGTACCAGGGGGCTGGGAATTGGGGGGGGGGGGGGGCGGGCGGGGCCAGGGCCTCAGTGAAGAACCACACCAAGGCGTGGTCACCTCAGAGCAAGTCCAAGCTGCTCAGATCAAACTTGGTGGCCCTGGTCTGTTTATATTAGAGGGGTGTGAGAAAATCCGCTTGAAGACAAATCATCACCCAAGAGCCATCAGTAAAAGCTGCTTTTCTTCCCAACCTGGGAGAATTTGAAAACTGAGAATTCCACCCCTAAATGCACATTCTGACAGAGACCATAAATTATCTTAAATATCTCCTTACCAATATCTACTGGAATATACCACACTCCTTGCTTGCTCTTTTAGGACTGAGAGAAGGATAAGAAGTGAACAATAATCTTAGTTAACACTTGCAGTGTGCCAGATCCTGCTCTAAGCACTTTAAATGCATTTAGTCATACAATTTCCCCAATGACCGTATGACATAGGTACCATGATTAGTTCCATTTTAAAATGAGATAACCAAGGCACAGAGGAGTTAGGACACTTTCCAAAAGTCACACAGCTAGTACATGGAAAGGCCAGACTCTGAAGCCGGGCAGTCCTGGCTGCAGATTCTGTGCTTGTCACTACCTTGCAAACCACCTCTCAAAACCGTCATCCTCTCCGCAGATCCTCGGCCTTCTCCTACAGCCAAGCCTGGCTCCGTGGTTACCTCTGCCAACAGGTTTTTCTGGGCCTTCGGGGCCCTGGGGGGCAGGAATAACAACCTTCGTTATCATCATTGCCTCCTTGGCACTTAGCACCTAATTCATGCTCACAATATTTGCTGAATAAATGTTATGATGTATTGAGTATTGATCCGCGGCTCTTCATGCCCTATGGGCTTTATACCCCGTCCTCACTCTCCAGGTTGTAACTGCTTGTCATGTGCTCACAACTCTTCTCACAAGTGAATATTTCATGTCCTGGAGTAGACTGCAAGGTCCCCTGGACTTCCTTAACAGGAAACTCAGTCCAAAACAAATGCCTCGTCAGTGTTATTGCTGGACTCTTACCCACTTTGCTTCATACTAGGTGTGGTAGGCAGAATAACGCCTCCCCCAACATGCCCATATTCTGATCCCCAGAACCTGTGTATATGTTATGTTATGCAGGAAAGGGGGCACTAAGTGTACAGGTGAATCAAGGTTGCTAAACAGCTGACCCTGAGGTGGAGAGAGCATCCTGGATTGTCCGGTGGGCCCAATGTACTCACTCACAAGGTCTCTAGAAGTGACACTCAGAGTCAAGATCAAAGATGCTGCGATGCTGGCCTGGAGGAGGGAGGAAGGTGGCCTCCAGCCCAGAAATTCAGGTGGCCCCTGGATTCCCTCCCAGAGCCTCCAGAAGGAAGTAGCTCTCCAACACCTTCCCATTAACCCTATGAAGCCCATCTCCTGCTGCTGACATCCAGGACAGGAAGATAATAAACTGATGTTGTTTGAAGCCATTGCATTTGTGCTAATTTGTTACAACAGCGCAGGCCACGAACACCCTGGCCCTTCAGGGACAGCAGTGAACAAACGTGGTTCTGCCCTGAGGCCCTCGCTGGGTGTCACCAGTGCCCCAGGACTCCGTGTCTGGCTGGCAGTTCCCAAACACGCCAGGGCCCAGAAGCATTTCTGGGGCAATGGGAGCTCTGCCCTTTCCAGGGCCCCGAGCCTGTTGGCGGCACGCGGTGCTCTCCTTGGCCCACCTCCTTTGGCTCCTTTGGTTTATTAAGTATGTTCTTTGTGTTAAGGATTATACTAAGTGTTTTGCATACATACCTAATTTCATCCTGACCATAATGCCAGCAGAGATATTTTTATCCCCATTTACTAGGTAAACAAACTAAGGCTCTAGGAGGAAAAGTGACTTTCCTAAGAGCTCACAACTAGTAAGCGGTGGGTAAGAACCCAAGACATCTGACTTGAAAACCCACCACTGCTGTCAGCGCTCAGCTTTTGTTCCGTCCTTGGCACGGCACTGCGCGAGGCAGACCTCCCACACACACCACCCACCCCCACCCCCACATGCACCTGAGGGCATTGCAGAGCCCGCGCATGGGTGGCAGTAAAGGGCGGAGTCCTCTGTTTGGCCGAATGCTGTTCCCACCCGTGTGCACAGAGGGTTGTTTTTCTCCGAGAAGCCTGGCGGAGGCTGAGATAAGCATGCTTCAGGCCAGCTTGTGCGAGGCTGTTCTGTGAACAACCCTTGGCAGGGCGGGTGGACTAGGGCAGTACCCGGTGGTACTGGAGTCCACATGCCAAGTGCAGGGTGAGAGAGGTGGGCCCTGATTCTCGGGGAGCAGTGGACGCAGAAATGGCCCCCGAGGAAGCCGAGACTCAGATCTACCCGACTCCAGGCCTCCACGTGTAGCCAGCCTCACCACACACCCAGCCAGCCTCCCCCCTTCGGCCTCCCCAGCTGCGCTTCCACCAAGGCGAGGCACTTGACCTGGCTGCCAGCACACGGCTGCTTGGTGGGGCCGGGGGGGGGGGGGGGCTGTAAACAGCAAAAACAACAACAATAGTAACAGTTTCTACTTTTTAAACAGGAAACATTCATTAAACATTAAAATAATCTCATTTGATCCTCACAAGAGTCATTGGGGGTAGATTCTCTTATCACTACATCACAGTTGGGGAAACTGACACTCAAAGAGGGGACTTCCCGAGGTCACACAAGCCAGTACACACAGACCCTGGTCTTCCCGGTTCCAAAGCACATGCCATTGTAGGAACTGGAGACACAATTACAACTGAGGTCATTAACAAAGCTGCCGGTCATCATTACCTAAAATAAGAATTAGGAGAAGGGAGAGGGGTGGTCTCTGCCTGCTCCCCTTTCTCCTAGGGTCCCAGCTCCAACCAGGAGCTGCCCCCACTTAGGAACCTCACTGTGGGGCACCAGCCTCTCTGGCCAGCAAAGGGTGTGCATCTGTGGGGTGAGCCGCACTATCGAACTGGAGAGGAGTGGGGAGGAAATGACTCAATCATCAAAGGCCCGGTCTTCCTCAGGGAACTGTCCCTAATCACAATTATCCCGCTACAATAATACCATTTCAGAGAGACTGTGAGCCAGGGCACTGTGTAGCCATGTAAACTGCTTCCTGTATCTGCCAAACCCAACAGCATTCAGCAATTAATAGAATCCAGCTAGGCCTCCTGCCCCGATAAGGGCAGCACAGCGCTGCTGCTGGCCTTGTTGTTCTAATGACAAACAGCCCTCGTGCGGCGAAGCCATTCCCTCTCATCTCTGGCGGCGCGGGGCCACAGCGGCCTGGGGACCCTGGGAAGCTGAGGAGGGCAAATCCACACACGTTCTGCTTGGTTTTGATGTTTCATGGAGATGAAATGATTATCATTCACCTGCTAAACAAAAGTCACCCCTCCTCAGGCCACCCCAAGACCCTGGTGGAGAACTGATGGCCTGAGATTGAACAGGACGCCTCAGCCCATAGACAAGTGCGCACCTGGTGAGACGGTTCAAGGGGAGACGGAGTTAGAAAAAGTTAATGTGGCGTGACCTCCGGATCACACCGGGACGCTGCGATTTTCAGAGCCTCAGATCCGTAGTAGAAACCGCTCTGCAGGACACAGAGAAATGCTTGAGAAAATGACCTGGCCCCATGTACATTCTCTGTGGTTCTCTGCATGTGGTTGGGAGGCAGCGTTTCACAGCTCCAGGGCTTCCTTGAACCTCGAGGTGAAACTGGCTTGAGAAATGGGGGTGGCCCAGACTCTGCCGCCCAGAGCTCTGGGTCCCACGGGGTGGAAGCGTGTTAAAACACCGGAAATGTAAACTGGTGCAGCCGCTACGGAGGTTCCTTAAAAATTACGTAAAAATGGCACTACCTCGCAAGCCAGCAATTCCACCTCTGGGTATTCATCTGAAGGAAATGAAAACACTAGGTCAAAAAGACATCCGTGCAGACCTCCATGTTCACTGCAGCCTTATTTACGGTAGCCAAGATGTGGAAGCCATCTGGGTGTCTCCTGATGAATGAATGGATAAAGAAGACGTAGTACACGTATACGATGGATGTCATCCAGCGGTAAAGTAGAAAGAAATGTTGCCATTCACAACAGTGTGGATGGACCCTGAGGGCATTCTGGTAAGTGAGGTAAGTCAGACAGAAAAAGACAAACACTGTATGATCTCACTTTTACGAATGGGTGTCGGGGGAAACTCAACTCAGACTCAGAGAACAGATTGGTGGTTGCCAGAGGCAGAGGTGGAGGAGTGGCCAATGGGTGAAGGTGGTCAAAAGGTAGAAACTTCCAGCTATAAAACAAACTAGTCCTAGGGATGTGATGTCCCGAAGGGGGTCTAGAGCCAACGATATTGTATTGTGTATTTGACAGTCACTAAGAAACTAGATCTTAAAAGGGCTCAACACACAAAAGATAAATGTGTAACTAGACGTGGTGATGGATGTTAACTAGACTTACAGTGGTGATCATTTTGCAATAGACACAAATACAAAATCATTACGTTTTATACCTGAAACTAATATAATGTTGTGTGTTAATTATAGCTCCCCCCAAAGCCACCACTCTTCCCTGTTTTCTATTTTCTTTTTGGTGACCAGCACCCTCATTTCCTGTTACTGGGTGGGGTATGCTCATTTTCTTGCAAAGGATCATGTGTCTCCATTCTCCGGGCGGAAAAGTTGACTAATTAGTCTGACTCGTGTTGGACCTATAAGCCAAATTCCCACAGTGAAGTCACGGCTGGTCAAGTTGAAGGTGTGATTGTGACCCTTCTCAGGGGAATGACTTCACAGCTTGCTCACTCCCCTCCTCCCAAGAACAATGCAAATGAAGGCAAAGGGATTTTTCACCTGAGCAAGGCCAGAAGAATCTTTGGGGAGGAGGGAGTAAGGACAGAAGGATGTGGGTGTTTTAAAATTGGCTATCGTTTTGTGGGAAGGCTGTCTGTTGGAGTGATTTGCAGACTGTACTCAAATGTAGTAATTTCCCCAATCTGGGCACGTTGTGTTGTCAGAGTTGCTACTCTGTATTGGGGCCTATTCTAATGAACTTTCTTGGGAGAACTCTCTTCTTTATGCTCCAAATAGTTTTTATGCTCTGAGAGAAGGGAGTGTGGAGGCAGAGAGAGAAGGCAGAGGGGAGGAGGGTGTATAGCAGAACATAGAGTTCGAGTCCCAGCTCTGCACTTCCTAGCTGTGCAACCTTGAGCAAGTTGCTCAGTGGCCCTCAGTCTGTCTCTATCTGCTGCTCAAGATTATCGTGAGGACCAAATAACATCACGCCTATAAAGTGGTTAGTACAGTGTTTGGTGAATATAAGTGCTCAAAACCTACATATTGAGCTATTAGTAGTTTTTAATTTTCTTGTCATATTAGATTATCCTCCTCCCTTACTTCCAGCCTCCAGGCCTTTCTCGGGAACAGCAGGCCTGTGAAGCATTCTTCGTTAGATGTGGTGTGGGGAGGACCATATGACCCATCCCCAGGGTTTCCTTCAATACCTTTAGGGCCCCAACGAGGTGGCCCGTTTCATTTTCAGAAAGTTCTGGTTGATGGACATGTCTTCCTTTCACTGAATCAAAGGCTGTCTCTGTGGCACCATCACGTGGCTCCTGCGGTGCTCTCCAGAATCACAGGAGATTTAAGTATGATCTTCGTTCCAAGTGCAAAGTTCAAATACTTGCAGAGAGCTGGCACGCCCATTCTGAGAGCGCTCCATTCAGAGAGTCTGAGTCTTTCATGTGGCTGACCGCTGTCTCTGGAACCTGTGCCTCACGCATGGCTATGTCTCTAGCGGGAGTGTGAGATCAAAGAGACCACAAGATGCCTCCAGTGGGCAGGAAACACATCACAAGTTTCACATCTTCTGTTCTGGGGGAGAACTCCCATGCCTGTGGCGCCTGCCCGCCCGGTGGAGGTGGCTGATTGACGGGTGCTGATTCTGGATACCAAGTGCGCTCCAAAGCCCTGTGGCTGGCGGGGCATTTCCTGAACTGCTGGAAGTAGCTTTAATGGAAAAGGGACTGGGCTGTGGCTCAGCCTCCCCAAGGCCAGGCAGCAGGTCGGGCCCGATAACGACCAGATAACGGCATCAGGGAACCCCAGAAAGGTCAGCCCTAATCTCTCAGGCTGGGTTGTCTGAGACCCTGGGATCTGGGGAAGGTGCGCTCCAGGCTTCACTGCACTTGCTTTGGGCTCAGGAGCCTTCCCTCCCCTTCCCCCACAGACAACAGTTAGCTGCTTCCAAAGATAATACTCAGGCTCAACTCTGTCCCGCCTACTTCAAAGGGGATGGCTGACTTTGACTTTCCGTTGCTACCTAATGAGGATTTCAATTCAAATCCTTCGGTTTAATGTCACGTTGAACCATTGTTCCTATCAAGCACATCTGAACCTGAAGTCACTGTGTGCAGTGTTTCACATTGCTCAGGAAAAACACTGACTTCCTCCCCCCCCCCCGCCGCTCACGGCTCTTCCAGCTCCAAATGTGTGGGTTTATCTCTACAACAGCCAGTTCTCTGGCACCAGCTGGTGTTCGACAGTTCGATTCAGTTCTAACAATATCTACCTGGAGTCAGTGTCAAATCCCACAAGTAAAGGGCTTGGTTCCACACGACTGTCCCCACTTCAGATGCCCGTCGCAAGCTCCACATTGCCCTTGGTGCTTCTGACTGACTGGCTGTAAAATGGGGTGCCCACAAGCCCTTCCTCAGGTTCAATAACTTGCAAGAACAGCTCACAGAACTCAGGGAAACACTGACCTGTGTTTACTAGTTTGTTACATAATAATAAGGAATAGGCTAAAGGATGCAGATGAATAGATGGATGACGAGATACATAGGGAGAGGTGTGGGAGGGTCCCGAGCTCCCTGTAGAATTGGGGGGCTCCACCCTCCCTGTCCGTGGATGTGTTTGCTACCCCTGTTCACAGGGTTCAGAACCCTGTACCTTTAGGGGTTTTGTGGCAGCTTCATCCCAGAGGCAAAATCAATTATGAGCTCAGTCTTGAGTCCCTCTCTTCTTCCTGGAGGATGGAAGATGGAGCCATAAGGCCCAGACTTCTGACCTTGGCTTGGCCTTCCTGCTGACCAGCCGCCCTGCAGGAGCCCACCAAGAGTCACCTGATTAGAACAAAAGATACCCCTATCACCCAGGAAATTCCGAGGAATTTAGGAGCTCTGTGTCCGGAACTGGGGTCAAAGAAAAAGTATTAAAACAAAAGAGGTCCCTAGTGCTCTTATCACTTAGGAAATTACAGAGGTTTCAGGGGCTCTGTGTTAGAAACCAGCAGCAGAGACCCATGTGTATGTTTCCTACTATTTCATGTGCATCCGGGCACTGAGGAAGCATTCATTCATTCATCCATCCATCCATCCATCCATCCATTCATCCATCCGTGCATTCATTCAACAATGTGTGTCTGAGGTCCCTGTGTGTGCCAGGCACTGTGGTAGGCATTGGGCTATGATGGTGAACAAAACCAGACAGACTCCTCCTTGACGGAGTTTACAATCTAAGTAGCAGATATTAATTGAATAATTATTAAAATGTACACAGAACCACAAACCAATTGAAATATTACAAAGAAAAGAAGTGAAGTTCTGAGGGAGTCATTCATGAAGGAGCTCATCTGAGACTGCGGAGATCAGAGGAAGCCTTGCTGAGAAAGCCCCCAAGGAGGGAGTGTGCATTTGGTTCAGTCTGTACACCTGCCCCCCATGCTTCCCAGGGCGCTGGCACAGGCCTCGGCACACGGCAGGTACTGAAGAAATAGTCGTGGATGCAGGAATGTATACATGAGCTGACCCTGTGGCCCTGGATTAAAGTAATACACTGAGAGTAATACACTGAGAGAGTTGTACATCTATGTAGTTTTCTAGGGTTTATATAATGCTTTCAGGTGCATAACGTTTTGATCCTCAGACACCCTCGAGAACGGGGAGAGATGGGTATTATTCTCGATGTTCAATGGGCGAGAGAACTGACACATCTCAGTTCATGTCACAGGGAGGAAGGAAGACGGGTAATATCATGCTCTGGTTGCAAGTCCTGTCATGAGCTCTGCTTCTTAGTGGCTCTGAGAGACCCGTCGTCAAACACGGAGTACAGCATCCTTGCCATATTTTCCCCTGGGCCTGGTGGTCTCCTGCATTCAGGCTCACCAAGGAGTCCCCAAAGTGATGCCTACTGTGGCTTTCTTAGGGTCGTACGAGATCAGGGCTTGCTTGTGGCCCATGTGAATAAATTTCGAACCAATATCAGCTTCCTCGAAAGAGAGATGTGAGTTCTTCAACTCTTGGCCCAAAGTTCTATGAGCTCAGCAGTTTGACAGATTATCCTGTGTTTCCTAGTTAAAGGCACTGCATTGGGGTAAATAGACTCTCATATCTTAGTGAGAGGAATCACCTTCCAGTCATTTCTGTTTTGATAAACTTACAACCACACCTACCAGCTATTGAGCCCTCGTTGTGTGTCCGTCACAGTGCCACCTCTCCTTGTATTTGATTTTCACAACCCTACATAATGGGCAGTAGTATTATTACCCCCTGGGGATGGCGAATTTTGTGTGTGCCCTTGAGTGGGCCACGGGATGCTCAGATATTTGGTCAAACATTGTTCTGGGTGTGTCTATAAGGGTGTTTTGGATGACACTAATATTTGAATTGGTAGTTTGGGGAAAGCAGATTGCCCTTCATGACATGGGTGGGCCTTGTGCAATCAGTTGAAGGCCCGAATAGAACAAAAACGTTGACCCTCCTATAAGTAATAAAAAACCCCTTCTGCCTGACTGCTTTCACGCTGAGACACCAGTTTTTCCATCTTTTGGATGGATACTACACCATCAGCTCTCCTAGGTCACCAACCTGCCAAATGCTGGCCTTGGGACTTGGCCTCCATGATCTCTTGAGCCAACCCTTATAATCAACATAGATTAATATTAATTACTTAACTAATTATAAATAATTACATATATCACCATTCATTTTGTGGGTTCCGTGTCTCTGGAGAACCCTAGTACATCCCCTATACAGATAAGAAAATGGTACCTCACCCTTCTCATTAATATTTCCCAAACTCATCCCATCACTTTCCCTCCTAAGACCACATCCCTGGCATCTGACACCAAGCATCCTTTTGTCCTCCCTAGATCTCCTTTATCTCTTGGATCTGAGGAGTCCTGTCTTTGAACCTCTTCTGGATCCACATCCCTTTCTTTTTTCCTGCTGCTGATACCCACTGCCAGATCCTCAACTTCTTCCATCCCAGGGAGGCAGTAACATGGCCTGAGGGGTTTCCATGGCTGCTGATCCTCCTGACCACACACAGTTAAGGTCTTCCTCAGCTCAGCTCAGGAAGCTTTAAGCCTAAAAAATGTTTTAACAGACTTACATATATGAAAAGAATAACAGAAATTAATAAATTTGTACAAAGTTAACTTGTTAAGCTTAGTATCTAGAAAAGTTTCATCTCAACTGAAAATAATTTTTAAAAAGATTTTATTTATTTATTTTTAGAGAGGGAAGGGAGGGAGAAAGAGAGAGAGAGAGAAACATCAATGTGCAGTTGCTGGGGGCTGTGGCCTGCAACCCAGGCATGTGCCCTGACTGGGAATCGAACCTGCAACACTTTGGTTTGCAGCCTGCACTCAATCCACTGAGCTATGCCAGCCAGGGCTTGAAAATAATTTTTAGGTTAGTTTTTGTATCACTTTGCAAGAATTTCTGATCGTGCTTGGTAATGATTGAGGCACGCCGCCAATTGTAAAATAAATGTGTTTAAAGATACACTGAGGTATACTAAAAACTTTAAGAGTTCATTTGAGCAAAAACTGATTTGAATTGGGCAGCACCAAGCCAGAAGTTGGGAGCACTCCACCCACAGGAGCGAGGGGCAAGACTTTATAGAGAAGATGTGGAAGCAGTTATTTAATTGGCTTATAGCTGAAGAGGTTATCTTATCTGGGAAAGGCTGGTTGGCAGAGTGTGATTGGTTGTCCTTCGGTTTCTATTTTTTGACCTTGAGGCATTTGCAAGCTCAGGCTTGGGTTTGCTTACATAGGCTGCTAAGGCATTAGAACCATGTCAGTTTAATGGCCTCCTCGTTTAATTAATTTAATAAATGTATCTGTAACCAAATAATTTCAGAAATGACAGTTATCAAAATCTTGTCTGCTTCCTCCACAGGAAGAAATACATTTGCTCAGTGTGGGATGTGTGTACTTGGACTCTACAAAACTCTTAAAATGCTCCTCTTCCTCTCAAGCTGTCCTGCTTTAATCCTGACAGTCATCACCGCTCTCCACCTGGGACCCCCTGAGGTTTCGTACTCAGCTCTGGCGTCCAGCGTCCTTCCTAACCCAGTGCCTCCTGAACCTGAACGTTACACATTCATTAATTCAACCAAAAATTCAGTCCACATTCATCACTGGTATTCTAAATTAGGCATGGTTGTAAGGGTGGGTACGGCATAAAGCAGGACAAACAAGGTCCCTGACCTTCAGAAACTTACAGGAGACTGGTAGGAATAGCTGGTGGATGGGGGATAGCCAGTAATCAAACTAATAAGAAGATAATAATCAACTGTCAGCTTCATTTGAAGAAAAACAAGTGAGGGCGAGGAACTTGAGTGTGGCTGGAGGGCAGATGACCTTTTTAGATAGGGTGGCTGGACAAGGCTGCTCTGAAAAGGCCACTGTTGAAGCGGAAGCACAAATTAAGTCAGGAAACCAGCCAGGCAAAGATCGGAGGGGAGAGAGTTCCAGGCAGAGACCACAGCTGTGCAAAGGGCCTGAGGTACCCACGGGCTTGGTGGGTCGGAGGACAGGCTAAGAGGCCAGTGTGGATGAACGAGGGGAACATGTTAGGAGTCAAGGCCAAAGAGATAGGTGCAGTAGACAGGATATTGAGGAATTCGGTCAAGTCTCAGCTCTGCTTTCCGGTATGCTCCTTCAGCTGCTCAGTGTGCAAACGCTGCCAGGGTGTGGGAGGCACTTAATAGCTGATGGGCTCATTAAGCAGCGGCGGCGGCGGCAGCAGTTTGCAGAACACCACGGGCATCGCAGATCTGTCAACACCTGCCTGGGACCTACGTCTCTGTGGGCAGGGCCAGCCAGACACAAATTACCTCACCAACCAGCTACTGCCTGGCAGTCCCAGCAAAGGCCTTCTTGCTCCCCTCCCCTTGGCGTTGCTGCCCTAGCAGTACCACTTGTCGCCCACTCGCCCCTGTCTTTGACCACACCACTGTGACTTTGACGCACTTTCCCTTGGCTCCTGTTGAAGCAGACAGACCAAACTTCTTGTTTTGCCTTCTTTTCGGTAACATTCTGACTCAGTATTCATGAATCTTACAAGTAGCAGGAGTTAGTGAATGCCGTATGATTCAGAACGCTCCTAGTTTAGAAGTCTGCGGTGAATTGTAAATATCTCCCCCATGAATGGAACTTGTTTGTTGAGAAGCACTGGGGGTTGGAGGACTGTATTTCAACTTGGCCAATAAATTTTTATTGAGTACCTCTCGGTGTCAGGCTCTACTTGAGGCGCTGGTGGAGCTGTGAACAAGCACACTAAATATGTCTGGAAGGAAGTTTCACGGGGGAGAGGGTAGAGCAGCCAACAGACAAGTAAGAATACGTGATTGTGGTACATTTGGATAGTGATAGGCAACACGGGAAACTGAAACCAGGGGAGAGAGAGCAGCAGGAGAGTGGGGGAGAGGTGGGAGTAGATAATGCCTTAGATGGCGTGGCTTAGGACAGCCTCTTTGAGAAGATGGCTTTAGAGGCGGGACTTGAGTGAGAACAGGGAGCCAGCCGTGAGTTTTCAGCAGACATCACAGGGAGTACAAAGGCATGAGGCAAGAATGGCTTTGCCTTTGGTGGAAGAGCCCGGCCAGTGTGGCTGGAAGGTGGTAAACCGAGGGGAGTGTGCCTGGATCCCACGGACCAGGGTAAGAGGCTTGGATTTCACGTGCAATAGAGAAGCCTCGGAGGAGTGTTCAGCAGGTAAACGATTCACTGAGCATCTGAAACAGCCCACTGCGACTACCAGGCAGAAAAGCCATCAACGACCAGCACTTATGCTGGTGCAGAGCTTTTCCATTCACAAAGGCCCTCCACGTGGGCACCCTCATTAGCATCACAATACCGAATGAGAGTCACTGAATGCTTCCTGTTTAATAGATTAAAAAACTGAGGCTCCAACGGCTTAAGTGAAGAAGGCCAGGTAAAAGAGCCAGCATGACAGGACTCAGCTGAAAATAATTAGTGCAGAATCTGTTTGTTAGGAGCTGGGCAGGGGGTGGGAGGGGGGTGGGGGTGGCAGGGGCAGGCGGTAAAAGCAAATTGACCAGCAGCTACAGTTCTATCCATCTCCTTCCTTCCTGTGGCCTGCTTTGTTCCCTCTGCCTGTGGCTTCCCTTACCTAGAATTCCTCCCCAACCCATTTTTCCTCCCATCTATTCTTCCCTTTCTCAGCAGCTCCAGCCAGAGGAGCCTTCTCCCCTTGCAACCACCTGCCCAAGTGTGTATATAAGGATGTTCTGTCACGGTTATGTCAGCAGGTCCTTTATCTCAGAACCATATTCTGCAGATGCCCGTCCCCTGAGTTCTGTTAGTGTCCACAGACACACACCTGATCCCTGTGCCAGAGCTAGGCACGGAATAAGTGCTCAGTATGAAACAGACTTCTCTCCATTGAATTAGGCTGAGCATATCCCAAGTGCTCCCTGTCTTCTAGGCACTGAGTTACTGGTACTTTTTAGCAACTATCTTTGAGAAAGGTGCTATTCCTTTTATCATTTGATACATGAGGAAACTGAGGCACAGAGATGTTAATAAAGAGCTAATGGCTCTTAACCTCCACCATATTTCTTTCCTATTGGAGACAGAATCTCTGCTTTTTCAGCCATGGTATTTGAACTGCAGTTGTTAAAAGTAGGAGTCTAAAAACAAATCAAAATGTTTTCTTCTGTAAACACGTGGAAGAGGCTCTCAAAACTCCCTGAGATGAATCGTCAATCCATTGGTCCACCCATCCATCCATCCGTCATGGCAACCATCTTTCTCTCTGGTTTACGCCAAGTGTGTGGGGAAAGAATAGGTATATCCTGTAGACTGGACAAGAGGGGCAATGTGTGCATGAGGTCTGGCTTGCTTCATATTGCCCTGCTCTTCCCTGAATTAACCCCCTGCACCTCTGGAAGGGACAGAAATATTTAAGACAGGCTATTGACTATCTTCTCTCCTTGTCACTGTTTCTAGTCACCCGTCGCTAGCCCTAGAAAAGTAGCTGTGAATCCAGCTGGGCTGAAGCTTCTGCCTGACTGGTCACCCCAGGGAGGCCAAGTACACTTCAGAAACACACTCAGATGTTCAGTCTGTTGCTCTCCTGGACCGGGGTGCCCAGGATGCCCAGGATAGCAGACATGGCTGCAGCTGCAGTGCAGTAGAGTGGACGTCACAGGAGAGCGTGGACCCGTACCTTCGGCACCACGCCTTGATGTGTCCTTAACCTTTGGGCCTTGGTTTATTCCTTTGTTTGATAAACCTCCTTTTATTTTCTCCAGTGTAAAACCTCTGCTTTGGAAGAGGTCTTTAGTAAGGCAGAATTAAATGATTGATGCCCTGGCTGGTGTGGTTCAGTGGATTGAGTGCCGGCCTGAGTGCCGGCCTGTGAACCAAAGGGTTGCCGGTTCGATTCCCAGTCAGGGCACGTGCCTGGGTTGCAAGCCAGGTCCCCAGTGTGGGGGGTGCACATGAGAGGCAACCACACACTGATATTTCTCTCCCTCTCTTTCTCCTTCCCTCCCCCTCTCTCTAAAATTAAATAAAATCTTTAAAAAAAACATTGATTGAGACTTGCCCCAGCCAGTGGGGCTCAGTTGGCTGGCTGTTGTCCCACAAAGCAAAAGGTCACTGGTTCAATTCCCAGTCAGGGCACATGCCTCGGTTGTGGGTTTGGTCCCTGGTTGGGGCATGTTCAGATGGCAGCTGACTGATGTTTCTCTCCTTCTCTTTCTCCCTCCCTTTCTTTCTCTCTAAAATCAAAAATAAAATAAAAAGATGGAAGCTTTGTTAAGTTGTAACATTAACATGGGACAATGGTCAGCAGAGCTGGGCAACGCCAGCAGAAGACAGGTCCGTTGGTGCTGTAGAGACTCTACTCTAGACTTACGCAGGTACAGCGGTGGAGACAAACTAAAAAGCCGGGAAGGGCCAGACAGGAAACACAAGTGAGTGAAACCAGAGAGACACAGAGACATCGGCACAGCAGGGACTGGGGCCCTCTGTGAGCCCAAGCCCACAGACCAGCCGACTCGGGCAGCAGGCACAACTCTGCTCTAAGCAATGGTTGCCACGGGGGAACACAGGTTCATTGCCGGTAAATCATCCCACTTCTCAAGAAGTGCCAGAAATAGTGAGGTTTATGCAAAATCGTGTTATTTTTAAACATCAGGTATTCCATCAACTTTTTGAAAAGGGTGTGTGGGGGTCAATAAAACATGCAGTGTTAAGAGAAACTACTTGCCTTCCTTTTTAAAAAAGATTTTATTTATTTATTTTTAGAGAGAGGGAAAGGGAGGGAGAAAAAGGAGAGAAACATCGACTAGTTGCCCCTCCCACGCGCCCTGACAGAAGATTGAATTTGTTAGCCCAGGCATGTGCCCTGACCGGGAATCGAACTTATCCCTTTGCAGGATGACACCCAACCAACCAAGCCACACTGGTCAGGGCAGCTACATCCCTTCTTGATGACTCCTCCTGAGAAGAGACGTTGATAAGATTAATGCATGGCCTCTCCCCACTTGTCACTCATCCCTCCCCCAGTGGGGAAAAACAACTTACCTGATAGATAGGTTTGGAAGTAGAAGCTGGGTGTTCAGAATTCAGAGCCTTTCTCTCCCTTTACCCGTCGAGCTACCTACCCGTAGTGCTCTGCCCTGAGGAAGGGCTGCCTACCCCAGTCCAGTGTGGGTAAATCTCTGACTCTGGAATCCTGTGTTAGGAACTCTATGGGCCTACCACTGTAAGCCATATTCTCCAGTACCCTCTTTCTCATTAAGATGATGTACTGCCTTCATCAGCGTGCTTTTGTTCTTTCTTCTCAGTGTGTTCGCAGCTCAGGCAGAGAAAAGGAGCCCCATTTATTGGGTGGACCTCCAGACTCCCACAGTCAGCTCTGGCATCAGCTCATATGTTTGCTCCCTCTGACTAGAAACCAAAGCTTTGGATGCAGGATGAGAGCCTGCTGTGTTCCACTCGGGGGAAGGCAGGAGCTATGCTGAGAATCTTGAGGGTCTTCTGGTGATCCTCCAGGGCAGCACTCGGAGAGGCAGGGTGGAGAAGATCAAGGGGACTGTGGGAGGTAAGAGGAGGGTGAGCAGAGATGCAGGAAAGTCACCAAGATACCTATCAAAGGGGGATAGTACACAGAGTGGAAAGAAAATACAAGGATGTTTTGCACCATCTTCCCAACATTATTTGTGTTCAGGGTCACCTCACAGTCAGGTTATTTTGTGTCAGGGAATGATCTGCACTCGCCCACCCTTCCTAGGGGTAGCACGGAAATACTAACATCTCCCATGACTCCTTCCCAAGGTTGAAAGGATCAAATGAGTTATCTTCGGAGAATCTGACCATAAGACCCTGTTACCTGAACGATCAATAATACAATTCAAGATGCCAAGAAGAGTCAAACTTAATAATTCTGAAACTCACTTTCCAAAACCCCAGAGAACTCAGATCAGATCTTCTTTGCTTGAGGATGATTTAACAGCCATTGGGAACAAGGAAAACTAATGTCTAGAAAAAATATTAAATAGCAAAGCAAACCATTTCGAGGCTTGTTTATTGAACACTCGTTGAGCAGTTACTACGAGTCTGCCGCTGGTCTGGGAACTGGGCATGCACAATTGAATAAGCAGTCTGAACAAAGAGTTCGGACTGATGGTGATTTCCAGCAATTCAATGTGCTGTGTTTTTGTTTCGTCTTATTTTAACTGAAAGTATATTTTTAAAGAGTGTTTGGGAAATAGAACCATACAATAAAATATGTTTTGTTTCACTTCCTTTAGCTGTTATTTTATGACAGCACTGACCTTTTGACCAGAAGCAAAATTCTGGACTTTCTAAATATCCCAGATTGGCTGGGCTTAATGGACTTTCAAAATAAATGGATTGGATTTCTCAACCTGTCAAAATACAGAGCATGAGGGCTTTCTTGAACTTGAGAGGCCTCCTCTGAGTGCAGATTCATAGTCCACCATCTGAACAGGGGAGCCAAGAGTCAGCTTATCAGCGACCTGCTATTTTTGATGGAAACAGAAATGACTGGGACAAAGAATTGAGCTCGGGGAGGTCAGGCTAACTTAAACATGATGTCCCCCAGGGCAATCAAGGCATCCGATGCCTCAGACTCTCAAATGGCAGTTTTAGAGGATTTTAACCCAGCGATAAACCCTTAGGTGTAAGCCCCAACTGATAGCTCCAGCAGGACCAACCCCGGGGAGGGATGCCCCTGGGAAGATGGTCCCAGGAGCCTGTGACTGATGGACAAGTACGGGGTTAGCTATGAAATGATGGGCTGTGTCAACATTCATAATGGAAGGATGACAAGATACTTTGGTGTTAGATCAGCCCAGATGTGTACTTCAGCTTCACTACTTTCTAGCTGTGACCTTGAACAAGGCCTTTGGTACCCCATCTGTGAAATGGAGCTGTTATCAGTACCAACTTCACAGGACTGTCAAAATAGTCAAATGCAACAACCAGGTAGAGTAATGACTCCAGGAAATAGGAGTCCACACTAGCTCCTCCCCACAGTGGGTGTGGTTGCTTCTTGGTCCTATCCAGCATCTCCCGTTGAGACAGCCTCCTTGTATATTAAGTAATGCCCAAACTGGACCAAGTGGAGATCGTGATGTTTTAATGTTTGACTTCTGTTGGTGCATCTTTGTGACTACATGTCAAACCTCACTTGCAGATATTGTATAAAGTGGAATTTGAGGCCTTCTGTGACTGTGAAGCCATTGTAACATGACCCCCTTCCCATTTTACCCTCTCCTGAGGCCCTGCTCCCTCTCTTCTTATGTGAGAGAGCTTAAGAAGTGTTTAAGCCTTGACTCCTCACGTCTTCTCCCCACTATCTTACAGGCTGTGTGACTTCTAAGTACCTGATGCCAATGGGAAAAGGGGAAGAGAGGGTCTCAGAGGCCATTTACTAGGTTGAAGAGACAGAAACTCCCTCGCCCAGAGGGAGCCTCCTCTGCAGGAAGTGTGTTTATTTCACAATTAACAAAAGCAAAGAGAATCCTTTCTAGAGTACGTTTTTCCCTCAAGGCCACTGGTTTTAAACTTCCCTGTCACCCAGCCATTGCTCTGAATGAATTATAGGAACCAATTATTCCGCCGGCATGCGCTGCCTCTGTTGGAGCAGACTTCACGGAGCTCCCTCCTCTGCACATTTCGCTGGGGCCCGGGTGGGGGCTCTTGTCAAGGTCAGCCAGAGGCATCTTACATGACTCAGCATAGGCCCAGAGTCTTCAGGGGGCAAGGGATGAGGTGGCAGGAAGAACCAGGAAGGGAGGAGGGGAAGGAGGCAGCCAATTAACTACCTCCATCTGGCCACACCAGCCGCTCATCCAAGACACTTTCAGAGTGGGTTTGGGGGTCACTGGGACATGTATCAGAAGGGGGCACATGAGAATCCAGCTCAGACTGCGCTGTGCAGGGGTGCAGGAACCTATTGGGGTAATGACACATTTCCATTTTGCTGGCTCCAGGTTTTAGCAGATCATCAAATGAACCTCAAGAGCTGACCCTGATGCTGGGAATTGCCACATAGAAGGGTTTCCCAGCCGGGATGTGAAATAAATCCCGGAATGAATGCCCACGGACAAAAGGAAGTGCCTATCAGCACTGGGCCAGTAAACAACCTGGGGGCTATGATGGCACAAACCAGAGAGGGTTGATGTTACTGGTTTATATGCTTCTGTCTGACTGTTACTGTGAATGGTGAGCCAGGGAGCAATGTCTGTAGCATATTGAACTAGAAAAGGATAGTCCTTGGTGTTCCCAAGTTTGTCTTTCTTTTTAATTCTTTATTATCACCATCACCCTGACCTTCACCACCAACCTTGTTATCATCATTATTGATCATTTTTATCATCATTCCTTGCCTGAGCACAGTCCCTCAATTTACAAAGAACTTCCGCGTCCACTATGACCATTTGATCATCACAGCAAACCCCTGAAGTGAGCAGGGCAGTGCAGCATCCTCCTTTTCGCAGTGTATAAACCAAGGCCTAGAGAAGGTAAATTGCTGGCCCTAAGTCACACTCAAGTTCAAGTCTCTTGTAAGTCAATTCTCAACACTACAACTTTAATCTGAGAATGATATCGAAATATTTGACAACGGAGAAGGCATGGGTGCTGACCAGTCAGGACAGATACTAGCCAGGAACAATGGATGGGCGTGGTCATTCTGGCTCATTCAGTTGTTATCTCCAAGGTCTATGGCCAGAGGCCATACTGTAACCACCTCACAATCTATCTTTTGGTCCCACCGTCTCTCCCCTTTCACCTAAGTTCTTCAGTTCCTAGGTTAACGAGGTGAGGCATTAGGAGCTAGAAGGGTGAGGTTGTTATAATGAAAAGGGAGGCTTTTAATCATGTCTTCCTTGACCATCTTGAGACAAGGCAGCAGGGGAAGGAGTTAAGGCAGGGTGGGGGGGCCTGGGAGCTGTCACATGGGTTTGTGGGCTGCATGAAGTCACCACCCTGTAGAGCAAGAAGGGTGAGCTCAGACCAAGTTTTTAGGGTGTCCTGAGACAACCCACATGGCTTCAGACAGAAGAAGGAAGTCAGGAATCAGGGGCCAGGTGGAAAAAGTATTGAGTAGGGGCCAGCTGGAATCACATGAAAAGCCTGTTTTTCCACTGGGAAAACAGGAGAGTCTGCCACTTGCTTCTCCAGGCGCGAGGCATGTAGGCGTGGTGGCCTGTCTTAGCTACGGGGCTGCGGGTGGGCAACAGGTGTTCCCACCAAAGCTAAAGAAGCTGTGCACAATACGAACACAGTAATTAACAGGAAATAAATCAAACTTTCATTTTCACAGAAGATCCTCTCCTTATTTTTCATTAAAGAATGTTACTCATTCTATATTTAGTTTTATCAGCTGTTCCTATGTGCTATTCTGTAAAAAGTATCTTTTTCCTTTCAAAAGTAATATACATTCACAGTTAGAAAAAATTAATATAGATGAGCAAAAAAAGAAAAGGAACATTAAGATCACCTGTGATTTCTCCACCTGGAAAAACCTGAGTTAATACATTGACATATATCCTTCTAGACATTGCCCCGTGCACAAAACTATCACAGTTATGATGATGGTTTACAAATACTTACCGAACTTTTTGGACTGTGAGATGCACTAAACCATAAGATGCACCTAGATTTTAGAGGAGGAAAATAGGTACAAAAATTTCGAAGCCAAAAATGTGGTAAAATATTTAATAACATAAATAACATAGGTTGCCGCCCCTCCCCTGCGAGCCAGGTAAGCTACCTTCGGACTATAAGACACACACACACCCCTTTTCCTCCCAAATATGGAGGGGGAAGTGCATCTTACAGTCCGAAAAATACTAGTTATTTTATGCTGAATGTTTTCTCTACTGACTAGTTTAGGGATGCTATCTTTGTTTGACAATGTAGACCTAACGCCAGGAATCTGAAAATATTTTATTGCATGGATATCGTGTTGATATCACAAAATCAGAGACAGAATAATATTTATTAGAAACATCCCAGCACAGGGCCCCGAAACAAATCGCTCGTGCCTGAGCAGCATTCCGTGTTTCCAAAGCGGCCATGTAAACCACCAGGCCCCGCGGAACCATATATCACCACCGCATAAGCAGTAATAACAACTCTTGATTTATAGCTTCATAGTTTCTGCCTTGTTCTTGCAGAAAAGTTGGTAAAGGCTGATTAGACCGTTACACCTACTTTTGTTAGAAGATGGAAGATAGGAGGAAATATCACCACAACAAAGAGGGCTGGGAGAAGCCCAAAGGAAAATCTGTTTAAAAAAAAAAAAATCTGGGACTTGCCAGCAGGATATACGGCTCTGCAGATCAGAGCAAAGGAAAACAAACGTGTGAGCTATTTCTTGGATCAAAAGTTTCAATCATCTTTTGGAGGTCACTTCTTAGATGCTTAGCTATCTGTAAATGATAAGCAAGATGGCAAACAAAAAAAAAAAGAAAAAGAAAAATCTGGAATGTGAGGCTTTCAGGTGAAATTGTGGCCACAGCCATCATCCCAAGAATTTCTACAAATGGGGGCAGCAGAGCTTAACATGAAGACGAAGGTGTCTTCCTTTTTATGGTTATAATCCTGCTGAACTGAGCTGCAGCAGAAATGTGTGCAGAGATATGTCACCCGAGGGCCCCAGCTCCTCCATGTATGTATGTATGTATGTATGTATGTATGTATTTAAAGTTTCCAGATTATTTATTTGTTTGTTTATTTATTCACTTATTTAAAGTCTCCAGTTCCTCCACGGAGACAGGGAATCATCTATAGCAGGGCCCCTAACTCTCGGGCCATGAGCAAAGCTTACCTGTCCCCCAAGAGGCTCTGCCTCTTGTCCCCTGCCCTTACAAAACCAGTCCCTGGTGCCAAAGACTGGGAGCCGCTGACATATAAGAAATCATTGTGCGGGACTTTGGACAACAAATATTACAATTATGTGAATACTTCTGATGGAATTTCTGCAGAAAAGTATATGGCCAATTAAATGTGTGCTGTAGTAGGGGTGAAACAGTTTCAGAATCCACCAATTTGGGATTTGTTGACATTTTAGGCATAGCATACCTGAGTCTTGTTTGGTTTTAAAAAGTGCTGATGATCAACTCAGCCACTCTTGTGTTAGAAAAGAAATTCTCTTCTTAAGGAGCTTTCATCTGCACTGAGGAGAAAATTCTTATTCATATGAAAACATTAAAAAAAAAACCCCAAAAGATCTCAATGTTGAGTTTCTATTGAGAAAGTTTCAGGAAAGGAAAAAAAAGTGTTGTGGGCCAGAGAGCTAAATCCCAACACTGGTTCTGAGCTGCTATGAGCAGTAAGAAGAGGAAAGAAAACAAAACAAAAACAGCAAAAAAGCAAAAGTGGATGTTTGACATCATGATAGCATATCCATGAAAACAGGAAGTGGAAGAAATTACAGGCAGAAGATGCTGCAAGATGGATGTAACAAAATTGGCAAAAGTGGAAATGGATGCTGGGAATGGGAGAAAAACTTATAATGCTCAATTTTTTTTGTTACTCTTAAAACAAATAACTTACTGAGTACCTGTCACGTGCCAGGCACTGCATTATGTGCTGGAGATAAAGGTGAATAAGACAGACATGGTCCTGGCCCTCAAGGGGCTAAAAGGAAGGGGCAATAAACGAGTAAGCAAATGAACAGTGACCATAGCCTTTGCTAAAAACAAGAAACAGGCCCAAAATAGAGTCCCTTGCACAAGCCCCACGTCACCCATCGAAGAGTTAACTTAATTACAGCTCCTGCTCTCCCAGAAACGGAATCTTATTTTTTTAATCCAAGATGCATTTTTTAAAAAGTTATAGTTGACATGCAACATTGCATTAGTTTCAGACGTACAGCATAGTGATTTGACATTTATATTCCTTACAACGTGATCACCACCATAAGTCTAGTAACCATCTGTCACCACCCAAAGTCATCACGATAATATCGACTACATTCCCTGTGCTGTACCTCTCATCCCTGTGGCTTGGTTTTCTAAGTGGCGGTTGGTACCTCTTACCTGTCTTCTCCTTTTTCACCCATACCCCCCTCTCTTCTGGCTACCACCAGTTGCATCTAAGAGTCTATTTCTGTTTTGTTTCATTTGTTCACTTTTTTAAGATTCCACATGTAAGTGAAGTCATACAGCATTTGTCTTTCTCTGTCTTATTCACATAGCATAACCTACATCCACCCATGTTGTTGCAAATGGCAGGATTTCATGTTTTGTTGCAGAGTAATATTCCATGTATAAATAAAGCACACCTTCTTCACCCACTTATCTATCGATGGGCACCTATGTTGCTTCTACATCTTGGTCATTGTAAATAATGCTGCAGTGAACATGAGGGTGCATATATTTTTTTTGGATTAGTGTTTTTGTTTTCTTTGGATAAATACCCAGAATAGAACTGCTGGATGTTAAGGCAGTTATATTTTGAATTTCTTGAGGAGCCTCCATCTGTGTCCCACAGCGGCTGCACTGACTTACTGCCCCACCAGCGGTGCACACGCCTTCCCTTTTCTCCACGTCCTCGAGAGCACGGGCTAGTCACTGGCTTTTTGAAAGTAGCATTCGGACAGGTATAAAATATATAACTCTTTGTGGTTTGGGTTTGAATTTCTCTGATGATGAGTGATGTTGAGCACCTTTTCCTGTGTCTGTTGGCCATCTGTATGTCTTTGGACAAATGTCTGTTCAGGTCCTCTGCCCACGAAATAGAATCTTTTTTTTAAGATTTTATTTATTTATTTATTTTTAGAGAGAAGGTAAGGGAGGGAGACAGAGAGGGAGAGAAACATCAGTGTGTGGTTGCCTCTCGTACCTCCTACTGGGGACCTGGCCTGCAATCCAGGCATATGCCCTGACTGGGAATCGAACAAGCACCACTTCGCTTCCCAGGCCCGAGCTCAATCCAATGAGCCACACCAGCCAGGGCACGAAATAGAATCTTAAATGTGTCAGTCAAGGATCTCCTGATCAGCACCAGGCCATCTGCCAGATAGGCTCCTGCTGTCCCCTAAAGGAAAGTGACCTTGCCAGAACCAATCCACTTTCCTTTGCCTAGTATCACTTCCCTGTTCTTGCTCCCTTCCTTCTTTCACTGTGCACAGCTCCGCAGAGCTCCTTTCTATCTGTTAGCTGGGATGCTGCCTGATGCATTAATTGTCGAATAAAGCCAATAAGATCTTTAAATTTCACTCAGCTGAATTTTGTTTTTTTTTTTTTAAAAAAAACATCACTATTAAGAAAACATAAAGGAATAGAGGATATGAGGAGGAGGACCTACTTTAGGGTGATCAGCAAAGGTCTTACTGAAGAAAGCACTCAAAACTGAGACTTGAAGAATGAAAGTAGCCACCACATGTTCCGTGTTGTAGCTGGGGGAGCAGCAGTGCAAAAGCATTGAGACAGGAGGGAGGTGGCATGAGTAAGAGCTGTTAGAAGGTGGCTATGGCTGCAGCAAACTAGTGTGCAGGGTTGGGGGCAGGGGAATGCGATGAGAATGAAGACCTTATGCTGAGAACTGGGATTGTTTCTCATAGCAGTAGACAGCCGGCAATGAATTTTAAGCAGGGAGAGTCACGGAATCTGATTTGTGCTTTTAAAAGATCACCCTGGCTCTACCACATGCCATATATGATAACTAATTCAAAGTGGATCAGAAATGTAAGTATAAGAGCTAAAATGATAAAATATTTCAAAGAGCCCTGGATGGTGTAGCTCAGTGGATTGAGCGCAGGCCTGTGAACCAAAGGGCCACCGGTTTGATTCCCAGTCAGGGCACACGCCTGGGTTGTGGGCCAGGTCCCAGTGAAGGGGCACATGAGAAGCAACCACACATGAATGTTTCTCTCCCTCTCTCTAAAAATAAATAAATAACATATTTTTTAAAAATCTCAAAGAAACATAAGAGTAAAGTTTTCTGACCTTGGATTAGGCAATGGTTTCTTAGATATGACACCAAAGCACAAGCAGCAAAAGAAGAAATTAATAAATCGGAGTTCTCAAAATTAAAAACTTTTCTGTATCAGAATATACCATCCAGAATGTAAAAATACATCCCATAGAATGAGAAATAATATTTGTAAAAAGTCTATCTGATAAGGGACTTGTATCCAGGATATATAAAGAACTATTATAACTCAATAATAAAGACAAATAATCCAATTTAAAAATGGGCAAAGGACTGAATAGGCATTTCTCCCAAAAAGATACACAAGTGGCCAATCAGCACATGGGAAGGCATCGTACATAATGGATCCTCAGGGAAATGCAGATCAAAACCACGATGACATGTTGTTTCCCACCCATTAGGGTGGCTGTTATTAAAAACAAGACGATCAGTCAAACAAACAAACATCAGAAAGGAGAACAGTTCCTTCCAGGGCCTGGGAGGAGGGAGGGAGCAATGGGATGGAGGTTCAGTCTGGGTTGATAAAAACGTTCCAGGGATGGTGGTAGGGAGGGCTGCACAATAATGTGAATGTAGTTTATGCCCCAGAACAGTCGTAGCTAAAACGGTAATCTTTATGTTATGTATATTTTCCCCCAATACAGAAAAGTTTAAAGAGGGGACAGGGCAAAGGACTTAAATAGACATGTTTTCCAAAGAAGATATGTCAAGGGCCAATAGTCATGAAAATATGTTCAACTTCATTGGTCCTGAGGGAAATGCAGATCAAAACCACAATGAGGTACCAGTTCAAACCCACCAGGACGACGCTATGTTTTTAAAAAGACAATAACAAGTGTCGACAAGGAGGCAGAGAAACTGGCATCCTCCTGCGTTGCTGGTGGGGTTATGAAACGGTGCAGCCACTTTGGAACACAGTTGGGCAGCTCCTCAAAAACATTAAACATAAGAATTAACATATGACTCAGCACTCCCAGTCCTAAGTGTACTCCAAGAGAAGTGCAAACACAGGTCCACACAAAAACTTGCACACAAATGTTCAGGGCAGCATTATTTATGATAGCCAAAAAACAGAAACAACCGAAATGCCCATCAGCTGATGAACAAGTGGACAAAAGGCCATATAGCCATACAATATAATATCGTTCTACTATGGAAAACAATAAAATACTGATACCTGCTACAACATGGACAAACTTTAAAAACTGTGCTAAGTGAAAGAAGCCAGAAACAAAAGGCCACATATTGTTTGATTCCGTTAATACAAATGTCCCGAACAGGCAAATCCATAGAGACAGAAAGTAGATTACTGGTTGCCAGGGGCTGGGGGAGGGGAGAGAGGGAGTGATGGCTAAGGAGCATGGGGGCTCTTTTCGGGGTAATGGAGACGGTCTAAAATTAGATATCGGCGATGGCTGCGCACTCTGTGAATACACCAGAACCCACTGAACTATTCCCCTTGAAGGGTGGATTTTATGGCGTGTGGGTTACATCTCAGTAAAACTGTTATGAAACAAACAGCAACAAAGAGGACCACCTGGGCTGTCTATGCAGTAAGCAGAGAAAGGAGCCTTGAAGGAGGAAAGTGGAAGCTGGGTGACCAATTAAGAAGCTACCACAGCGATCGAAGCAACAGATGACAGTGACTCCGGGGGCTGGGGGCAGGGGAGGTGGAAGAGGAAAGGGGAGTGACGAGACTGGGTTTGGGTAAGGCGCTGTAGGGTGGTGCCGCTACCATCTTGCATCAGGGAGGGAACTGGGTTTGGGTCCAAACAGGAAAATCGGCACTGAAGCATGATCCCAGCCCCCGTGAGGTAGCACAATTATCCCCACTTATAGTTGAATATAAATGAAGCTCAAAGTTAAAATGAATACCTTAAATAAATGCAATAAATAATTAACTAGTGCTGTGATTAACACCCACCTGACTCTGAAACCCACGCTGTTCCCTGTATGCTACAGGAGAGGCCTTTAAAAGAAAAAAAGAGGGAGAGAGAGAAACTGGGGTGCAATACCAGAAGGAGGGTAAAGAGGAAAGGGTCAGGCATTCTGCATGGAGCATTTTTGCCATCGGATTCTGGCCTGATACCTTGTATACACTCTGAGAACCAGAGAAACCAAAGAATACCACCCTCGACTCCCAGTCAGTGGGAGGAGGCTGTTAATTCTTCTCAAACCAGCTCACAGCTCTCTCCATTCACTGTGCTGCTGTTTCCTTAGTTCGGTGCCCCCTCATCTGTGCAGGGGACATTGCAACACTCCTAGCTGCCCTCCCTGCTTCCGGTCCTACGCACCGCACTATCCCTGCCCCGGCCACTCAAATTGGAACATGCACACACATGCACACACACCTGTCCCTCTGTATCCCTGTTCCATAGCTGGGGTGCTCTTTCTCAGACGCAAGCCTGTTCATTGCACCACCTTCCTTTAAGCCCTCCAGAGATTCCCTGTTTTGCTCAGCATCAAGTTTAAGCCCCTTACCACAACTTACAAGGCCCTTCACAATCCTGACCCTGTGTACTTCTCCAGCCTCTTCCTCACTCCCCCTCTCCACATGACACACCCTATACACTATGTGCCAGCCACACAAATTATTTTCAGTCCCCTAAAGGTACCAAGCTCTCATTGACCTCGGGCCTTTGCATATGCTGTTCCCTGTGCCTGGGACAGCCATCCCTGTCACCTGTTTGCACAGCTAACGGCGCGTCCTGCAGTGTTCCTTCACCCGCTCAGTTCCCTGTGAGGTGTCCCCATGGCACTCCGTACAGCCCCCATCAGCAGGGTGGGATTAAGGGGTGGCCAGCTGATCGATGAGAGGGAATGAAAAACCATCAGAAATGTAATGAGATCAGAAAACTTCTCTCGTCTAGGACCCCCTCTGAAAGTACTCTGCACGGTTGGGAAGAATATTCTGACAGGTCCCTGGGGGTGGGGCCATGCTTCAGAAACACCAGGTGAGCATGGAAGGGTAGCTTGTCCTCTGTTTGACTTCAAAGTGTCTGGTGGGCCTAGTGGGGACCGCGGGTTTGGGGCCTGAGTGGAACTGGTCGGACTCTGGGCGAAAGGCTGAGTGTTGACGCCAGCAGGCCTCCTTCCTCTGCCCTCCCCCCGACTCAGTGCCCACACCCCCGTCTAGTTGTGTCAGACAGCGGGGGGGGGGCAGGGATGGGCCATCACGAAAACCCCGATGGGCGAGCCACAATTCTGCCTCACGAAGTGCTTGGCCTCTCCTCTAATGAATGCTGAATACAGATTCAGAGCACGTTGGTTTGATGGCGTGTCTAATTATTAGCCCACCCAGTTGCCCACACATTTCTGTCCAGACACACCTGTCTGAGCATCTAGCACATGACAGTAATTTACCTGTCACCCTTGCTAGAGTGTGTGCACCATCATCACTATTAGCATTTGTGTGGTTACTATTATGCCATGTATTAATTCCTTGAATTGTCAAAGTGATTCCTTGAGGTGGGTACTATCTCATCCCCATTTTACAGTTGAGGAAGCGGAAGCACAGAGGAGTAATTGGCAGAGCTGGGTTTCGAACCCAGGCAGTGTGGCTCCATCTTGGGCTCCTATATGGCATGTGCCCTCTTGACGGTGGGGGCTGAGCCATCCTTTTCGCTGATGCATCCTCTGCGGCGGAGCACAGACCTCACACAGGAAAACTTAGTATTTGTTGAATGAGTCTTCAGTTAGTAGAAGACTGTTATTCATTTGTTCAACGAATATTAAGTGCTTTGTATGTGCCCGTCACTGTTCTGGGGCACTGGCACGCAGCTACATGCCTCAGTAATCCCCTTCGTCAGCCTTGAACTTGATGAAGGAACCCCTCTTCCCACCTCTGGCTGAGCAGATTGGAAGGTCACTGCCCCAGTACATAACTCCTTTTATTTTTAGACAGCTTTTAGAGTCTGCTCTGTTCAAAGACTGGCCTTCCTGAGCTTTCCACCTGAAGAGGCACAAGCTTGTTCTACCATCTCATCAGCACGACAGGCTTTCACGTTTGTGAAGCTATTTCCCATGTCTCCTGCAGGTCTCCTCTCATCTGGGCTAAGCTCTCTGGGTTCCTGCCTCAGTTCATGCTCTAATGTATCATTTCCGCAAGGAACACCTTTCCTTCATTTGCTCACTCATTCATTTAAACTTCAGTAATGACTCACTGGGTACCTGGTACTTTGCAAAGCCCTAGGAATGCAGAAATGAAGGATGTTGCTCCTTCTTTCAAGAAACACAGGGTCCACTGGGGGAAGAAGGCACTTAAAGAAACCATTTCAACATGTCCTAGGTGGCAAGGGCTGCGACAGGGACGTGGCAGGACAGGAGAAGCACCCAGCTCCACAGATACATTTTGAGCCAGCCACTCTGGAGCTGTTGTTGGGCTGTGTGCGTCTTGCACAGGGACCGCCAGGACTGCAGAGAGTAGAAGAATTCTTAGAAACGTATTTCCACCACTGTATGTGAACCTTATTTTAAATGTAAATGCAAATGTTATGTTAAATGTTCTAAGAATGTATGTAGGCCAGCACTGTAATGCATGTATTTAGCAGATGGCTAATTAAAAAACAAAACAAACCCTACCCCCCCGCCAAAAAAACAAAACCAAACACAAAAACCCTGGTCTTCATGTCATGAAGTGCTATTAGGCCCATGCAAGTCAAGGAAAAACAGAAGGATAAACAAGCACGTTACCTTTGCTTGTCCTGGGTAAAATCTTGTTTCATTCTAGGAAAGCACTCAGAAAACAGCACCCGGCCCAGGGACCTGGGCTGAGGTTCCAGTCCTGCTGCTTCTAGTTGCAGGCCCCGCCCTGTAGGTATGTTTAGGGGGTTAGAAGAACTAATTAATAACATTACCTGACATATTGCCAGCCCCCATCGTTGGTGCCCAACAAAGGCTAGCGTCGTTTATTTCTGACTTACTGGTTCATCAAGACTTTATTTATTTCTTTTTAGAGAGAGGGGAAGGAAGGGAGAAAGAGAGGGTGAGAAACATGAATGTGAGAGAGAAACATCCATCTGTTGCTTCTCGTATGTGCCCTGATCGGGGACTGAACCCACATCCCCGGCATGTGCCCTGACTGGGAATCCTACCCGTGACCTTTTGCTTTGTGGGAGGACGCCCAACCAACTGAGCCACAGCGGTCAGGGCCACGAAGGTGTTTTAAAACCTTGTGTCTGACTCGCAGTGTATAAGGCTGTACCTCGGCTGCATGCCAGCTGCAAACCTGACCATGCGTCTCCCGGTTTTCAATACTCATTCCACTCCATTCCTCATCCTCATCTGCTTCCCCCTCAACTTCAAGGGGCTTTTTTTTTTTTTTTTTTTTTTTTTTTTTTGCCCAAGCTTCAGGCCCTCAGAAGGTTGACAAACCAACATCGCCACCTGGAGGACATATGAGAATCTGGGTGAGAAAACAATGTCATAGCCCCGGATAAACTAACTCAGCTGTTTTACGCTGGCGCTAACGAGGCCAAGTTCACAGGTTCAGCCGCAAAGGGGCCAATTAGCTTTACATCGAGAGACACGTCTAGCCTACAACCTTGGCCTCCAGTTCACACATGTGTGGCTGTTGGTTACAGAGTGGATTCATCAGTCCAATCCCATTTTTCATAATTTCTTTAAAACCCGACTGTAAGACCGTGTGGAAGCGTGGAGGTGAACAAGACGTGCTCCCTGTTCCTGAGGAGCCTCCCGTCCCCGGCATCTCCCCAGGTGGCTCCTGAGACGTTAATAGGAGTCTGGAGAATAAATGGCTCCACGGAGTTGAATTAGTTTGTGAAACACTCACCTGATCCAAGTCAAGCAGCTTCTTTAGGGAAGGGATTCTCGGAGCCTCTAACGCACTCATCTGCCCCATGGATTTTCCAAGAAGGAGAGGTAAAGTCAGTGTCTCTCAGATAGGGGTGGCCGTGGGCACCCCCACCTCTTCTTTAAAAAGGAGAACAGTAGTGAATCTGTGGGTCCGGGATAGGACGGCTGCCACAGGAACATCTATTTTAAGGAGCAACTCCTCCACGGGCCAAAGTTCCCCGTCTATTGCTAGGTTAAAAAATCAAAGCGCATTTTGAACAGTATCCCATTTTGAAGAGAGAGAACAAAGATGTATACATACTTGGGAAGGGAAAAAAATGAATCAACAGAAACCAAAACGTTAACACCGATGATCTTTTTTGTTGGAGGGGCCGTTGCTTTTCTGTGTTCTTTTATATGTTTCTCAAGTTTTTTGCATTGAACAAATATATGCACATTTTAATTCACGAAGCACGTGCTCTAGAGTGGTACACCGCTGTTACAAGACCTGTCTGAGAACTCTAGTGACGCTAACATTTACTGAAGGCTAAGTCCCCAATGCAGGAATTATCTCAGCTCTCCCATGTAAACTTCACATAAATCCTATGAGGTAAGGCACCATCTCTGGCCCCAATCTAAAAAATGGGAAATTAAGAAACAAAGAAATAAATTCTGTGGAATCAAAATTTGAACCTGTTACATCCTTCTTTGTTGTCTACCTCCCTTAGCCCCAAGACACACACACACACACACACGTGCACGAGCACACACACACGCACTCGAGCACATACACCCCTGTGACAGGGAGGGATGACACCACTCCTCCAGGCAAAGAGACCAGTAGAGGGCGACAGGGAGCTAGCTTTGCTACACCACTAGTGGCTGACATTTATTAAATGCCCGCTGCTGCCAAGGATTATTCTAAGTGCTTTGACATATATAAACATGTAAACTGAGTAGCAGCTGCATTCCCCTAGCCCTTTAAGATCTGCCTTCTGCAGTATTGCTTGGGCCATCTCTGTCTCTTCTCTCTCACTGGCCACGAGAACGCCCTCTGCAGCCTCTATAGCTCCAGGTCCACCGTCATATACCCAAACACCAGCAACATGCTACCTTAACAGACCTCCCCCCCAATCACACGCTGGTGTTCCCTCTGCCTTCCCTCTCTGGGAAGGGCACAAAGGAAAAATGTTATTTCCCCATTCATACAAAGTCCTCCTACCTCCTTTAAAACGCAGACGAGTCTAGAGTCCGTTTGGGTTTAAAACACTATTTTTTTTCCATTACACATACTATCGAGGTAGGTTCTTTTATTAGTTCCAATTTACAGATGAGGAAACTGAGGTCAGGTAACTTGGTGAAGCATCAGTGTAGGTGCGTGACTGGACCGCTCTTTGAGCCAGGCCTGTGCAGCTCCACAGGTACCGAGACTTGGAGGAGAATGAGGACACTCGGAGCTGCCAGGCACAGAACTCCCCCAAAGATGTGGGCCTCACACTAGGTCAGGCTGACTCGGTTTCTTCAGTGGGAGTGGAAGCACACTGACTAGCAGGGACCCTGATTGAAGCAAGCACACGAGTCTCCACTTTCAGGTCAAGAAATCTGGTCCCACAAGCCAGTGCAAGATGATGTCCTTAAGAGCCTACCTCACTGACAACTGTAGCCTCTCACAGAAATCCCTCATTTTCCTTTGCTCATCACCCCCAATCCTGTGACCTTGTTAGGAGCCAGGCAATCATCCACATTCAAAACTTACTTTATTGTGTTTAAAGTTTTCAAAGTATGGAACACCTTTTCTCTTGCCCTCCTTGGATCTAGGGAAAGACGGCCACAAGACCCTTCCCCTCACCGAGTGGCATTTTCGACCCCAGCCCAAGGTCCCAGCTTCCTGCAAAGTCAAACAAACCAGTTTTCTGTCCTTCCACTGCCTTCCAGGTGAGCTTGCCTCTGAGTTCTCCTGCCAACTAGGACTTAAGTGGCAAGCAGGGCTCAGGGCAGAAGGCAACACAAAGCAATCTCGGCCAAAACGATTCCTTCGATACATCTGCAAGGTGCTACTAGCACCTGGGACCAAACGTTCACGGTGCACGACTTCAACATCTCATGATGGAGCAGGAGTTTGAGAAATGGGGCTGAGGGTTTTTGGGGGTCCCAAAAGTAAATCTCTTCTATTGCCATGAAGCAATTGCAGTTGCGCAACTGAAATAGCAGCCCTTTGAAAAGGCTATCAGACCCACTCATGCAGTTGGGTAATATCGTCCAGAGCACCTCTCAGAGACCTGTGTTCGAAGCATAGTGCAGAGTGTGTCAGATGGACACTTCTATTATGTGAAGCATCTCCAAGGTGGGATATGTGTTTCTGACACTGGCAATGAGACTGGCTCAAGCAGACGCCGCCCCTCTCAGAGGCCAACGCGGTATAACATAATGATAATGGCCATTGACTGACCTCCTCCCATTGCCCAGGTCCATGCTGCATGTCTCACACGATCTTCAAAGCAACCCTTGAAGGAAGAGCTATTGTAACCTCTCTTTTACAGATGAAGAAACCCAGGCTCCTAGGCTGGTGGTAGGTAACCAGCCCAAGATGGTACAGCTAGTGGGTGATGGAGCAGCATTCAAACCCAGCACCCTCTAACACTGTGGTTCACACCCTTACTCCCTGCACCATAACTGTATGGTTCATGGGGTGGTGTCCAACCTGCTGTCCATGGGCTTCATGTATCCCAGGATGGCTATGAATGTGGCCTAACACAAAATCGTAAATTTACTTTAAAACATTGTAAGATTTTTTGTGATTACATATCTCACTGTATTTAATGTGTGGCCCAGGATAATTCTTCTTCTTCCAGGCTAGCCCAGAGATGCCAAAAGGTTGGGCCCCCCCATAGTGTGTTTCTTCCATGAGCTTTGGATCTCCCTGAATTCAAATTCTCACTTTATTACTCAATCAGACCAGGTACACAACTTTCTAAACTTCAGTCAGCTCATCTGCCAAGCATGGGGACTCTAATCCCTAGCTTGCAGGGAGGTAAAGAGAGAAATACTTCGGTAACCATACTGCAGGCAAAGGTCCATGTGGATCCGTCCCAGAACCAAAAGCCTTTGTAAATGCACAGCAGGAAGAAAAAGACTTAGTGTGTCAATATTTATTGTGCTTCATTTATAAAGCCTCTGGCCCACCATAGGGGTTCAAGTTGTAGCTATTGCAATTATTCATATATACTTTTAAGTTATATCTTCAAATAACTAACCCAGTTCATCTCACTGAACTGCTACTTCAGTCGATCTTCTTCTCCACCCCTATCACTTTAAGAAACTCTAAGTTGTTTCTCCTCGTTTGTGCTTAAACAGAAAGAGATGCGTAGCACAAGCCCCATCTTAGCAGCCTTAAGCTACGTTTCCTTAAAATTTTTGATTGATCTGTACATATTTGCAGATCTGAATAAACAAGCCCAGGACTCAGGCCCTCCTGGCAAAGAAGGCAGGAGGCCCACCTACGGGCCCGGTTTATGGGGTCGGAGAGGCGGGGTAGGTATTTGACACATAGATTTTCCGCTGGTTCAGCTCATGGGAATTTGTGTCTGATCGGACCCAGAGTCCCTACTTCTTCCTTGATCCAAGACTTTTCGAGTATCACCATTTATCCTCCGTGCCGCAGCCAGAGCGGTCTTTCTAAAGTGTAACTTAGACCATGCCAACTTTCCTCTTGTAGTTACAACGTCTGATCATTCCCCATTGCACTGCTACAATCTGAACTCTCATGAGAGCTAACAACAAGACCCTGCATGATATTGCCCCAGCTGACCTCTCATTTCTCTCACTCTGGTCCAGCTACGATGGCCTTCTTCTGTCCTTCTGTCCTCGGGGCATTTACCCTCACTGTTCCTCCTGCCTAGAACAACTCCTTAGCTAAAAGAGCCTTCCAGGATCTCTCAATTGCACCGCCCCATGCTCTCCTTGTTCGTAGCACTGACCAGCATGGGAAATGAGCTCCTTGGCACATAAGCTCCCCGAGTCAGCAAGAGCAGCCGGGGAACAGTAGGTCCTCAGTGCTCTCCACACTCCTCCCCCTGGTTTCCAGTCCGGCTCTGTGCCTTGCACTCCAGCACAGCTTCCGTCTCCTTTGGCTTGGCAATCCGCTTGGATGTCACTGTCTCGCTTTCTGACCTCTGCTCGCTTGACCCTTTTGACTCCATTTGACTCTCGGTTCAGCAGATTCCTTGGAATTCAGCATCACTCAGAGCTTTGCTTGAGAAACGCTTCTTCTGCCATCCTGGGCCCCCGGCCCATTTCCCAGTGAAGAGGGTTTTCCATTTGCCAGCGTGAATGGAAGCTGCAGTCTCCACCAGCTCTCAGGGCGACAGGAAGGCTGCACATGAAGAGGACCACTTTGACCACTGGCCCTTGAAGAGGCCATGGCAAAAACAGAAGGCAGACCACTCCGAGGGAGGTGAGATCCCTTCTTAGGGATTTTTCTATGTGCCAGGCAGCCAAAACCACTGGATTCTCCAGAAAACTGACCTCTCAGGATGGCCGAAGCTTGAGTGGCCAGAGAAACGGGCCTTGGAACAGAGTTTGCGTCTCCTCCTGGTGGTGGCCAGCTGAGACAGCCGATCACAGACGGTGCACACATATGCTATTCCCTTCCACACACAGAGCAACAATAGCAAACACCACCGCTGTGACTGTCATTTACTGAACTCCATAATCAGTACTAGGTGGCACGATCCCACTTAATTTTCACAGTAAACTAAGGTAGATGGCCCTGGCCAGTATGGCTCAGCTGGTTGGAGCAAAGTCCCATATTGAAAGGTTGCATGTTCAATTCCCAGTCAGAGCGCACACCTAGGTTGCAGGTTTGATCCCCTGTCCAGGTGCATGTGCTCTCTGGTCCCAGCGCTTACAGGAGGCAACCAGTTAGTGCTTCTTCTTGAATCGGTGTTTCTCTCTCTTCCTTCCTCTATCTGTAAAAGCAATGAAAAATGTCCTTGGGTGAGGATGAAAAATAAATTAAGGTAGATGACTATCCCCATTTGACAGATGAGAAAATCAAGGCTTGCAGAAAAGTAAAATAATTTACTCAAGGTTGTATAACAAAGGAGGGAAGGAGCTTGAATTTTTGGCTCCAGCGCTCATGATCATAATTCTTACCCTCTGCACACTCACAGGTAGGTCTCTCCACACACATACACACATACACACACACCAGCCCACACCACACCCACCAAATGACACACTCATTAAGCCCTGACTGGTGTGGCTCAGTGGATTGAGTGCTGGCCTGTGAGCCAAAGAGTTGCCAGTTTGATTCCCAGTCAGGGTACATGTTTGGGTTGTGGGTCAGGTCCCCAGTAGGGGGTGTGAGAGAGGCAAAAACCACACACTGATGTTTCTCTCCTTCTCTTTCTCCCTTCCTTCCCCTCTGTCTAAACATAAAAATAAATAAAATCTTTTAAAAAATTATATACTTGTCAAGAGCTGGGATTTACTTCTCATCCATCACCCACACAGCATAAGGACTGGTCCTTCGTGGACAGCACGTTTTTGTGGATGCGTTCCTGATACTATTGCCTTAGTGTGACACTGTATAGATGCTATAACTAATTGATTAATACTGATATCCATTCCCATAACACAGCACTGTTGGCTTTCCGATTCCCTACTATTGGCCATTTGGACAATTTCCAATTTTTAGTTTTAATTTGCAGTGCAGTAATTTGCTCTTACTGGAACATGGAATGGGAGTGAGAAGTTGAAGATGAACCTAATAAAGGAAAAAATAACATTCTGCATCTTTCATGAGACTATTCAGAATGGCTCCAATTAAGTAATATGGTAATTACACGAAGTAGAGAAACAATACTGGGATTATGATAATAAAATTGGCAGCCCTTTCTACTGAACCAAAATACCACAGTTTTTACTGGGAAAGTACTTGTGTTTAATATATTGTAAAATACACAGTACCCTCCTGTCTAGGCAAGATCCAAAATTTTTTTCAAAAGTGAGTATCAGTCTATAAGCAGAAGTGTCAAAACTCTATCATTTAGAGGGAAAATGTGGCTATTATTTTATCAAACTGATCTTGATTAATAATGACCAGAAATAAGTGTGTGTGTGTGTGTGTGTGTGTGTGTGTATGCCAATATGTCACTTTAGGTCTGGGGTGTCTAGTTCAGATTTCTCGTTTGGCTTCCCAAGTGCCTGTGCGCATTGAACAACCCTCAGGTACCCTCTAGTGGATGAGATGAAGAACAGCGGGGGCCAGAGGTGCCATTTGTCATCTGTTTGTGTATTACATGTCCTAAAAGTAATTGTAACTCTCACTTCTAGGTTAATGTGAAGAATATAGGAATAACGACTTTTTAAAGAAACACTTTACATAGGTTCAGTCACTCCTAATGCCAGACTTATTAGTGTATCAGTGGCAGATTTTATTAATATCAATAGGTTTTTGGTCTGCTTATTTTAAATAACCACTACTGGATATCTACCTTCTCTCAGTCTCTTTTGAAACATGAATAAAAAAATTAATATAATGGTTTTAATCATCTTAAATAGGTCATTAAATATATTTTCAAAGAACCCAGAGGTAAGTGAAAGAAAATTATTAATTTTCACTCTAACGCAAAGAATGAAAATATATATATAACCTAGTACGAATTTCTGTCTTAAGGAAACCTCAGAATGACATGGGCAGAAGAGGCCAGCACTTTCCAAAATGTGGCCTGTGAGATAGCGGCCCTCGGGGGTGGGGCTGGGGCTGGGGCTGGGGCTGGGGCTGGGGAGCTCTCTCTCAGTGGAGAGACATTTCAGATGAACGCACTCCTCCTGTGCCGTTCCCCCACTCAGCTCACACATTTCTGATAACTCGCCTTTCTGCGCCCCTCGCTCACGGGGAGCAAAGGCAGTGAACAGCGCACCACACAAGCTTTTCGGTCGGCTTCATAGCTCAGGTCGTCATTGTGAATTTGAATCCTGGCGTCGTGCTGGTGTAGGAATTCGTGTTCGTGTGTTCCCGTATACACATAGTTATCGTTTGGCTAGCTAGTCAGTGAGTGTGGTCAAAGCACACATACCAAACTGTTAACGGTGCGTCTGTGTGTGGGCAGGGGGGAGGAGTAGAAGGGGATTCCACGTTCAAGGTTATAGTTTCTCTAATTTGAAATTTTTTTAAAGAGTATGCCTTTTTTAAAGATTTTATTTATTTTTAGAGAGGGAAGGGAGGGAGGGAGAGAGAGAGAGAGAGGGAGAGAGAGAGAGAGAGAGGGAGAGAGAGAGAGAGAGAAACATCAATGTGCGGTTGCTGGGGGCCGTGGCCTGCAATCCAAGCATGTGCCCTGACTGGGAATCGAACCTGCGACACTGTGGTTCGCAGCCCGCGCTCAATGCACTGAGCTACACCAGCCAGGGGCTAATTTGAAATTTTTACAATAGGTAGGTTTAACTTTTATAATCAAATACATGGCAGTGGACAAAAGTAGGTTTATAGCTGTGAGTATGCAAAATGCAGTTTATTCTTGTATTATTATTTATTCTTGTATTATATGTTTTCCTATATGAACAATTGTCAGCCTACCTTAGCCCACCCTCTGTATATACATATATATGTTTGTGTGCAAATGTATTATTATATCCAATTGTAGACTTTGAGAAATAAAAAGCGTTTCCCCAGCAAAGTCCCCAAACACGCCTCTCCAGCTCCCACGTGCCCAGACTAATCCAGTCTCTCCTGAACACAGCCCACCCACCTATCCACCTTGTTCTCCCCAAAATGCCCCTGTGTTTGCTTATACCCGGAAGAGAAGACCTGGCTAGAAGCTCTTGTCCCGGTTCCTGGAGCTGAAGCTTAGAGCGCCCCCTTGAGGTCTGAAGATTCCACAGTGCCACCCAGCTCTGGTTGTGGAAGAAGATGCAGCCCGCCCGCAAAGGTGCGTGGTGTCAGAGCTGAAAGCTCAACCGCCCCTTCAGGCAGTCTTGTCGCCACTGGTGTTATTGTTCCTGCGGGAAACCTCCACGCTCTCTGCAGAAATAGTTTCTCTTGCTGAGAGGTATAAAAGTCATTCTCACCAGACTCTAAACTTCTGTTTTCTGAGTCTCTCTAACCCTTCTCCCCCTTTCTCCTTTTCCTTTCCTTCCCACTCTCTCTTTCTACACACACCCCCACACCCAACACATGCACAAACACACACACCACTGGTGTCCAGTATTGTAAGGACACCCCCAAATTATAGCTGCATTCTTAGGGTGCTAACAAAATCGAGTTTCTGAATCAGTTGAATGAAGACCAGACCACAGGTCAAGGTGAACTCATTAAAATCAATATCACCCCAGGGGGCTCTGCCTGGGGCAAATCCCCCCTTGTAACACCCGCTGTCTCATTTTCCACTTTCTTCAAAGTGATACAAGACCCTCATCTCCAGGATGTAATAATAGGCTGATATTTATTGAACACTTCACATACACCAGGAAACGTTCTCTGTGCTTTCTTTTTATGTATTATCTCAATTAAACTTCACAACGACCCTCTAAAGTAAGTACTGTTCTTCTCCCCATTTTGCAGATGAGAAGACTAAGGTTCAGAGAATTTAAATGGTCCCGAGGGATACCAGGTAAATGCCCAGCTTCTTGCAAGCGAGGGGCATGAAACTTGTATGAAGTGATTCTGTTGACACATTTAATGATAAAGGGCTCCATGCCTGCACCTGGGGTGGCTAGCCCCAGGCTTTCAAGCAGGGGTGCATGTACTTCCTGGGAGGGTCAGAATGCCACTGCCTGTTGATGCTATAGGTAAACATAGGCCTCATCTAAGAGTACTGATTTTCCTTAAAGATTTTTTGGAGGAAAATGTTATTTTATGGCCAGACCAATAGAAAGATTAAGGAGTGTGGCATGAACATTTTGTCTGTTTAAGATAAAATGCAAAAAGAGAACATAACACTAAAAGCGTCCCCCCCCCCATGAAAGGCTGCACCTCTGAGCCCTTGGGGCGATGCTTCTCACACTTAGGGTTCATAAGCATTGCCGCGGGGCATGGCTGGCCCCATGGATGGGAGACCTGTGTAGTCCCACTCGCCCTCAGTTCAATGCTCTGCTGCCAACACCTTGAAATTCTTACTATTTTTTTAAATTAGGGGCTTTGCATTCTTATTTGCTCTGGGCCCTGCCTGAGGATCTTGATAAAATGCAGACTGATTCAGTGTAACTGGGGTGATGCTGAGGTTCTGCCACCCCAACAAACTCCCAGGGAACGCCCGCCATTGGCTTTGAGTGACAAGACCCCACCTTCCTCTCTGTTCCTCAGCTTGTGATACTTAAAATGAAGCAGTTGGAGAGGCAGTGGGGAAGGGAGGCAGTGAATCATGTTTGTCGAAATCATAGCAGGTAAAAACACAGACCTCGACTGCCACCTACTCTGCAAAACTCCATCTGTTACTTATCCTCCTGACGGCTCAGTTTTCCCATCTGCAAAATGGGAATGAGATCAATCACCTCAGAGGTCCGTTGTGAGGATGAAATGTGTGTGAAGCGTCTCACGTTCAGAGTGTTCAATAAAGAAGACTACCTTCACACTTTACACAGTAGCTAAGCGTTACACCGCGGCAGGAAAGAAGACATGCAGGATGTCTTTCTTCATAGCAACAACCTCTCTTACTTTCCAGTCTCTCCTTGCACCCAGGAAAATACTCGTGGAGAAAGCAATTCTGTTGAGGAAATATTGTAGGACCTGCTCATTCTTTATGGAAAACTACTTTGCTGACAACATGAGAAATATTATCAGTAACAAGAGCTATAAATACTGTATTAGTTTGCTAGGGCTGCCATAAAGTTCCGCAGAATGGGTGGCGTAAACGACAGAAATTTATCTTCTCGCAGTTCTGGAAGCGAGAAATTCAAGATCAAGGTGCTGTCAAGGTTGGTTTCTTCGAAGGCCCTTCTCCTTGTCTTGTCCACGGTCCGTCGTCCCCCTGTGTCCTCACAGAACCTTCTCTCTGCGAGTTCCACTTTTCCCTTCTTATAATGACACCCGTCATGTTGGATTAGGGCCCGCCCATCCGAATTTATTTTACCTTAATCATCTCTTTAGAGGGCTTATCCCCGAACACAGTCACATTTCGAGGGGTTAGGACTTCAACATACGAGTTTTGGGGAGACGCCATTCCACCCGTAACAGATACAGAGGATAAACCCAAGCGGAAATAACACATGTAAGTGGGTCCACAAGCAACCCGGTCTTGGTTTCAGCATTTGGTGCGATGCCGTCCTTCATTCTCAGGCAAATATGATCCACTGAGGAGGAGGAGGAGCCCTGCCGTGGCAGGAAGGCAGCAAGGGCCAGGGGCTTCCAAACCCAGCCGAGGTGGCGCGCCTCTGCTGTGCTCTTGACCACTGGGAACGTGGGCGAGCCCCTTGATGTCGCCCCGCATTCTTATGTATAAAATAAGCGTAACAGTGCCCACCTCATAGGGTCATTATAAATATTAAATGGGTAACGCGTGTCAGCAGATCTTTTCTTTCTTACTCAGCAGAACACATGGCCAACGGTTTGCTACAGATTACCTTTGAAGGCTGAGGTTTAACGGAGGGAAGCGGGGCATCCTTGTATGCAGGCCTCTGGGGAGGGCTAGGGGCCTGTTTGCAGAGGGAGCCCAGGGATGTTCTTGGAGAGAAAAGACTGATTCCTTTCTCTGTTCCCAGACCTTCTCCCTGAGAGCTGGAGTTAGAAAGATCTATGGGGCTGAATGTGGGCAACACAGAAAAAGATCCAAAAATGGGAAAAGACGACCAGTCCAACTGAGTCAAGAGATGTGAGGCTTGGGATCAGCCTTGGCGACACTCCCAGAGAGGGGAGTGCACGATGGAGACTCTGGGGCCCAGCGCTGGGTGCTGTCTGGGATCTGCACATCCCTCAGGGCCAGTGCGTTTTAAGATCGGTAGCCCTGGAGGCTCAGCTCTGTTAGGAATGACAAGGGGCCTCTCAAGTGAGAGGCAGCCTCTTCCCCTGGAAACCTGCTGGTGAGGAGCTGGGTGGGTGAGCTGAGGCTCCGTCTCGGCAGCATCTCAGGCAAAGACTGGGCGGCAGCTCAGCTCTGCTGCTGCCATTTGCAAAGTTATTCAGTGAAGCTGAGCCCCACTCCAACACCCCAGGGGTAGCCTGGTTCCTGGAGGATGTGGCTCCGTGGGGGCGTTAAAGGAGAACTGTGGACCGTGTGGCTGTGAGCCTGCTGGGGAGTGTAGCCCTGGGGGACATAACAGTCCACCCTCAAAGGACTCTCCCCTCACCCCTGCAGGAGATGCCACTCTCTCTCGCGGCTGGGGTTACTACAGGAGCAGAGAACTGGGGCCGACTGCCGCCACCACACTCGGTGCCTTTCACGCAGTTGACCCACTGAAACAGGACCAAATCCACCTGAACTTCTTGCCCCAGGACACACGCCAGGGCTTCTGGGTTCCTGGACGCGTGAAGGGAAGGGAGAGAAGCCCCGAGCACAGGTTGAGGGGACTTGGGAACTTCCAGCTCTCACCAGCAGGGGGGGCCTGGAACAACGCGATCTGGAGCTGAGCGGAACTTTGTGCCCTGCGAGAGGGGCCCTCGGTACCCTCACCAACACACAGCAACCAACTTTCTTCTAAAAATGGTCGTTGTTACCGTAGGAAGGGTAACTATACGCACATAACCTTCCCACCACCACCGTTTCATTTTCACGAAATAGAAAGAAAAGAAAGAATTTCTTCCTACTAGCAGAAGAATGAAACTCGAGTCAGAAGTATAATTTTTCCTTAGCCTTAACAGATTCAGTAGGAGACAGGACAAGTCCTGAAGTAACCTTCCTTTTACTTTCTTACCTATCCTTCTACCTTTACCCCTTAAATTTCAGTCGCCTACTATACCTATAACCATAGCAACGCAGCTTGTGGGGAATTAAGGAAACTCCTACTCACTCTTCTAGATTCAGGTACATCTTTGCCTTATCTGTGAAGCCTCCTCACGTCAGCCTCAGAGGAGACAACCCCCCAGTTGCCACACCATGGACGTCGTGTGCACACCTGTATCAGAAGGCTACTGCATGGTTTGAGGACTCTGTTTACTTGTCTGTCTCTGTCGCAACCCCACGATCTCCTTGGGCCTATGCACACCCCCAGAGCTTGGGTTAGTGCCTGGCACGTGGGGACTGCTCCGCGCATCTGCACTCATGGATGTTGGAAACTTTAGGGCAGAGGATAGGAGATTGCACTGAACAAGGGTAGGTGGGGCTGGCAAGCAGGTCATCCCGGGAGTGGAGTTGAGCCAGAGTGGCCTGAGGCACGCTGGCAGCATAGCCAGGGAGGAGATGTAAGTCTTGTCCTCCGCCAGGAGAGCTCTGCCTGGTGTGCAGGCTGGCAGAAGCGGGCCAGGGGAGGTAAGAAACTGGAGAAGAGCAGTGAGGATGGAAACGGAGATTAGAGGTGGAGGCATGGAATGGGGAGGGAGAAGGTGAAATCCAGATCAGTGTGCAGCCCTTGAAACAAGTCAGGGCAAGAGGGAAGACTTGGTGAGAGGCGCCTCAGGTTCTACTTTTCAGTGGGGGTGGCTGTAGAGTGGAGTGGGGAGTGGGGTTTCGGGGCTGCACAGTTTAAACAGGAAAAAACCTCTGTGCAAAATTCCTCTTCCTTGCTCAGGGAGGTGGGAAAGGAATCAGTCCAGAAGGGATACCTTGTAATCACACGTTTAACCTTTGAAACTGCCACATTACAAACATCATCTCATTTAAAAGCAATAGGGAGTGATAGCCAAGCAGACTGAGGTTCAAATCCCAGGTCTTCCACTTACTAACTATGCGAATTTACATGAATCACTTCAGGTCTCTAAGCTTTACTATATCCTGTAAATTAAGGATATTACAACCTCCCTCAATGGACTAATAAGAAAAATTTAAAATAATGTTTATAAATTGCTTAGTGCAGGCCTTGACACAAGTGCATGTTTAATACTATCCCCACCCTTGGTCCTCACTTTGCAGCGCTAGCCACGGATATGTTTCTCAAGACTTTCCGAGTGCAGCTAAATTGCACCCAATCGTAACCACGATTTATTTTTTTAAATGGGGTGCAAGGGCTCAATATGTTTGCACAATCCCAAATTAGCACCGATGTCCTCTCTGGGGGTCTGCAGAAGACCACGTGAGTACTTGCAAGCTTTGGACCATATTCCTCTCCTTCCCCTCATCTGTTACCTGGTGGGCACAATCTGTGCCATTTTATTTTCTTGTTCTTTCACCTCTGAGTGATGAAGCAATAATCGTTGCTGCAGGAGCATTTACTCAGCCGAGCTATTTCACCAGCCCTTCACCCTCAAATACACTCTTTGTTCCCCCACTGAAAATGGGGCTGTCTTTCACGGCCAGAGATGACACGGTGCACACTCTTCACCTTCCATGGGCTTTGTTCGTTTTCTTACAATAACAATAGGCTGTGAGCTATCCACAAACTGTTTCACTTGGGATCTCAGCCTTATTAATAAGAAACATGATCGGAGGATTGAAGCAGTAGGCTGGAAATTTGTGCAATTACAATTCCAACCTCAGCCATAAAGCTGTCACATAGCAAAGGATGGATGGGTGGGCATATAGACTGAAATTTCAAATAAGGCGTCTCAAATATGGCTCTGTTTGTGTGATAACCATCTTACGTAGGGAAGGAGGAGGTGGTCTCCTCTGTGTTCTGTCATCAATCTAATTCCCAGAGCATCTTGTCACTTCTTTATAGCAAATTTAATGAGATTCCATATACACGCCGGAGAACACGAGGTGCATGAGAAAGTCAGGTTTCAACTTAGGGCCAAGAAGTAAGGGCAAAACACCCATTTTACCTGTCTTACTATTGAGAGAGATATTTGTAGACACCAAATTGCATTTGTTGTGCCTTAAAGCTGGTCGCGGAAAGATCCCTCATACAATGACATGGTCGGCAGATGCGAGTGAGTTCTAGTCTGCAGATGCTTCGTCCCCCAAGGAAGGTGGGGCTCCATGGATTCTGCCACTTCTTCGGCAAGTCACTTAGACTCTATGAATCTCAGTTTTCTCAACAATATTACTCTTTCCAAGCACACACGGAACATTTATACAAACTGACCCCACCCCCCCGGGCCACAGAGAGGTCTCGACAAACACATGAGAGGCTGCATCACTCAGACTGCATTACCTGTCTAAAATGCAGCAAAATGAAAAATTGCTCAGTGAAAACATAACCAATCACCCCATCATACTGTGCTCTAATATAGTCAGAAAATATAAAACACTTTTCTAAATAAATGCTTGATCAGTTAAGAAATATTACAAAATTATTACATATTTAGGACTAAATTACAACCAAAAAAACTATATATCAAACAGCTAAAGCAGTGTTTGAAGGGAAATGTATAACCTTAAATGAATATACTAGGAAAGAGAAAGATTGAAAATTGATTTGTCAATCAACTAAAGCAGTTAGAAAAGAACCACAGCCTGGATGTTTCAGTGGGGGTGGGAGAAAGACTAAAGGTAGCCACAGAAATTAATAAAACAGAAAAGGGGGAAGAAGAAAGAATATCAAGACCACCAATAACTTTTCTTGAAAAAAAATATAATAGAGAATCTTTTAGTGAGATCTATTAAAAAGAGAGAGGACATAAGTAAATAGCATCAATAATAAGGAGTACATAATAATTACAGTAAATTTAAAAGTAAGAAAATATTATAATCAACTTTATGCCAAGATATTTGAAAAGCAGGTAAAATAATCAGGTTTTTTGCAGAACTATAAATTACCAAAATTAAATCAAGAAGACACAGAAAACTTAACTGGACTTTCTAATAAAGAAATTGAATCATTCATTTATTTAAGAACCTCCCCATGACAAAACAATAAGAAATTCTTTTTAGCGTACAGATTGCCAAAAATCAAAACATCTGCAATGCCAAGAATTGTCAAGGATGAAGGGAAATGGCAATATTTAAATTCGGATGATGGTACGAGCACTTGGGAGAGGAACTGGCAGTGTCTTCTGAACTTGTAGATCTGTACATACCCTGTGACCCAACAAGTCCGCTCCCAGGAATTTGCTCTAGAAAGTCTGGTGCACGGCTGCAAGAACAGATAGGTGTGCAGCGCTGGTCAATGCAGTACCCTTTGAAATGGTGCAAAACGGAAACTAATGTAGACTTCCATCAGTAGGAAGCTTGATAAGTACCATATGTGCATGTATATGCATGCAGTATATATAGAGAGGGAGGCACTAGTAGTTTGAAACAGATGAATTTAAATACATGTTTCAACAAAGATAACCCTTAAATGCAAAACTTGGAAAAAGCAAGTTGCAAAAGTATACATATTGCGTAATATTATGTAAAAGTTTTAAGAACACAAAACATAATAGTATCCATCGTAGATTCAGATAGCTAGACAAATATTGACACAGTAACTTTAAGACCTGGAGGGATTGATGCAAACCCATTTCAAGACAGGGGAAGAAGGAAGGGGAGTAGGATGAGAAATATTTAATCATATTTGTAACAACTATAAAACATAATAGAACATTTTATTTTTTTCAGGAAAAATAAATGCAAATGTGTCAAATTTGGGCAGTGTTCATAGATCACTCTGTATTAGTCTGTGTATTTCTTTTGCATGCTTAAAATGTTTGTGATGTTTAAAAGTATGGAGAAAATAGTACCTGCTCTTCTTGCATAAGCATGAAAGGGTATTTTTCAAATGTTCCATAAACAACAAAGTTCCATATGAGTGGGAGCTGGTGTCCCCTTCTGCCGTCCTGCCAATGGATGTCTCCCGTGTGGCAGAGCCTGAGGCAGAGGTGCGGAGCCAAACCTGAGCCCCTCTCACCTGCAATTCAATGGGTCAATGTTAAGATCATCGTCAAGATAAAAGGCTGGCTAATGCTCAAGTGGCACGTCAAAATGGATTTAGCCAAAAGTGTGGAGTCAGAATCAGAAAGGAAAGCAAAGGGGGGGGGGGGGTACTGGGAAGATGAAAACGAGGGTCCAAGGGTCTAACCAGGCAAGAGGAAATGGTGTGAACACACTCTGGAGATGAAGGCCGAGATCCACAGCAGGTTTTCACACAGGTTGGGAAGTCAGCTCTTTGTAAAAAACAGAATAAACATCGGGTGGGGCTGTTATTTTTTCTGTGAGATACGTTACCTAGCAGTTTCGTAGAATTGGTTTCACTTGTAGAATTGGCAGCTTCTTTGATGATGCTTCCTGCTCTTGAGACTCAGGCTGCTTTTCCTCACACGTCATGTTTGTCTTTGTGTTGTGGAGTGAAAATGGACAAATTCTCTGTTAGTTGTGAAAATGGACAAATTCTCTGTTAGTTAAGAGCATGATCCCTGGCTGGTGTGGCTCAGTGGATTGAGCACAGGCCTGCAAACCAAAGGGTCGCCTGTTTCATTCCTAGCCTGGGTTGTAGGCCAGGTCCCCAGTAGGGGGGGCATGGGAGGCAACCACACATTGATGTTTCTCTCCCTCTCTTTCTCCTTCCCTTCCCCTCTAAAAATAAATAAATAAAATCTTAAGAAAAAGGAAAAAAAGCGGGGGGAGGGGGGTGGAAATGAGCTCCAGGGCCAAACAGACCAGAGTTTGAATCCTGGCTCTATGACTTAACTCGATGTGTGCTCTGGCCTGTCATTAAGTTCTCTGAGCCTTCATATATATTTTTTAAATTTTATTTTTCAATTACAGTTTGCACTCAATATTATTTTGTGTTAATTCAAGGTGTAGAGCATAGTGGTTAGACTGAAACTTCATATTCTCCTTGGTGAGATGGGACTAATGAAGATGGGGCCTCCACCTTTGTGGATTAAGGAATCAAACACTTAAGACTGTGGACCATGTTCTGGGAAAAAATAGTAAATACTAATTAAATCATGGTTCTACAGCTACTGTCAGTCATCTAGAAAGCAACAATGTATTTCAGCAAATGGAGATCTTTTCTTATTCCAGAGTTTTGTTAGGTGAGATAATACTGATTACGAAATTCACAAAAGGCAGTTGATCCCCTCTGGGGCCAGTCCCTTTGCAAATCTGTGGGGTTTCCAGGCAGCAGGGCCCAGGTCCTCTGCAGACAGACGCATTTCTCAGCCTCGTCAGACCAGTCTGATCAGGCCACACGGCTTCCAGCAGTCTCCTTGGGTTCCTGTTCCAGCCAGGTCTATAAACTGAGGTTACCTAGAAAGTTGGTTCTAACATTTGGTTAAAACAACAACAACAACAACAAAAAAAACAAAAGACAAAGGAGAATGAAGAGAAAATGTGTTCTGGACCCAGTTGCAATGGTTGCAAAAACATTATGAAATGTCCTAAATGCCACTAATGGTAAATGCATGTTCTGTGTATTTTACTACAATAAAGAGAATGATACACAGCTAACCCCTGAAATCCACAGACTAATCTACCAGACACAGAGTTGAAGTACAAGCCCTGTAAAGAAACAGGAGCGAGGTAGTCACTTTATGAATTGACGGAGATGTGTAAAAGATGTAAGCGCATCCTTCGTGACAGCTAGAAGTATTCCATTATCATACAAGTGACCTTTAGTTTATCGAGGTGAACTGAAACCCGGATCTGTCTGACCTCCAAGAAACCCTTGCACAGTTCGAACTCAGCTTTATGCACACAGTGTATAATACACACAGTGTGGCAGGTTCCCCTGGTGCCACTCTCGGTGTGGTGACGCTACTGCAGTTCTCCTTCTGTCAAAGGGTCTGGTATAGGCCCTTCGCCACTATTCCATTTCCTAAGAGTGACATAAAACTTTCCTTTTGTTCTTTTCTCTTCCCAAAATTAAAGTCCGGCGTTTGTTATTTTGGACTCCATATGTTTAAAGAGGAAATGAGAATCTGTTAATTTCGAAAGCTTATGACATCGAAGATCTTTTGCTACGTGTTAAAGCGTTTCCCACCCAGTGTGCAGAAGGGTCACCAGCAAGACTCTCCTTGCCCACGTGAGCACGCTGCTTCTCCATCACCAGTGGAGTCCACTTCCTTTCCTGTTCAGTTTGAGGTGGTTTTCTTTGACCAACACAAAGCGACAGAAGTGACATTCTGGGACTTCTGAGCCCAGGCCTTTTAAGTACCAGCAGCCTCTGCCGTCATGGTGATGCCATAAAGAAGTCCAGGCGGTACGACTGGAGGAAGGCCACACGGGGAGGCCCTGCAGACGGGGATGCTCCGTGCAAGGAGGAAAACAGAGGCGCCTCCACTGAAGGTCATCAGTGCGAGGGCCCCAGACCTCCCGGCTCAGCCCGCTCACCAGCTAAACGCAGCTGCAGGAGTAAACCCAGCCAACGCCCCATGAGGCAGAAGAATGCCCAGTCAAACCTCAGAATCATGAGCAGGAGAAGTAATAAATCGTTGTGTAAAGTTGCCAAGTTTGGGGCTGGATGCTTGTGCGGTAATTGACTTGGTGTGGGTCACCGCACGTGCCCAGGAACACACAGGCCTCTGATTGGAAAAGGTGTGTGTTACCTGCATCCTCCCTGGAAACCTCAGTGGCTGCTCGTAGAAGTGCTAGGAAGACGGAAAAAAACTATATCCATTTGCTTCCGGAGTTTTGTGTTAATGTAGTAGGAAAGGCAAGGACTTTGGGGCCCGGCTACCTGGATTTGAGTATGTAGCTGTCCCTCTTTCTCGGGCCCCCACAAACACGACATGGCCTCTCTATGTCTTTCTAAAAACTAGAAATAATCTTTATTTTTCACACAAGGTTCTGTAACCGGAGAAGACACCGGCATTCAGGCTGCCTGTCACTACCAAATCCAATAAGCAATGACAGTGATTGAATCTTTTATGGGTGCTTTATTCAGATGTCCGGCGACCTGAGAAGATGGAGGGTTCATACCCTAACAAACCATCTTCCCCCTTCTTCCCTGGCCAGATCTTTTTATAAGGGGGGTGGGGAAGGGCAAACAATGTGCGGTGAGGGCTTTGAGATTCGGCGGTTGCAACATTCTGGTCCTGGGCCATTAGCTGTCTCCAAGGGGGAGGGGTAGTCGCCTGCTTCTTCCTGGTACGGATGTCCCCAGGCGGTAATCTCCAGCCAGTGCCCCAGGAGGTCGGCTGCTTTTCCCAGGCGGCCAAGATGGGCCTTATCTGTAGTTTCTGAAACGAAAGCTTAACATACACATTACCTGCTAGATTTATGGCTATTTACCTTAAGCTAAAATTTTCCAAGTCTTAAGCCCCTATCAGTTCCTTTGTGGAGGTGGAGTGAGATTTATCCCACAGAAGTTTACTAAGCTCTTCGAATAGACTTGGCTCAACCCATCGCTTTGTCGGCTCTTTGAGAACAAGCTGTTTGTCTTCTCACTTTTTCTGAAGTTCCAAAAATATTTATTGAAGGCATGAGCTGTGACAGATCCTATTGGTGACACAAAGAGGAAGGTAGAATTGATTTCTGAAAATTCAAAGTTAGCTGTAAAGAATGTGTATGAAACTACACAGTGGCATACGCAATTTCCCCTTTTACATACAGTGATTCACTAATTCATTCCTGAGATTGGCTAACTCTTCCCACCTCATTCCCAAGATTTGCAGAAGCTTAAAAAATCACATCAAATATAAAAGGATAAAGTGTAGATAAGAAAATGAAAGGAAAGGGGAAATGAAGGTCAGAACAATAGTTGATTAATCTATAACATTGATTATTTTTAAGCTGATATCTTCACTTAAGATCATTAAACTGTCACGACTGCCAGCATTTCTAGAAGCAATAAAATCTGTTGAATTGGCCACCTGTAGTTTTGCCATAAACCGATCCACTCGGATTTCACTATTCATTTCAATTGGTAGGAAAGTACTTGGGGAAAAACAACCCTCCTCCAGCTGGGCTAAATTGGTCAGTTCATTCTAGGAATGTAACCACTGCGTGTGTGGTGACCAGGGAGGAAGAAGCGGAGACTCATAGGTAAAAACGACCGTATTTTGCTGTGTATAATGTGCACCCATGTTTTTGGCCCCAACTCTTGGGGGAAAAAAATCTTTCGTTTTAATTTTTTAATTCAATTGTTTATTTACTTATATTTAGATGCTTGGGTTTTTTGTCTTATAAAGGAATTTTAGCATTTGTTTTTGAACATATTATGGTACAAGGCATTTTATGAAACAAATAATTACAAAACATGAGAACAGATGCAAGGTATTTTAGGTACTGCCCGTGTATAATGCGCACCCTTATTTTTCCCTCAAAACTTTGGGCAAAAAAGTGTGCATCATGTATGGTGAAATATGGTAAATGCAGCTGGTAGCTAAAAACCAGGCTTCACACTCCTGACTCAATTAGTTATAAAATGTGACCTCGAATAGGTCATTTTTCTTAGGCTTCAATTTCCTTGTCAGTAAAATGGGTTAAGAAACAGCACTTGCAACATAAGGTTAGCATGAGAATTAAATGAGATAATCCACATGCGCATAGCAAAGTTTTAAAAATGGCAGCTGTCGTCACCACTGCAATAGAGAGATGCAGATGGTGGACGAGAGTGGGTCTCCGGTTCTTGGGCAGCTGTAACTTTATCATAAGTCTGAGTAGGTGGGTATCAGTCAGGACCCTGATAGCCAGTAGAGTGGAGGTAATGCGGTATTTTGAAAATTATTAACTTGTTTTTGTATTTAGCTTGTCAGAGCACGTGATTCTCACCCTGGGCCCTCTGAGGCATCCTTCTACCAGGGGAGATTAAAAACCTTACCGAGGAATGAAAAAGGAGATCCAGCTTCTGGCACTCAAGTAGAGGGCTTTTCTGCACTGCTCTAGCTTGGCAAATCCAACTTTTAAGAGATAATTGTCTGTCTTCCTTTACCCCCATCTTTATCCAGGCTTACAGAGACTCATGGAGGAAGAAGCGGTATTATAGGAGAAAGGATAAAGAAGAGAAGACAAACCCTCTGTTGTCCGCTTGGGCCTCTGGGAAGGAGACACCTTGAGGGCTGTCCCAAAGCAACTTGGAGAGCGGTCACGTCACACCCTTTACATTTGGTAGCTCAGCTAGATCAGGCAGAGACAGTCTTGAAGCCTGGGTTTTCTGAGCTGCTGTCAAGCGTCGAAGGGTTGCAATAAGCCAGCCGTGCTGAAGGAGCAAAGCCTCCCAGAAGCTAGTAGGACACTGGTGGCGGGGGGACTGGGGGGAGGGAGGATGCCAGCCAGGGACCAGTCAGGGAATGAGGTGGAGGTTCAGTGGCCTGCAGCCAGGAACCACGAGAGGAGGCCAAGGCAGCAAAGGGGAGAACTGGCCACATCCTCCATCACCCCCATGTCATGTTGTTGAAAGCAGCCTGCTCCGTGTGACCTTGGACAGACCACTTACCCACTCTGGGCATCCACCTCCTTGTCTGTAAAATGAAGAGGCAGGTGCAATCATCTCCAAAGCCCCCTCTGTTCATGAAATTCTATGATTCCACAAATTAATGTCCAACCTTCTCCTAGTACATAAAATTAGTAGTATTAAGATGACCTAATTAAAGTCACGGGTGAACCGGGTAATCAAAGAGTTGCAATGGAGTCATAAGGCCTCATGTCTGATGAATGTCAGACAAACTACCTCTGACAAAAATGCCCTCTGTTATTATATTCAAGTAAAAGGTTAAACAGAATTAACACATTTCTGTTTTATGAATTTTAAGAAGAGATATTAAAACTCTGTGTTCCTTACTAGCCAACAATAAAATGGAACAAGCTATTGATGCAGGAAACAGTATGTATGAATCACAAAATAATCACGCGGAGTGAAGGAAGCTGATGCACGAGAGTCCACAGTGCAGGGTTCCATTCGTGTTAACGTTTCTGTCTACAGTGACAGAGCGCAGCTGAGGGCTTGCTTGGGAGGGGGGCTTCCTGGGGGGGACTACAAAGGAGGCGGAGGAAACTATTGGGGGTGATGCATACATTCACTATCATGGTTATTGGGGATAATTTCACAAGTGTATGCATATGTCAAAATTTCGGAAACTGTACGCTTTAAATATGTGTAGTTTATGTTATGCCATTTATACTTGAATAAATCTGTTTTCTTAAAGATGACATTTAAAAAAGTAAAGGAACCTCTATGCATTCCTTCATTTGTCATCTTCAGTAGGGAATATATTAAAAAATTCACTCTTAGCTATTATATATGGAGGAGAAAAAAAAGGCCTCACCCTCTAATAGTCTCAACACTGACATCAGACTAGTTAGACTGGACCAGAAAGCGGTCATCTTACAAAGCATTAAAATGTTCAATCAAGCCCTGGCTGGCGTAGCTCAGTGGATTGAGCGTGGGTTGCAAACCAAAGTGTCGCAGGTTCAATTCCCAGTCAGGGTACATGCCTGGGTTACAGGCCATGACCCCCAGCAACTGCACATTGATGCTTCTCTCTCTCTCTCCCCCCTTCCTTCCCTCTCTAAAAATAAATAAATAAAATCTTTAAAAAAAATGTTCAATCACAAGATGCCATGCATTTCTAAAGGATAGAGTTTACAATACTCAAACTTCAAGGATTTCAGTACGAATGATGTCATTGGTTTAGTTTTGGCCCATCAGCACTTGAGATGCTGTTTGCTTCCTTTTGGATGGTTTGCCTGCACCTAAGGTACGCTATCGCCAGACAGTAGTTCTATCTCCGTTATAGCCCCCGAGTAGAAACAGCGGGTCTTCCACCTCAGCCGTGATTGGCTGAGAGACAGCAGCAGAAATAAGGAAGACTAAGCAAAAACTCTTAAATACGATATTTATCAATATTGGTCTTGTTCATTTGTTTTCATTTCAAAGAGAGTTTTAGAAATCAATACAGAAGTATCATTTGATTCTCTTCTTGCAAACTCCAAATCGTCACACCTTTTGGGCCTCTTCCTTGGAAAGGAAGGCTTTTAAGAAGCAAGCACTGCAAATCAGAGAGAAAACATGAGAAAAGTGTGTCAGAGTTGCCAAAACAAGAGTCCCTTGTTCCAGGGAAATCTGTGGACTTGAAAAGGTTAGCAGAAGACCAGCTCAATTCATGTAACGGCACACACATGCCGAGTAAGAATTCAAAATGCTCTCTGGCTTCAGAGGGCTAAACTGGTGTGCAACATAAGTAAGGCCACTCTATCCTTTAGACTTTGCCTGTCACAATTCTAAAGCTGACAGTTAGATTCTAAAGCTGACTTTTCTTCTGTATTAGGCAGTGAGATTTTTAAAGCTGAGTTTCAGGGCACATGGTAACCAAGTTTTGTAGATGGGTCGACAATTCCAGCTGTATTTCAAATTCATCGAAGGACTCCTTCATTCTGGAGTAGTCGAGAACTCCAACTTGTAAGATGAGTGACTACCTATCACGTCCCATTATCCTGTCACTCTGTGCATAGCAATGAAGAATGAGGTCAGAATACCAAGAAGGCAGAAGAGTCTTTTGGAATATGGATGGGGTTGAGATAACACATGAATTTAATCTACTTGGTGTGGTGGGTGGAAACTCCTAGGGATGTGGGGGCAGGACAAAGTGAGCATGACAGACATTTTCTCTCCTGCTAATAGCCCCCACCTTTTCCTCAGAGGGGAGCGCCTCACCCCCATTCTCAGCCATGTGGTTTGGATGGGTTTGATCTCAGCTCCAATTCTAAGATGGAATGAAATTGGCTTGAGCTACCTCAGGTCCCTTGGTCACCACAGACTTTCCCAAATAGGCATGCAATGCAGGCAAAGACAACTAGATGCGAGGAGATATTGGGGTGTTGGGGGAGTGATCTTTCCTTCCCTTCGGTGAGTCTCTTGAGATTATTACAAGAGACTCTTCTGCTGAAGGGGAGTTACAAGGACGAGGGGCCTGATCTGCTGGGTAGTCATTTCATTACTGCGAGTGGAGGGCCCAGAGTTGCCAGGAATCTGCCTTGTCAAGGATAAAGCCAGCCCTGCAGAGGGCAGAGGAAAAACAGGGAAACAAGTCCTTAGTGTCAGTCTCTTGTGCTACTGGGTCAAAACATACCTGAAGTCAGATACCACTGTACTTTCAGTCACATAAGTGAATAAACTCCCTTTACTGCTTAAGTGAACTTCATATGACTTGAAACATAAGGGATTCTAACTAATCACTGACCACTTTATAGGGGTTGTGAACAGTCCTAAAGAATGCCCAAAATAAAAATGGTTAAAATAGTAAATTATATATTACGTATATTTTGCCATAGTGTTTTAAAGTGTAACAACACCTGGAAATAAAAAAAAATATGCTCAAACTTATGAGTCTGGAGCTTCTGAGTGTCCCTAAATGTCCCTGGAGAGGTCACCTAATTGTGCAAAATCTATCTGCCCCATCGTCCTCTACAGAGGCTTTTTTTCTGCAGGTGTGTGCAGGCAGCCCACCTTGATGGCTGCAGCTTTTATAATTTTACTATTCATGGACCATCTGGGCTTTGGTTGAAAAAAGGGGGGAGCTGGGTAATTTGTGTGTATCATGTAATTTTCTTTTAGTACCTACTATTGTTATTATTGTGCCAATTTTATAGATGGAAAGACTGAGCGTTAGAGGAGTCAGGAAACTTGTCCATGTTCACACAGGTAGCAAGTGACAAGGCTAGGACTTGAGCTCTTTTAGGGTGATGTTGAAGGGTAAAGGCTCCTCCTAACAGTGTTAGCTATCAGTGGAAAAAGCCAAAAAGGCTGGTCCAAAGTCTCTGAGGCACGGAGAAGCTCTCGCCAACATTTCCTCCTCTCCAGGCAACAAGAGCAGAAAAGCAAACATTGGTTAGCAGCGCATTCACTTCCGCATCCATTATGAAACCTCAGGATCATCTATTTCTAATTAGATGTTTCCCAACAAGCTGTACTTTGAGGAGGAAAAGAACTGAAATTTCTTCTGCTTTCGTTACTTCTGGACTGTCGGTGTATGTGCTCGATTGTGGTTGGCAAAGAAGATGGGGTGGGAAGGACAAGAGCAGAAAACAGACTGAAGAGAAACACGAAGGGCCCTCAGTGACTTGCTGAGGTTGTGGGGTCTGAGCAAGATGGTGATTTGGACAATTGTCCAAAGGACAAAGGTTAATCTGAGGTGTAGCATGAGTTGGGCTCTGAGGGAATGGACTGGGAACGCCTCAAATTCAAAAATGGGCAGAATCTGTAGCAGAGCATGGACAGAAACTGGTGCCCAAATCTCCAAGTCCGGTAATGCATTATTGAAATGTCCAAGCTGGAACTGACGTCCAAATGTCCAGTTCGGGTAAAAGGATGAGGAGGACCTGCTGTTGGGCTTGTGGCTGAACCTGGGCACAAGAGATGTCGATCACACCTCAGGTCTGTGTGATCATTTGGTGTCTAACATCATGCAAACTTTGCTCACATTATCTCACTTAATCTTCCTCCAAGAGGTAGATATCCCTGGCTGGAGTAGCTCAGTGGATTGAGCGCAGGTCTGTGAACCAAAGCATCACCGGTTTGATTCCCAGTCAGGGCACATGCCTGGGTTGCGTGCGGGCCAGGCCCCCAGTATGGGGTGTGCTAGAGGCAACCATACATTGATGTTTCACTCCCTCTCTTTTCCCCTCCCTTCTGCATCTCTCTAAAACAAATAAAATCTTTAAAAAATATATTAAAAATAAATAAATAAATAAATAAATAAAATTTTTTTTTAAAAAAGAGGTAGGTATAGGCGGAGAGAGAGAAGTTTAGAGAGTCAGTTGACTCACCAAGATCCCTACATCGGTCCAGCCATAGACACCTGGTCTTTGAGGTAGACGGCCTACGTAAGGAACTGAGATGAGACCTTGGGACTGGGAAGAGCACCTGGGCCATTGGTCTAGGGCCAGAAGCTTGAGACTGTATTCTGGTTTTCAGCCCATCAGAGTAAGTCAGACTCCTGGAGGTCCCGACAGTTGCAAAAGCAGAATTGACTCTCTGAGTAGCAATAACTTTCATGATTTGTTCAGAAAGGAATTGCTGAGCCATATCACAGGCAATTATCAGAAATAATAATGGCTTTGAGAGTCTGTCTCTTGAATCATATGTAGACAAATTGATCAATTCAACAAATATTTATTGATGTCACATTATGTGCTGGGCACTGACCTAATTGAGAACAAAAAGATACACAAAACACTTTCAAGAAAAAGACTTTTTTAAAATTATAAGTACAACATATTATAGAAAACTTGTGAAATACATGTATACAGTCATACAAGATGATACTGTGAGGTAAACCGAGTGGATGGTACATGAAACCTCTCTGTACTATTATTTTTGCAACTTCCTGTGAATCTTTAATTATTTCAAAATAAACAGGTTTTTAAATATATTTTCTTGATTATGCTATTGTAGTTGTTCCATTTTTTTTCCCCTTTATCCCCCGCCCCCGCCCTGTACTCCCTTCTCACCATCATTTCCCCCCTTAGTTCATGTCCATGGTCATGCATGTAAATTCTTTGGCTTCTCCAAAAAAGGCTGTTTTTGTTGTTGTTGTTGTTGTTGTTGTTTTATGTAAAGGAAGCCTATCTATGTAGGTTGGTGCTGTTAATTACAAAGATATTCAATATGCCATTGCAAATGGAATTCTGCTGATGTTTAAAATGTAAAATTTTTAATAAAAAAGATTAAGTCTAATATAGATCTGATATATTCCACTTTACCATTTTAGAGTATGATGTGGGTCATATCTTTTAATAGTCAACTATAAAGGACTTGGACTTACAAGAAGACCCTCCTCCTGAGGTTCACCCTCCCAGACGCCCATTCTCAGTGATGCCATGGGTTCTGCTCCATGCTGTCTCCCTGGAAACTCAGGCTGCCTGGACAGTTCTTGGAAATGCTGGTTCACTGCTGCCGTCACCACTTCCTTCGGTAATTACTTGGAGAGCTTGGTCGCAAAAGGCTCTAGAATCCACCACTTGCTCAACCTGAATATTTGCTCGAAGCAAGGAGCAAGTTGCCACCCGTAAGTTCTCCCAAGCTAAGGGCAGACCCCACCACGCAGATGAGGCAATTGCAATAGCCCACAGTCCTCTCCCTACTCTCTGGACAGTCCTATCAAAATGACTGAAATTTTGGAAAGCGATTTCTCCTCTTCAAAGTCACAGGCTGGCTAAAAGCAAGCTCAATTTGCACTACTAAGCAGAACATAAAATCTCAGTCTGTGGCATCATCGTGTTGATTTAAGGTGAGCTGCATAGCTTTCTTGGAGACTAATGGGTGAAGATTTGCCTTACATATAAATAAATGAAGAGCTCATTGTGGTGAGTCTCCCAACACCAAGGAGCTAGCTCCACAGGCAACTCCAGAAACTAAAACAAATGACAGCTTCCTTGGAGGAAGAAAACCTTTGCACATGACATGCATGCACACGCAGCATGCACACACACAGCATGCACACACATGGGAGCTCACACATTTACATATTTTGTTCTTAGATTTTTCTTACTTTTTATATTATCTTTTGAGTTCTTTTTACTGGTACCCCACAAAATAATAACACAGATCACCTATAAACACACAGTCACAAATAAAATTAAACTAAAAAAATGAATCATTCCACTGTCTTTTGATGCATGTAAAAACATATGAATATACACATATATTTCACTCCAGTGCAACCACTAAGTTAGATATGAAAATTGTACACTAGGTAACATATGTGAAAATCGGACAAGAGAAGAGGCTGGGTGGAAATAAGTCATAGAAGGTGAGCATTAGAAGGTATGGTAGCTGGTCTCAGAAATGGCCCCGAGGGACCACTCCTCTTGGTAGCCACACCTTTGTGTAGTCCTCTCCCACGGGGAGTCTGGGCTGCCCCTGCTCCTTGCTTTAACCAATAGAATGCAGTAGAAGTGAGTGATAGGAAGCCAGTTCTGAGCCCAAGCCTTGAGAAAGTCAGATAGCTTCTGCATCGCCCATTGAGGAGCCCTGCGTCACCATGAAAGGAAGTCTGGCTATTCTGCTGGAGAGACTGCTTGGGGCCAAAGAAGCCCTGAGGCTATACAGAGAGAGAAAGAGGACCAGCCCTCCCAGCATTCCAGCTGAGCTCACCCTTCCAGTCATCTCTACTCGGCTGCCGTGTGAATGAGTCATCTTGGACTTTCCGGCTGAGTTGAGCCCCCTGATGACCATAGTCACACGAGCAGAAGAATCACCCAGCTAAGCCTGGCCAGCACAGACGTTATGAGAGTTTTTAACAATTTAGTGTGCCCTGGTCGGTGTGGCTCAGTTGGTTGGAGCATCATCAGGTTTAATCCTTGGTCAGGGCATGTGCCTAGGTTGTGGGTGCAATCTCTGGTCGGGAGCATCTGGGGGGCAATTGATGTTCCTCTCTCTCCTTATTCTCTCCCTCCGTTCCTTGATCTCTAAAAGCAATGAAAATATGTCCTTGGGTGAGGATAAAAATTTTTTAAAAATTTATTGTTCTAAGCCATTAAATACTGTGATTGCTTGTTATGCAACCATAGATAACCAAAAGAGAAGGCATCATAAAAATGATCTAATCATAGAGATCATTCAGCCAAACATTCTCAGTTGGCTTCTTCAAAGGCAGTAATTACTTTCAACTGGGCCAGAAATACAATTTTGGTCTCAAGTTTAGTTGAATATTCTTTCTATTGATTCCTAAAGGATGAAGGATGGCCATTGACTGAGTTTTTTAAAATGACCAAGGAGGGCAGTTTTGCTTGAAAAGGACCATTGACAGTTACTTGGGCTTTAACTTAATCTTCCATTTATTACAATTGTATGTTAAAAACATTTTTCTTAGGTTTTAAAGTTTACCTTATAATTCTTGTTATTTTAGTTAGAAACCTAATAATGTTATTTGGTGTTCAATTTCTTAAAATTTAATATTAAATTCTCCCAAATTACTGGTCTCAAATTTACAAATGTAGTAATTAGATCTGTTTAAATATTCTAAACTAAATTTGCATAATATCTCTTCCCACCTCTCAAGTACTTCAGATAATTTATGGGAAAGACTTACAACACTTACTCATGAGATTTTCTTCAAGTACTTTGGTAATTCTTATAAATGTAATAAATCAAACTCCTTATTTGGAATGAATCAGCATTTCTTATAAAGAGTCTAATTCTGTTAAAAATTATCTTACATCCTTCAGCTTAAATTTTCAAGTCTAAAATAAATTATGTATTTCACACAAAATAAGCTCATTTGATTCTCTAACATGCCAGGTTCTCTTACACAGTAAGCACTGTATCCGTTAGGACACCCTGTAGGTCATGCTGCAGCAACAAACAATTCCAAACATCTCAGTGACTTAGAACAACAGTTTGACTTTTCACTCATGTTCCATGTTCCCTTTGTGGTAGCTGAGGAGTCTCCTGCAGGCCTGGTGAGTAGGGACCCAGGTTGAGAGAGAAGCCACTGAATGGAGCGTTGCTGGCGGTAGAAGGAAGGAGAGAAACTGGCAACCTGTGCACTAGTGGTTAGAGCTCGAGCCCCAGACAGACCCCCTGTTATTTCTGTTTACACAGCCTCGGCCAGACAAGTTCTGTGGCCACATCTAACTCCACGGGGGCAGGAAAGTGTACAGTCCTTAACATATTCCTCTGCTTCTGAAGCAAAGAGCTGGAACTACTTTCTAAGAATAGCACAAATGCTGGCTGGGGTAGCTCAGTGGATTGAGCGTGGGCTGTGAACCAGGCATCGCAGGTTCGATTCCCAGTCAGGGCACATGCCCGGGTTGCAGGCCACGGCCCCCAGCAACTGCATATTGATGTTTCTCTCTCTCTCTCTCTTTCTCCTTCCCTTCCCTCTCTAAAAATAAATAAATAAAATCTAAAAAAAAAGAATAGCACAAATGGCCACCACATGCACTCTAAATAGAAAATGTAATCCTGATTATTATGAACACAATACTAAGTTTATTGTTATTGGTAAAACTTACCCATTGGCGTGTTAAAGAAGCCAGCTTGTGCTGACTTGCTAGAGTGGATTGTTCAATTTTCAGAAATTTTACAATAATAATTAGAATTTAAATTATACAAACTAATTAAATTTCATAAACAACTTAATAATCAAATTTAGATAAATTAACATCTACAATAAAGGTAATAAATATTTAAAACTCATTATTTTACTACATTTTACTATTACCTATGTTGTTAAGGTCATTTACATCTATTGTGTCTGTTAATGGTAGAAATAATTTTCATTGTTGTTCTCTGGCATTTCTTCCCAAATCTGCCTTTAGTGACACGTCATTGTTAGCTTACTGTTGGCCACGGTGGGAATAGTCACATGATGAGAATCAGCAAACACTACAAATCAGGGTTTGACTGACAGCTTGGTTGCTGGTCTAGATTTAAGAAAGTGATGGAGATGTTAATAATGATGCTCCAACTTAACTGTGGGTGGTCTCTATAACCATTACACTGAGGGTAACACAAAAGATTGAAGACATATTTTTCCGGGATTTGAAAATTACGTCATTCAGTTAAGCAGTCAATCATGTCATCAATAAATAAGTGAAATCCCAAGATGAACCTTCATGGTTTCACTTTCATCTTACCAGTTAGTGAAAAGTATTCACCAACATTCATATCAGAACTACACGTATTCGTCATTTGCAACCATTGGTTGACTGCGGACGTAAGATTTAAAAGCAAAAGTATTTTGACAATCAATTGCTATGTAAAACTTAAAATTAGAAGTATTCTATATTGTTATGTTTATTATGTGCTATTCATCTTTTATAGCAATAGCATGTACACTAAACACACACATGTAAACATTTCTATGTACGTATATAACATACAGACACACGAGCATGCGTTCGCACTCCTATCCCCCAGAGGGCTGGTTGTTGAACACTCCCCAGCACCCTTGGGCTTACTTCATGTCGGTACACCTTCCTGAGGTTGTAACTTCCGGGCAAACCTTTTAACTCTGAAATTGGAAGTTTACTGAAACCTGCCAGGCTTGGCTGGGTTGACTCTTAGGTGCTTGTGATAAGAAATTTAAAAAATAATCACCGTGATAAAAACAAACCAAAAAACTCCCCACAGGGACAGAAAGACCGTGGACGGACCAATGGGCTCGTTTCTGCACCGTGGGAAGGAAAACGCAAATCGGGATCCATGAAAAGGCGCTGCCTCCGCCTCCCTGATGAGGGCAGGCGTGGGGCAAACGGCGGTCTGGAGGGCTGTGGGGCTGCTGTGCACTCAGCATTCAGGGAAACCTTGCTTTGAGCACTATAGGGTCCAGACCATCAGCTCCAGTCCCCAGTCTGGCCTACCAAAGTCGTAGTGGGCATTGTGGCTGTCACCCCCTAGGTGACAGTGGCGAACAAAACTTCTCTTCACACAGCACAGGCTTCAGCAGCACCCAGGAGCAGATGGAGCGAACTTTAGGCTCAAGCAGTTCGGTATGACTCTCCATCCAAAGCTTTGAAACCCAAGCTGGAGTAAAGGCTTAGGGTCAGATGAAAACCGTTTTCTAGAGAGGTAGTGGGAGCTTAATTTTAGAATGGAAGAGGGGATGGGGAAAGAGGAGAAAGGGGAAAAGAAGGAGAAAGGCAATTTCTCTGGTCTTTAAAGACCAACCAACATTAAGCTGGGTTGAAATCTAGCACCATGACAATGAGCGTGACGTTCATCCTTAAAACAGATGTATTATGGAAGGACAATGAGAGCTCTCACATAGACAAACCCTGCTAGGTTGCCGAAGTGTGATGCCCCAGCATACAGGAGAGCTTGCCACCAAGCCCAGAGCTAGGGAGGCAAAGGTGAAGAATGTTTCCTAAAGAAAGAAGGGACTTTAAAAGGTCTTTTAAAACTGTTTCCTAGACCTCTAAATTTTAGGCCCAACATCAGCCAAGGCCTCAGTTATTCTGACCAGAATCGTAGGTCTAAATGTTAAGTCATCTAAATTCTCTGAGTCTGCATTCTCTCCTGTTGGTAAGATGGTACCCGTCTCACTGGATTCCTGTGCAGATTAAATGAGAACACATACAGAGTGCTTGGCACATAGTAAGTGGTCAATAAACGGCAGCCATAATTATTTCTACTCAGGCCTTTCCATCAGAATTAGACTAGCAGTGCTTTATATTAGATTTTTTTAAGTCTAAGGAAGTGCTCAACCTAGGGTGTATTTCTCTAATTTGTTCTAGATTAGAAATGGCTTCATGAGTGATTTCTCCAGAAAAGTTACTGAGGGTGTGTGATTAGAGCAGGTTCCCTGGGACTTGGAAGAAACGATCTAGTCTGACATGTAGTCCTTCCTGCTCAGTGGCCGTCAATCATCTTTTTTTGTTACCTGTATTTCAGGCATCGTGTACAGAAAAAAAAAATAGCCCCCAAAGGACCCGTGCAAAGCAGGTCCTTTAAAGACATGAACGTTTGGGGGGGAAACGTGCCACTTGGTGGTTCTGCTGTGGTGTCATAAACATTTACTTGAATGAATGGATTTTTAATCCCCTGAACTCCACAGTGGAGAACCTCTGGGAGAATGTTCAAATTTTGTTGCCAAGCTGTGCTTACTTGCCCTAATTTCCAGTTAACTTTAGCATGCCCAGAGGGTAGGTGGCACAACACTTTTAGAGCTTTTAAGGACTTACCAGGCAGACATTTTATGTCCTGGAAGGTCCCTGGCTCTGCAAGGGCGTGTCCTGCCCTTGCCCTGAGCCGGGGTGCACACGGATGTTTACAGCTGGTCACACTCTGTTCCCATGGCAGATTAAAGGGAAAGACCCCAAACCAATCCATTCTCTCCTCTAGTAGTAACAGAAGTAAGGTTAGGTTTGTTCTCCTCATGGGGGCTAACAGGCTAAGTTAGTGTAAGGGTGAGTCATTAGCTGCCTCTAAAGCCCCTATAGAGATCTTTGTACTTCTTTATCATTGGTGCCAAAGGGAGAGTTCCACCTGCAATCTCCAGAGAGTTGGCTGGGCTTTGACTTAAAATGCCACTCCTTTTTCTAGGAGTCTCTGTGTTCTGTTCTGACTGAACTACCAGCTTTACTGTGATCCACATGCTAGCATTTCTGCCTGAAAGGAAACATGTGACCTTTCCCTCTGTTTGGAGGCTAGCGGCAAATGATGGCCGACGGTGATTCATGGACATGCACAGTTTTCCCTGGAAACTTCACACGTGTTAGGAGAGAGGGAAATCTGAAAGATCCTGTATTGCCTTCAAATCAACTAAGTTAGGATTTGGAGCTTTGAGATTTTGGAGTTAAGGTTCAAAAACATTTCAGTTCTCCAGCCCTTCCCAAGTATCTTCAGAGAAAGTGCTGGAAATATTTTGAATCCCTGCTGGTCAATTAGGTAAGGTCCTGGAGCATCAAGATGAGGGGTGTTGGTATACAAGGGGCATTCCTATGGGGCTATTGTGGCTTCATGTATATCATCCAGCTTGTGAAGTCTGAGACCCAGGACTTATTGGCAGCTCTACGTCCTTTCCTTCTGATCAAGTTGCCTACGCCTGGCACTCCTCGGTTGTTCAGGCATTATCGCTACTTTGTGGTGGAGACAGACGCCTGATTATATCACTGCTGAGATTTCACAATCCAACCCCCAACAGGTCCACTGGGATGTAGTTTTAGGCCAGTCTCTAATTCCACTGGGCTAAGTATAAATATGCTTCAGGTAGCACTGCTCTGTGCTACCTTGTCCCATAGTAAAGACTTCTGGATTCTATGGTATATTCTCTGGGAGTAAGCTAACACCAGATTTTACCCCACCCCTAACTTGAATGCACTAAGGCCCCTGGTGTCAAGCCGATAGCTCCTACAGTGACTCGAGCAAGCTCTCTGTCCATTTGCCCAGAACCTGACATCCCCCAAGAGACGGTTGGGACAAATTCACTATGCACTTTACCCCTGTTTTCATTGTCACACCTGTCATGGGTATTCCATTACATCCACGGTCTCGAAGTGTGGTCCTTGGATCAGAGTATCCATATCACTTGGGAATTGGTGATAAAAATTCTCAGGCCCCACTCCAGATCTACTCAATCAGAAACTCTGGCAGTAGTTTCTGATTCTGCTTGAAAGCAATCTGTGCTTTAACAAGCTCTCCCATGATTTTGATGCACATTTAGGTTTGAGACCGACTGTGCTACAGCATCACCTCCACAAAACACTTAGGATTTCTTTGTTCTTGGATCAGTTCCCCACTGTTCTAATGCACCACCCCCACCCTGACCCCTGCTCTCCAAGGCACCCTAGAGAGCAGCTGCTCTGTGATAAGCAAACATTCCCCTTTACCTTCCACATCTTCCAGGGATGTTCCCCATACCTCTTGTGCTAAGTGAAACCTCTCCTAAAGCAGCCCTCTGTGGCGGCAGATCTGTATTTGCATTTATTGACAACTTACTAACCTCTACTTACTGTTTACTACTTGTCCTCATACCTCTCCATTGGTGTTTCTAGATCATTACTTCTTTCCCACCCTCTTGTAAAAACTCCTGCTCCTTCTAGGCTCATGCCCTGGGGTTATACCACCCTGCCCCCTTCTCATTATTCAGATCTCTCACAGCAGGCCCATCCAGAGTCACTTCAAAGTCTGCAGCGGTAAGTCCATGGTGATGGCTAACACCTGACCTCTCAATTCGCTGACCACCTTATTTCTAATGACCTTCTCCTTTTGTCCTCTCCCATCGACGCCCATGGTCACATACAAAACCTGCACCCCTTGAAACTGCTTTACCTCCACAATCATAAATACAAGCATCCCATCCCCGAACACAGATTCTCGCATTAGAATTTCCTCCACTCCAACCTCTTTGAGATACTTAGTTCCCAAAATTACCCTCTAACTTTCTTCATATAATCATCTCCTTGGTTCCTTACCCAGCTTTGACTGGAAGGTCTATCATTTCAATTAGTTTTGCAAATATCTTCATTTACTTTGTTCTTCTGACCTCTTGGTTACTACTCTGGCAAAGCCCAATCATGGTTGACATCAACCATCAAAAAATCAGGTACTGCAGAAGCACCAACTTTGGGACAGGTGCTTTTATAGGCACTGAAGATGCAAAATGGACAAGTCAGATCAAGACCCTAACTTTGTGGAGCTTATATCCTGCTGTGGGATTGGTGGGGTTGGCAGAAAATAAGCACACAGTTATTTAATATATGTCAGGTCATAAGTGTTTTTGAGGAAAAATAAGTAACAAGGAAGGGCACTGAAAGCAATGGGAGGTAGGAGGGCGGTGGGGGGCAGGGGAGCATGGTGCTATTTTAGATGCAATAGTCTAGGAAGGCATCACCGAGGAGGTGACTTTTGAGCCGAGGCCCCAGTGAGCAGAGAACCAAGGCATGAGAGGATACTCTAGAGAACAGCAGGTGCAAAGATCCTGGGGTGAGTATGTGCTTTGAGGAAGAGCAAAGTGACAGCAGACTAGAACGCACAGAGAGGTAGAAGATGAGGTTGGGAAGATATCCAGAGGCTGCATCATGAAGGCCATAGAGACCTAAATGAGGACTTGGGACTTTGGTCCAAAGAAGCCATTACAGAGTTTTAAGCAGCTGATTGAAATGGTCTGATTTCCTTAAAAACAAACAAACAAAACCACTGTGGGTACCGTGTAGAAGTTCTGCTGAGGGAAAGGCATGGATGGAGCTGGGTGCAGCGAGGGGCCTGCTGCTGCGGTCCAGCTGGGAGACAAGGGCGTTCTGCTGGGGAGTCAACCACACCCTTTCTCTGTCCTCTCTCTGGAAGTGCGGTCCCTGAGCCAGCATTGTCCACATTGCCTGGACACTTTTCCAGGTGATGTAAACTCCCAGGCCCCACCCCACTCACCTACCTATATTGACTAAACTCTGACCCTTTACATCTCCTTTCATTCTCAGCAAATAACTCTCACTTCTTACTTCACAGGAAGAAAGTCTATCATGCAAGAATTCCTTCAATTTCTGGCTGCCGTATCTATAAAATTATTTCCTTCCAGTCTGTTTATGCTAACCGTGGCTTCTCCCTCTATCTGTGCTTGCCATTAATGTGTGCTCGAGTCTGTGCCAGCATGTTAAAAAATAAGTAACTTCCCCCACCTCGACCTCCACCCCTCACTCTGCCTGCCTCAAAGCCGAACATCTTGGAAGAGCTGCCTACATCCCCTCTCTCTCACCCAACTCCCAATCAGGCTCCCATCCTTTCTGATTAGTTTGTGCCCAACCCATACTGGTTGTTAAATATTTTTAGTATAACCTGTCTCAGCTGAAATCAACAGATTTTCTGGACTCCATCTCGACTGTTCACAGTCATTGAACACAGTCGACTAATGGAAACAGTCTCTTCTTTTGATTTTTGTGACGGCACACCCTCCTGGTTTTCTTCTTTCACTTCTCGGGTTTCTATGCTGACTTTGCCCACTGGCATAACCCTTTAGATGCTGGAGTTGTCCTTCTCTTTAATATCTCACTAGATCTTACTTATTCTCACCTCATGACTTCAGTTACTAAACATGGGAATGAACCCCACATTAAAAGTTTTTATTTTTTAATATTTTATTTATTCATTTCTAGAGAGAGGGGAAGGGAGGGGGAGAAAGAGAGGGAGAGAAACATCAGTGTGTGGTTGCCCCTCACACGCCCCCTACTGGGAATCTGGCCTGCAACCCAGGCATGTGCCCTGACTGGGAATCAAACTGACAGCCCTTTGCTTCACAGTCCGGCCCTCAATCCACTGAGCCACACCAACCAGGGCCCCACATTAAATGTTTAACCAAGACCTATCCTCTGAACTCTAGACCTGACTCAAATATCTTCTTAGCAAATCATCTGGATGTCTCATCAGGTCTACAAGCATAACATGTGTAAAATCCAACTTTCCATCTCTTAGCTCCCCATCTAGCCCTTCTACAGAAATGGTCCCACCATCCCTGAGATGCACAAATCAGAAACCTAAGAGCTACCTGTGACTCTTCTTCCTCCCTCACCACCTTTTCATCTTTCATCAATCACCACATTCTATTTGTTGTCCCTTCAAATATGGAGCACATATTAAACCCACTCGATTCTCTCCATATCTCCTGCAAGCCTCTGGTTCAAGCCGCCGTCACTGATAACAGCGGCCTCCTGGACTCCTGCATCCGTATTTGCCTCCCTCCAGCCTACTTTCCACAAGGCAGCCAAAATGATCTTTTTAAAAACGCAAATCTGATTAAGCCAATATATCCTGTTTCACTCCCATGGGGTTCACCATGAGGTCACATTCCTCTTAATGGCCAAATCAGAAGACTTGGAGCCCTCCGCTTCTCTCCCCTCGGTGATAACTTTGGATTCCAGAGGTTCAGATTCTCTCACCGGATGGAGCTGGAAAACCTGCTCACATTCTTTTTGACTGTTTTGATTGTCAGTAAAATACCAGACTCTACTGGTCCTCTGTTTTCAGGTAGTCCTTATCTTTTTAAAGAATTTTTTATTAAATTTACTGGAGTGGCATCAGTTAATAACATTATATAGGTTTCGAGTGTACATTTCCACAGCCCATCGCCTGTGTATTGCACTGTATGTTCACCAGGGTAGTCCTTATTGCTGAATGGTCTGCAGTGACTGGGCACAGCTGTCCACCAAATAGCCCACGGTAACCCTTGTTCAGTGAAAGAAAGTGTTTTGATGATCCAGACCCAACAGTGTTTCAGTTCTGGAAATAAGAAAAGAAAATCGTACTTTCCAAGTGTTCTATCCAACTCTGTTGGCTCAGCGCCACGGTAGGTCTAGGAACAGATGTTAAAGCTCCTCCCTCACACAGCTCTTTTACTTCACACGCATGGATAAGGAGCACTGGTAGGTGTCAGAATCTGCTTGCGTTTCCCCAAATAAGACCTTAATGCCCTTGTGAATTAGTGCAGCAAATTGACTGGTTCCTGCTGAAGTCTACTCCTGCGGTGCATGAGGCCCGGATGCGAAGGATGTCACCAGAGGCCAGGAGCCTGGGCCCCAACACTAGTCAGGATGCGCTTAAAACCTGGAGTTAGTGTGTAGTCAACTTCTTTCCGAGAAAGAAGTTTATTTTTAACCAAATGTCCCTGACACTCTTTAACTTCCTGTCTTGCATAGGTGGTCTGACCACTAACTCAAGCTAGAAATACAGGAGATTCCCAGAAGCTACCTTCTCCCTCAACCCGAGTATCTAATCAGCCACCAACCCTGATGAGTCTACTTAGGAATATCCTTAGAATTCGGCTCTGGCACTGTCTTGGTTGAAGCCCTGTCTGTTCTCTTAACCATTTTAATCATTTTCCTACAGGTCATTAGGGCTCAACGTCCAATCCAACCGCCATATTGCATTCAATGATCTAAAATATAAATCTGGACCTGCTTCTGTTCAGTTTAAAGCTCTTTAATTAATCCCCACGGTCTCTTTCAAAGATAGGTTTCTGAATCTGAGGGCATGCAATGGAGGGACATCCAAGGAATTGCGAATTATATGCAGAATTTTATATGCACATTTCCAGTAAGATGGCCAATACTTTTAACCAGAACTTCAGGGGAATACATTTCCATAGCAAGGCTAAAGTCTATAGTTCAAGCTCAAGCTGTTTAGCTGGAATGAGAGGGATTTTAATGACCTGGGCACTGCTTACCGGGCCACTCATCATCTGCATCTTCCTCTCTGCCACTTCTCCCCCATTAGTACACCAACAGCATGGAATTGCTTAGGATTCTTACAACGTACCATACGGTTTATGCCTCCATGTGCTTTTGAGCATGTTTGCCAGGCCTTTCTTCTTCCCTTTACCCACTTTTGTCTTTACAAATTCAGCTCCGGCAACATTTCCAGAGAGCCTTCCCTGATTCCCTCCTGTAAAGAATAACTACGCCCACTTATGAGCCATCTCTTTTTCTTGTTCACGCTTCTTGTTTTGCCATATTTTTACCCATAACAATATTTGAAAGAGACCTTTTTTATTTTTTTTAAAGATTTCATTTGTTTATTTTTAGAGAGAGAAGGGAGGGAGATAGAGAGAGAGAGAAACATCAATGTGTGGTTGCTGGGGGTTAAGGCCTGCAACCCAGGAATGTACCCTGGCTGGGAATCGAACCTGCGACACTTCAGTTCACAGTCCACGCTCAATCCACTGAGCTACGCCAGCCAGGGCTGAAAGAGACCTTTTTTAAATTGAAGTCAGTATACCAACAAAAGTGTGCAAACTGTAAGCATGCAGCAGCTCCATGATTTTTACAAAGTAAATACACCTGTGTAGCAACTGATCTAATGAAGAAATGGAGTATCGCCAGGACCCCCAAAGCCTCTCTTGTGCTTCATCCCAGTCATTAGCAAACCTCAAAGGTACCCACTGTTCTGATTTATTTTTTACCATAAATTAATGTGCCAATTTTTAAAAAGTCTTATAGTCTTGCGTCCAGCTTCTTTGGTTCAACATCCTGTGTTGGACTCATCCATGTTGCCACTCGTCACTGGAATTTGTTAATTTTCACTGTTATATAGTATTCCATTGTGTGAATATGCCATTTAGTTGTCCTTTTGTACTATTGATAGACATTTGAATCGTTTCCTTCTTTGGCTACTAAGAATAAGAACAATGCTGCTATGAACAATCTTGTCCATGTCTTTCAGTGACCATATATACACATTTCTATTAGGTATATGAACATCTAAAAGCAGAATTTTGGGATTCTAGAGTATGTGAATATTCAGCTCAGGGGACACTGCACAATACTGTTCTGAATTGGCTGGGCCAGTGTATACCCCCATTAGCAGTGTCTGAGAGTTCCTGTTGGTCCACCCTTCGGAACACTCATTTCCTTGAGGCCCTAGAACTGTGTCGTATTTAGCATTGCACATCAACAAGTACAGGGCCTGGCACACACATGGCGCTAAAGGGGTGTTTGTTGAGCGAACACACTCAAATTGGAGAAGTAATAGGGGCTGAGAAGCCTCCCTAATGCTAACATCAAGGTGTTTTTGATAAGTGATCATATACCTTGCCTAAGTTTAAGTCCAGTCCTCATCATCAGGCATGTTTGGGTGTCCCCCTGCTGCTATGTTGTTCTTTTGTACTTTCTCAAGGTCTTACTAGCTAGGGACTGCATAGCATTGACTAGGAATGTACACATCAGAGCTGTGATAATTCCAACCATAGATTTAAAGTTGAGACTTTGAAATATAATTGTATTTCCCCTACTTTTTGGAAAAATCACCTCTAAGCCACTGAAAGAAGCTAAGCCTTGTTTAAAGATACCCAGAGATGCACATCAAACCTACAATGAGGTGCCATTTCTCAGTGGGATACAGTCACAAGGATGGCTGTAATTAAAAAGGCAGATAATAACAAGTGTTGGTGAGTATGTGAAGAAATTGGAAGCCTCATACACAGCTAATAGGAGTGTAAAATGGTATAGATGCTATACCTAGAGAACTGAAAACATGTTCACACAAAAACTTGTACATGAATGTTCACAGCAGCATTATTCATAACAAACGAAAAGTGGAAACAACCCAAATGTCCATCACTGCTGAATGGATAAACAAATTGTTCTGTAGACACACAATGGAATATTATTCAGTCATAAAATAGAATGAAATACATGCTACCACATGGATGAATCCTGAAACTATTATGTTAAGTGAAATAAGCCAGGTTCAAAGGCTGTATATTATGGAGTGCCATTTATATAAAATGTCCAGAATGAGCAAATCCATAGAGACAGAAATCAGGTTAATGGTAGCCAGGGCCTGAGAAAAGGGTGTAACTGCTGATGGGTACATGTTAATTTTGGGAGTGATAAAATGTACTAAAATTAGACCATAGTGATGGTTGTATTACTTTGTGAATATACTAAAAACCACTGAATTGTACACTTTAAAATGGTAAGTTTTATGGTATATAAATTATATCTCAACAAAGCTGTTATACATCAAATTGGACTTTTAAAAATAATTTACTTTTAATCTGAATTATTATGCAATAAGCTTATATTACTCTTGCAAATTCAAAAACCAAAGGTTTTAAAAATAGACTTAATTATGGTTTGTGTTTTTTCCTGTGAAGAGGTGGCAAAAAACATATTTCTTGCAACATTATCACCTCTTTCTTTTTCTCATCATACCTGCCTATGCCGTCCTAGAGAACAGGCCTCTTTCTTCTTCAGGTGGATGTTAGCACAGCATTCATAACATAAATGTGTGACACCTGCTCTAACTCCAAAAAATGCCAAGGAGTGTGACCCTGCAGGGTGCCAGGGCTGTTAGAGGCATTTAGTTTAGGCAAGAAAAGTCTAGAGAAAAGATTGCTAGTTCCTTCTCTCATAATCCTCTGGAAGCAATGGTCTTACTGGAACATGACCAGGCTGTTCAACATCCTCTTCTATTTTTTTTCTTCTGGTCTTTTGAAGGAGAAAATACCAAACAAAAACTAGCTGCATGAAACATGATATTATACTAGGGTCATCTCTGATCACTTTTTAAAATGTCCTCTTACTGGTTTTTCTTGCTCCAATATTAAAAAAAAATTTTTTAACTCCTCTAATCCTGGGTTTTGCAGAATGTGTTTCCCGGACTAGCAGCATTGACAATACCAGATGACTTTTTAGAAATGTAAATAACTGGCCCGCCCAGATCCACACAATCCCACTCTCCTGGGTCTAAGGCCCAGGGAGCCTTATCAAGGCCCCCAGGCTATTCTGAAGCACTCTCAAGTTTCAGCCCCACGGGCTCTAATACCTGCCCCTTTTTCTTAGCCATCAGCTTTTTAAGTAGGATGCAAAATAGTCCGCCCAACAGATTTGCTGAGTCACCTCCCATTCCCATCTCCTGACCTTCCATTCAGTACTCTGCTTAGGTTCTTCCCTCAGCATATTTCTTTCAACAGTTTGGAATCCGATTGCACCTTTCTGAATCAGCAACTCGAGTTTGTGGTCCTTTTCCACCTATCTGGTGATTGCCCACATGCCCTGCTTCAGAGGTCCTTACAGCACTTTGTGGGAAGAAAGAAAAGAGGATACCTTGAAAAGAGGAGTTTTTGTTTGGCCATTTGTGATACTTATTTTTGTGGAAGTGAGTACGCTCCTTCCACGGTGCCTCTGAGAATCACCAGCTTGAATGTGCAAAGGGGAGTTTGATTTTTAAAATGCATATTTCTAGGTCTCAGATTCCGGGGTATAGATACAATGTCTGGGGTGGAGTCCGGGAAGGCTGGTTCTGGTGATTCTGAAGGCGCAGGGCCTCGCCTCCTTTCAGAAGCACCGCAGAATGGATGAGCTGAGGTGGGGCTTCCCCTCTCCTCTTTGCAAAGTCTGCACCCACTGCACATCTGCACTCAAGAGAAAATAACAAGTAACCCAGGACCTACATCTTTCTGTAACACGTTTTATGTCTTTAACTTAGCAATTTAGTGTTAGGGAGATCTTTAAATCAAGTTCTTAGACTCTCAAGTTTAAAAAAATGTTATTAACATTTGAACGGTAAATCATTAATGCAGGGGGAGGTGCTGTGAGGTGTGAAAGTTATTCTAGAAATAATACATATCCTGACTGTTGTAGAAACTATCCTGAATAAGCTAATTACCTTTATATTTATATTCTCCTAGTATGTAACTTTGAGATACAAACTTTTATTTCTTCTAAAACTTGTTGAGCAGTTGTCACTTTGAAAGAAACTCTTCTTCACGGAAGATTATTATTCACAGTGGGTTGTATGCGTTAGTGGGAGAAATAAATTTATATACTATATATTGACTGGAAAAGACCATGATTATATATTAGTTGCGAAGATGGAAGGTGACTATCTGTTTATAGTTGTGTTGTGTCCTTTCTTTCTAAAAACTTTTTTTCTTTTTTTGCCACTGTCATCTTGGTATTTTTACTTGTAAAGTACTGGAACAAATAAGTACATTTTTGGTCTCATAAAAGAGAGGTGCTCAGTCTCAGCATTACTGGCATTTTGACCTGGACTATTATTCTGTGTTGTCCTGTGTATTGTGGGATGTTTAGAAGTGTTCTTCACCCCTACCTCCCGCTGTCAACAGCACCCCCCCACCCCAAGTTGTGACAACTTAAACATATCTCCACACATTGCCAAATATCTCTGGGGAAGAGGGCAGGCAAAATCGCTACAGGTTGAGAACCACTGAAATACAAACATCAAATTAAGAGAATGTATCATTCATTAAACTAACTATATGGAACACTTTAATGCCTGGTCAAAATATTTTTGCTTTTATGTTGAAAATAGTGCATCGCTTCTGAGAGTGTTCAATAAGAAACAACAGTATTTTGTGAAATCTGATAAAATTATTTGGGACATATTGTACCTCTACAAAATATGAACTATATTTCTGAGCATAGTATTACAATGAAGAAAAGGTAGACATAAGAAAACGCAAGTGGAAAAGAATGTTACCTCAGCTGACCACCACAGTGTAATAAGGGAAAGAGGCAGCATGGACCCACAATAGTAATAACAACCGATATGTGAACGTAGGCGACGTTTACTGACAAAACATTTGTGCCAGGCATATTATTGCTTTTGATGGTACAGAGGTGAAAACAACTGCTTTTTCCCCCTGAAAAGATCACAGTCTAATGGTGCCTCATGAGCGTATAAATAATTATGACATCATAAAAAAGGCAGTACTGGAAAAATTATGATACAAATGTCTACTGCTGAGTTGTAAAATGACTTAAAAAACAAGAGCCTCAGCTCCCTGCATAGCACAGTTCACACCTAGGCTAGGTTTCTGTCAGGCTGCTGCAGGAAGGCAGTTAATGTAATTCAGAGAGAATTTCCCCTCTTTTGCTACAGATAACCTTGGCATTGGCTTATTGGATGATTCATATTGAAGCAGCTGAACTATTTTGCCAAAGTGATCAGGATAAGCTGTCCAATTACTCACTTCATGTGACTGTGGAGACTTCAGATTGCTGTTGTCTAGTGAATCAAACAAGTGATTGTCAGCTTGGGAGATCTGTGTTATTAAAATATATTCATACTGGCCCCAGCCAATTGCACAGCCAATAGTTCAGTTGGTTAGTGCATCATCTTGATAGGCTAGGGTTTTGGGTTTGATCACCGGTCAGGTTAGGGCATGTACAAGAAGCAACTAATGAATGCATAAATAAGGAGAGCAACAGATCAGTTTCTTTCTCTCTCTGTCTTCCCCCCCTCCCTCCCCCTTCTTTTTTCTCTCTAAAACTCAATTAAAAATTAAAGTATATTAATATTGGGTAGAACTTTAGTACCAAGGTTTTTAGAGAAAGTGTTTTTTTGTTCACAGACATAGTCTGTGTTCCTACTGTTTTTCTGGGAAAACTCTATTTCTATTTCTAAACATTTTTCTATTTCTTCAGTGAGATAATCCAAGTACTACATGGCTTTAAGTCAGAAAAAAAAGGTTAGAAAATAGTAAGTACAAAAAATTTATATAAATATAGCTTTAGTCCCATTTTTGTCAGGTAGGAAATAGACAAATTTGGTTTTCTGGGACCATGATATTGGGCTGGGCAAGATACTGCTTTGCCATAAGTTTATTGGTCTTCCTGGACTTGCTGTCCTGAACAAACAGCTACAAGAATGTCAGAAAAACCAACGAAATGGGATTGGAATGTCCTATTGTAGGAAGTGAAAACAGGAGAGGTATGTAGGTCGACCAAATATTTCTGTTTCAGAAGACTTTCTTCTGGGCATCTGATTGGGATAGGATCTCTGTTTGCTGAGGTCATGTGACTCTTCCTGGCCAATGAGGTGTGACCACATAGGATGCCAGCCTACCTGTCTAAAGTATATGACACTCCACATACTCCTGAGTTCTTTTTCCTTATGGCACAGTAGTCAGCAACAGTCAAAATGTGTTTTCCCCATCAGCCTGAATGTACTGTGTGACCACTAATGAGCAGAGTCCTCTGTGAACCACGATGGATAGATATCACTTGCTTTAGGCCAGGGGTTGGTAAACTTCTGTAATGAACGAGACAGTATTTTAGGTTTTGTACATGATACTGTCTCTACTTTGCTCAACTCTGCTCCAATCCTCACTCTGCTCTCCTGTGGCACAAAAATTGCCACAATATATACATAGATGGATATGGCTGTGTCCCCCAAAAACTTTGTTTACAAAAACAGATGGAGGGGCACTTGGCCCAGGGACTATCTATAGTTTGCAAATCCCTTTTTTTAAGTCACAGAGTTTTCAAGATTGTTACTGCGGTACCGCCTAGCTTTTATCTTGATATACTGGGTTGTGAGATGGACCCCCAAAGGAGACTCTTGGCTATCTGTGCTGTCACCTGTCTTTCTACCTCTTAACAATCTACTTTCCTTTCTCTTGAAAGGCTCAATTTAGCAGACAGGGAATCTTTTACGTTTCGTAATTGCTTCTGAGTCTGCTACTGAGTTGTAATGTGTCAAGGAAAGGCAGAAGAGGCCTTTCTTTCTCACCTTATCACAAGTCCTCAATTCAAACCTGAATCGTTAGCGGTCTCCAAGTCAACAGTTCTTGTACATTAGCTTGCATCAGAGTCACCTGATGGGCTTGATAACAAAGACTGCTGGCTCCACTCCCAAGAATTCGATTCTGTAGGTCTGGGGGAAATCTGCCTGACAGAGTATTTCATGTCTGATCTGAAAGCTACTGGTCAAGTTCTAAGGAATAAAGGAATGACTCCCTCCCTGGCCACCCCTGCCCACCAAAAAAAATTCCAGTATGCATATAAATCAGCTGGGGTTCTTGTTAAAATGCAGATTCAGTAGGTCTGGGTTGGAGTCTGAGATTTTGATAGTGATACTGGTCAGGCTGAGTACACTAAAAGCTGAAAGAAGCTAAAGAATTCTGATCTTTCTAGCCTCTAGGCTTGCAGAGTGTTTAGCAAAATGCTAAGCACAGTTCAGGGACTTAAATCTTAATAATCTTAGGTTAGCTTTGACTTCTCTCACACAACATGCAACTGGCAAACCCTGTTGGTTCTACAATCACAATGTATAAAGCATTCAATCACCTGTCACCACATTTACTATAACACACTGACGTTGACCACCACTATCTCGGGGCTGTATTATTTCAACAGCCTCCAAATTGGGCTCCCAGTGTCTGCTCTTGTTCCACCCTCTATCTCACCTCTGATAGCCACTTATTGTAAATTCTTTATACAGCACGAGAGGATTAAAAAAAACCCCCCACAGGTGCATCATGTGACAACTCCTCTTAAAAGTATGCATGCAGTGACTCCATATTTCATTCATCAAAAGCCAAAGTCCTTACAATGGCCTGTCAGGATTTACAAGACTGGCCCTCTGTCATGTCTCTGACCTCATCTCCTGGTCTGTTGTAGAGACTGCTGCCTCCTTGCTGTTCCTAGAACTCACCAAACACACTCTGGTCTCAGATCCTGGCACTTGGTGTTTCTTCTACTCAGAAAATTCTTCCAAGATAACTGTTTGGCCTTTCTCATTTCTTTTAGTCTTAGCTCAAGTATCAGTAAGGCTTTTCCTGACCACCCTGCTTATTTTTTCTACCACTTCACTATCTGACATATATTTATCTTCTTATCACGTATAATGTAAGTTCTATGAATATATTTTTGTTTTGCTTACAATTCCTATCACTAAAGAGTTCTTAACACACAGTAAGGTGTTCAACTAATATTTGAATGAATATCTAACAAACTTTGTAGCTAACTGAAATATCTTGATGGAGGCTGCAGTGGTTTCTCTGCAATGCATCCTAGGCTCCCTCAGGATACACTGTTGCCAGCATTACTCATTTTAGTCTCCAAAGAGGAGTGAGTTTGGTAGAATCCTCTCTAAATCCTTTTTTCATGGAATTTGTTATTTACTGTTGTCATACATTATGTCGCTGAATTTTCTGCTGTTTATATTCCTTTTAATACATTTCCTCCCAGTACCTGGCTCATTTTCTGTTCACTGTCCACAACCATATCCACCCTGCTCCTAGGTTAATTACAAGACTGGAGTAATTCTCTTGGGGCAAAAAAAAATTTGTTTTATTTCATTAAACATTTTCTTAAAAGTTTCAGGTACATCTAAATCAAGGAAAAGGGTCTAAATCGCAATACACGGGCCAACTGGATAAATGTCATCTTAAGGTAGCTGACGATTATTTTTAATGAGTCTGGAGTATGTTGCTCATTTCCAACGCGTTCTACAGAGAATTCCTAGGTTACAGGGTGATCATTTGTGGGGGAAGTTGTCTTTTTAAGACCTTTTAGCATGTGGGAGTTTGCTTGCTTTGCATACAGAATTCTAGGAGCTGGGATTGCACCACCCACCCCAGGCACCCCTTACTTGCAGAAACCTTTTCCACCCCACCCCACCCCCACCAAGTAAGAGCTCTACACACGGCAGCAGCCAGCTTCAGATCCAGCTGCTTGACACCTATTGTCCCCGTTTGGACGTCAAGCGATTTCGCCTTAAGGACCCTAGCTTCGATTTCGTTCAAAACTCAAGGCATCGCTCCTGCAATCCTCTGGGCTGTCCCGACTTGTGCGGAGCGGCCACCCCCCACAACCAGGACTTGGGTAAGGCTGGTAAGAGGCCGAGGGGGTGGGGCTTCCCATCAGGCGTTTGCTCTGGGCAGCCCGAGCAGCAGCGAAGGTCCCCGCCCGCTGCTTTCCCCGCCCCCTCCGTCCCAGAGGGCTGGCTGGCTAAGTCCCTTCTCCTCCTGGCTCTCCGTCTCACTAGCTGCGGCTCTCGGTGCAGCGGGGACGGGGCGAAGCGGCCTGCGCACACGGAGCGTACAACACTGCCCGGAACGCACTGCCACCGTTGCCCCTTCAGCCGCCCACTCGGGATCTCCAGCGGCCTCCGCGCGCGCACGGTGAGCGCCATCCCGGACTGAGGCGCTGATTGGGAAGAGGGCTGCTACTCCTAGTGTCCTAATACCTCCGGATCGCCTGGACCGTCGCAAGGAGCTTGATCCTCAAGTCCCCGCCCCCCCTTCTCTCCCCCAGTCGTTTCCAGTGCCCTTCTCCACCCTTCTCGGCCTCGACCTCTCTCTTCCCTCCCTTCCTCGGAAGGCGTCTGTGCCGGCAGGCCCTCCCCTGCGGAGACCGTTGCACTGGCAGTTGGCCGGCTCTGCGAGGCCCCGCCCCCGGCGCGAGCCTCGGTGCCCCGGGGCGGGTAGGCCGAGCCGGCGGCCCGCGCGGGGAGGGGCGGGACCGGAGGCGGTGCGAGACCGGGCCGGGCGCTCCGCTGGCGGGTCGCGCGCGCGCGCTGGTCGTCCCTTCCTGCCCTCGCGGTGCGCGCGCGGTCTCGTCCCCACCCCCACCCGCTCGCGCAGGCTCTTGCTCGCTGCGCGTTTTGTCCCGCGTCTCGCCCCGTCCGCCGCCTGACTCGCTGCTCTTGTCCTTCCTCCCGCTTTTTCTTCTTTCCTCTTACGGTCCAAAGATGCCCTCGGCCACCAGCCACAGCGGAAGCGGCAGCAAGTCGTCTGGACCGCCGCCCCCGTCGGGTTCCTCTGGGAGTGAAGCGGGGGCTGGAGCCGCTGCACCGGCTTCTCAGCACCCCGCAACCGGCACTGGTGCTGTCCAGACCGAGGCCATGAAACAGATTCTCGGGGTGATCGACAAGAAACTTCGGAACCTGGAGAAGAAAAAGGTGCCAGGAGTTGGCGGGGAAGGGAGGGTTTGGTGCTCCAACACTGCCTGCGGTATCCTTCACTCTTTTCGTCTTAGGCATTTCCCTTCCATCGCCCCCCCCCCCCCCCCACTCCCGTTGTCCACAGTAAACGGGGAGCTTCGTACCCAGAAAACGGGCTTCTAGGGGAAGCGCTTGTCACCTGACCCGGACGCGGCGCTGCCCCCAAGATTGTTGATTACTGGCCCCCTGCTGTGAGCCAGGCCTTTGGGCCTTTGGGAGTGAGGTGTGTAAGGGTGGAGTCCTGTCCTATCGCCAGATTTAACTGTGTGATGCCCTTTTCCCCGTTACCGAGGCCCGAATTCTTTGAGTAGGGCCAGCGGGGAGAAACAAGATCCCAGTGTGGGGACTAAGGGTTCAACCGACTGCCTCGTGGAGTTGGGGCGGCCTGCGTCCTCTAGCCGTGGGGTTTGCCCGCTCCGTTACTGTGTACTTGAGATCTGTTCAGTGTCCCTTCTTTTCCTTTGGGAAAGAAGTGTATTTAGGGTCTTAAATTAGAATTGTTTCCCTATCAATCCCCTTTTGAGTGGGTGTTCGATTTGCTACCCCGCCCCCATCGGATGGGCTTCCTACGTTTCCTCCTTTGTTTCAATTGTCTAGGTGCCCCCGAGCCTTTCGCTCAACTCGTTCCCGAGAAGATATTGTGTTGCGGCTTTTTGTCTTTTGGGGACTCTAAAGAGGGATGGGAGGGAGACCGCACCAATTGAGATTTGTTGGGGAGAGGGTGTGGGTTACACCGAGGGGAGCGTTGGGTCTCTGGGCACATGGAGAGAGCGACTAACATGGCGGCGGCTGCGGGGAGAGGGAAGCGCTTTACAGGAGCTGCATTGTGAGCACAAAGCGAAAGCAGAGGGGGAGGGCAGAGACCAGGCAGCCGCCCCGACTGGCCTTCCTCGCCCCCATCCAAAAAAAAAAAAAAAAAAAAGAGCCACACCCACAATATTTTGGATTCAATGTTTAGCCACCCTAGGTCACACCATGAGGTTTATCCTAAAATCGGCCTTTTGTTTTATGCTTTCAGTCCAGGGCAGTGTATCAACTGTTTTAGAGGACACATGTGTGTCTACGCGTAGAGGAAAGGTCTAGGGAAAGTGAATAATTCAGTCTTCTCAAGATTGAAGGTGGTAAGGGAGAAACAAATCAGTAGTACAGAAAATGGGGTGATTACATCAGGTGACTATTACGCGAACTTTTGTCTTTTACCTTAAGAAAAATAATTGACTTTCATTCTATAACTTTAGCTTGTCTGCCTCCAGTAAAACGTTTATAACATGTTGAATTTTGAGGAAGTTATTTAAAAATGTTTGTGTAGTTAGCCACCTAATTGTGTTACTAAGATGTTGAGGTAGTAATTCCTAGGCCAAAATTTGGGCTGTGGGAAATATCTTGAAGAAAACTGTTGATATTTAGGTCTTAATTATTTTAATGGTTCATTTAATCATTCATTTTACTTTTTTGAGTTTTAAAACATTTTTAGGTTTGATACTTCTGTATTGGGAATTTTATTTGAATTTCTTTATTCAAAATTGAGAGATGCTCTCTAATTGTGGATTTCTACCTTTTTTTCTGATCCATTATTTTGATCAACAAGCATAGTTTTTTATAAATGATTGCAATAATAGACCTATCAATATCAACTAGGGAACAAAAGTAATTTAACTATAAAGTAGCTACATTCAAATATGTAATAGAATAGGCATGGCCAAGGCCATTACAAGTCTGAGTCTGCCATCTGATTTAGTTTTTGTTAATCCATTTGAAATTGAGACTTAGGTATTTTTTTAAAACCTCTTAAAGGATAAACCTGTCTATCTGGTTGATGCTTGAATGGTTTCAGAATTCCTAGGAAATCTCTGTGTTCTTTTAGGACAGGAATCAGAAGATAAATATTAATGGAGTAATATTTTAAGTATAGATATTTATATTTTAATGACTGAAGAATAATTGTTTAGAGGTGTTGGTGTAAAGTCAGGTGCAGATGTGCAGCCAGCCTAGTTGTGAGGTGAGTCTGGTCAGTGTCTAGTGTTCTAGAGCATTGGAGGAAAATAGAAATCTAGTTTATAAGCTTTAGGCGTACCCAAACCATGGCAGGTCACTCCTGTGTAAGTTTGTATTACTATTAAATACTATCTATTTAAATGGTTAAGTTGGAAATACTGATGTAGTTTAATTACTGTTAAAACTAGAAGTTTACTGTTTGAGAAACTCAAGGCTTTCTTTCCTGATATTTTGATGATTTGTTGTATGAAAGGACTTAACTGATTCATTTTTCTTTTTTTTTTTAAATCAACCGAGGACATTTTTTTTTCATTGCTTTTTAGAGAGAGAGAGAGGAAGGGAGAAAGAGAAACATCGATGCGAGAGAGAAGCATCGATTGGTTGCCTCCCTTACGCATCCGGACCAGGATCGAACCCACAACCTAGGTATGTGCTCTGACCGGGAGTTGAACCCTCAACCTTTCAGTTGCGGGACAGCGCTCCAACCAACTGAGCCACACCGGCCAGGGCTGATTCATTTTTCAGTAGTGAGTGAGCATTTTTAATACACCTAAAATAAGGATTTACTTTACAAACTGGTTTTGTACCTTTTTAGAAACTGTTAATGGGATGAAGTAAGTTACTGTGTATAACTGGATTTCTTTTTACCTCGGTCCACTTAGCAACTTATATTTGAGCTGTATTTCAAAATGCTTTTGTCATGTGTTATAAAATGAAGTATCCTGACAAAAATTACTACTAGATAATGTAGTATCACATTGTGGCATAGAGTTGCAATAACTTTATTTCACTTCATTTAAAAAAGAAAGTTATTTGGTAGTTTTCTAATAAGTCCAGTCATTTGAGGAAGGCTAAGCATCTGTTCAGCGAGAATGCATGCTTAACATTGATGAAATAGGGTCCTATTGTGTAATGCAACTAAATGGCCTGGTAGTTTTCAAAATTTGGGCTGATAAAGACTACATGGGTGTTGAGTAGAGAGAGGAAAGACAGCTATAATAATAATCTAGTGTAAAACTCCATTTACAAATATTCTCACTGATTAAAGTTTAAATAATGAGTTGAGTGATTGCTTAGTTTTTATCAGTTTATTGGTATAAAACGGCCCTAGGCTATGTAAGATGATATTTTGAAATCAACTCTTAATCTAAACTGAAGAGAGCTCATTTATATGGTAAGATGTAATCAGATCTTATACAGAACAAAAGGTGTTTTAATAGATGACATTTTACAATTGTTACACACTTTGTAAGTATAATAGATCTAGACACCAGTGACTTTGGTAGGAGAAAAGGTTCACCAGTGTTCCTTTGCAAGACAGCTTGCCATCTTTGTAACCAATAGTGACCAGATATGTTAATCGAAGTGTACTGTTTTTCATACTGCTATTTAAAGTCAGCTTGATCTTTATATCTTTGCAGTTAATATTATTAGAAAAAGGATGTTTTTGTTATTAGAGAGGATAACATTTCTTTCCAGAGCATTGCAGTATACTTTTACTTAGAATTTTCAGTGTAGCTATTGTACAGAATTTCTTTGTTAAGTATTTGGAATAAAAATATCAAGTTTTTCTTGGCAGTTAAAATCTCTGATGTGTTAGCTCTCCATTGATCACATGAACTGTTCCTCTGCAATGCAGAGGGCAAGATTACTTTGTTTTGCATTCACCTTGTCACAGATGAAAAAGCATTTACATTGCTTAAGTTGTTTCCCTCTGCTTGCGTGCTGTGTGCATGCCAGTGTGCATGTGAATGCACTTGCCCACAGGGGACTATTTAAATTTCAGCTTAAAGAGGAAAAGAATATGAAGTCCCTCATGTGTAATAGGGGTACCGTTTCCTCGGATGAGGGTAGAATCCTAAGTTTTGCAATGAGAATGGATTGTTTTAACCTGGCCATGTTATTTTCCAGGGGTGTTCAACCAGCGGCCCATGGGCTGCACGAGGCCCAGGGTGGCTGTGAATGCAGCTCAACACAAAATTGTAAATTTACTTAAAACATGAGATACTTTTGTGGTAGTGTGTCGCAATGTATTTAATATGTGGCCCAAGACAACTCTTCTTCCATTGTGGCCCAGAGACACTAAAAGGTTGGACACCCCTACTAGGCTAATATCCATGTGTCAAATGTTTGTATGGGAATAAATTTTATGTGACTTCGAGATTAAGCATACAACTTGTCATACTTTTAAGTAATTTCTTAGTTTATGTTTAGAATTAGATGAAGATTTGTCTGGTATTGTTTTATCTTTTAAAATATTAGTAACTACTTGTAAAAGGTAAAACTAAAACAACATGGCCTTAATTTTATTACCATACTGTTAAGCGAACCTAAGAATTTTTGAGAGCTTAAAGCGCAGGTGGCAAACACAAGGCTCTCGGGCCGAATCCAGCCCTCCACCTCATTTTATCTGCTCAGCACCTTGTTTCTGCCCAGCGGCAGCGCCAAGCTGCTTGCCCTTAGTTAAGGAGTAGTTACATTTATACAGTCCTAAAATTACATTTGGCCCTTTGAAGGCAATTGTGAGGCTGGTGTGGCCCCTGGTGAAAGTGAGTTTGACACCCCTGGCTTAACGCCATCTTACAATTGAATTCATTTTGCAGAAGAGGAAATTGAGGTGCTCATGTGAAATGACCTGGCTTGGAATGGGTGAATCCCAAGATCTCTTGTCATGTTTTATGGGGGTAATTAGAATTTGTAATGCTCTGCAATGCAAGTGTTTCTTATATTTATGCTGATCCTGTAGACCATGTGAAACCTTTTACTTCACATTCTTTAATTTTAGAGTTCTTCTGTTTTAAAAGCGGAAGCAAAAGAAGCTTCTCATTTCTTCACTGTTAGACCTTTATTCATGTGTCATTGTTAATTTTGTGTTTGTAGGCTGCCCAGATAATGGGGTCCTCAGACTAGCAGTCTAGGGAATGTCCCGTTTTTGGGATATCCATGTTGTAATGAAAGGAATTTTAAAGTCTAAACTCTGAAGTTTCTCTTTATGCACAGGTAAGCTCCAAATGCACATTTGCCAGTCTCTACTCCAACTTGGTATGTGGTAGACCAGAAAATTTGGGAAAAGCGTACCCAGTAGAAGGGAGTAGGAGGTGTGTCCACCCTTCTATCTTAATTCTTGTATTCCCAACTTCTGGATAATTTTTAGTAATTGGACCCTTTTCCCGGGGGAAATGAATGGTGTGCATGTTGTAGAGAAGAATGTGAGGAGTAGCCGAAGTGAAATTCAGCCAGAGTTGGAACTGTAAACTGCATGGCTTCTGCATATTTTAAAATTTTTCTTCACTAGCTATACCAGTGCTTTTGTTGGGTAGAATGTGAGTATAAAAACATAGAAGAAAGAGGCTTTACTAGGCTGAGTTCAGAATTTCTTTATTTCCTTAGGAAATGGGAAGGTGAGCTTCTTGACCATGCTCAACTAGTCTGTTTCCCTTAACTTCCTGTACTACCTATTGTCTATATACTTTGACGTTCTTACAGTGCCTTATATTCTTACCTTATGTAGTTTTCAAAATGGGTATTAAGCTTCTACAAGGCAGAGACTATTAACATACTGTCTTCCACATGGTATATGTTAAATAAATATTTGCTAGTTTGACTAAATCCTTGCGTAGACATATTGTATCTTCAGCTGCAAAATCCTGTTAAACTGGATTAATCAGTGAGGGGAAAATGCTCTTTGTACAGAGATATTTACTTCTGTTTTTTTTTTATTAAAGTGGAATTTTTCCTGAAGGATTTTGGTTCCCTTCTCCTTTCTTCCTTCCTTCCTCCCTCCCTCAGCAGAGTTAATGAGTATGCAAGTAGAACACCCTTTAAAATCTAGGTAGTGTGAGCAAGATTTGTGAATAATCTTAGGAAGGAGATCATTGACGATTCTTGGTATTTGCACAGTTAAAAATTGCTAGAAATGTTATTGCATTCCACTCAATGCTGTTATCCAAACAAATAACTGAAATATACTTTACTCATTGGGAAAAAGCCTTTTGGTTTCCATTTTAAATGAATTCCAATTCACAACTTTTTACATTGAACTCCCAACAGAGCGTGTAAATATCATCCTTTGTGTACTACTCTAATGAGTAGCTTGGTTAAAGCAACTAATAATTCAGACCTGTTACGATTATTAAATGATCATTTGTTTTTCAAATGCACAAGTTTTAAACTTCTATTTATTTCTTTTTAAAGATTTTAATTATTTATTTTCAGAAGAGAGGGATGGGAGGGAGAAAGAGGGAGAGAGACATCAGTGTGTGGTTGCTTCTCATTCGCCCCACACTGGGGACCTGGCCCGAAAGCTAGGCATGTGCCCTGACTGGGAATCTAGCCTGAGGCCCTTTGGTTTGCAGGTCAGCATTCAATCCACTGAGCCGACACCAGCCAGGGCAGCTTTAAACTTCCAAAAAATATAATTCAGAGTAAGTGATGCTGGAAACTCTTTTTAATGTTAGACTTTCATTTTCCTACTAGCTGCTTCATTCATTTAGACTTCACCGCATAATTATAGCCATGGATAAGGAATAAGTCTTTATAGGATTATCTTTTATCTTGTTTTCCTTCTCAGTTGGGCAAAAGTATTGTCAGATTAAACTCCTGGTTACTCATCTGCTTGAAAAATTATCTTAATGGTGGGACCCTTAGATAACATCCAATTTAGTATCCTTTTATTGTTTTTATTGTTAAAATATTCCACTTCTGAATAAGGTAGGTGTTCATTGAGCTTCTGCATTAATCAGTCTTCTGTACCTGGTAGAATTCTCATTTCTCAGTGCAAGTTTCATTCTTGAACAAGTTCTAATGTTTGTGTCACACCACCACTCTTTAATATATTAGTTTGTTTACCTGGAACAACTCAGACTTCTGCTTGAGAACAGCTTCCAGCACTTCAAGATAGCTATTAAGGATCATCCACGGATTGTATTAAGTGCTGTCTACTGTCTTTTAAAAAGTGAGAAAATGTTTCTTACTATCTCTGACTTGTGAATTTTACTAGTAGCTAATTCTCAGTTAAATTGGTGGAGGGCAAAACAGGAGGCAGAGTCAGCTGCCTACGATGTGAAGGCAGAGTCAGCCAATGTTTCTAGGGGGAAAACGGAATGTTAGAAGTGGAACTTGAAACAGTATCTAGAAAGGCCACTGAACATTATGGAGCATTGAGAGGAAAAGAAGTGTTTATCTTTTGTTCTTGTATTTTCTTCTATAGGTTCTTTTTAGTACTATAGAAGTGATTTATTTGGCTGAAGACAAATTTTAAAGCTCTTACTACTTTTGTATTTTTAGGCTTCATCTCTAAGTACCTGTTTCTGTCCCACTTTGGAGATCTTCTTAGTTGAGAACAGGATTTACATAGTTTCTGGAAAGCCAACATTTGAGGTGTTGTCTCCTCCTAATCTTTGTGTTATGACTGTCTACAGTTGTCTAGTTGGAGAATTTTTATTATTCTTTTTGAGACTCTTACCTCTTTGCTATTTTTATTTGTATAACTTTAAAAATGTTTTATTAAGTTACTTAAGGAATTTTGTTGGCTATAATAGGAAGGAACGTTTAGGAGGAGGACGGCTTGCTTTGGATATTTGCCTTCCGGCATCCTCATGGTACTGTAATGAATTTTTTACAAACATTTCAATGAAGAACTTTGGTGGTGATAGAAGAATCTTTGGGAAGAGTGGAAGATACAGGTGTACTGTGATTCAGCAAAATAATTGTTCTGTGGAGAAGGGAGAGGTGGAAAAACAGCAGCAGCAGGGCCCAAATGAAATGTAGCAGCGGCTGGCATCCTGAGTGGCATTATAAAGGGGGATGGGTGTGTTGCAGCAACAAATGATTTTTCTGGATTTATGACCTGAGGCAAGTGTTTAATTGCTCTGTCTCTCAGTTTCCAGGTAGGTGAAATATGATTGATAATAGTGCCTCCCTGATAGGGTTAGCCACCAGTGCTTTAAATCTGGGTGTCTGTCACATAGTGTCAACTATTATAAGTCATGAAGAAGCAGAAGATAGAGGGGGACTGGGCAGCACTTGCTGGGGTATATTATCTCTTAGTTAACACACAACTGTATGGCGTGTTGACATTTACTTCGTATAGTTACACCTCTGTCCGATGGTTCCCCTTCGGAGTCTCTGGATAATCTGGGTGATGACCTGATTTTTATTTTGTTCACATGTGATGCTGTAAATGAATTTTTAATACACTTTGGACACTCAGTAGTTGAAAAAGAAACCCTAAACTGAATTTCAAGATAGAATCTAACAGGGCAGGTTTTTGTTATCAGTATTATGGTGGGCTTTCTGACGAAGTTACCCCGTTGATGCTAGGAAAAGAGCTCCATTTTTCACAAAAATAATGCTTTATGTTTTATGTGAATGACCAATTTATCTAACAGTATTAACAGTATGTGTTAGGTAACTGCTCGCTTAGGGAAGAAAAATAGCTGTATGTCTGGAGTACTTTATCTTGCCCGCTATTTTTGTTGGAATTAATAACTTGGTTAAGCCAATGTGACAAGTAAGTCCTTATTCACAGTATATATTATTAGTTTATACTGTAAATTTTAACCCCAAATGGACAGTTTTTCTACTTGGACTTTACTTAAGCCATTTGAGTAGGATGTGATAATAGGAATGAGCCTGTTAACGAAGGTGTCATTTGTCTCTGAGTAGTCTACTCTTTCAGAGATTTGGCAAACTGTAGTATGGGGACCAGTGCAGATACCACATCCTTTTCCTTATCTCTTAAAGCTACTTAGGAGCGAGCTGGGATTGCATGCTGCCCTTATTTTGAAAAGCAGAAAGTTAGACCACTTGATTGTCCTAGAGGCTGTTTGTTTCTAGTGCAAAATTTGGCATTCACCACTGAGTTTAATCATAATGTACTCTAAACTTCGGGAACTTCGGCTCACAGTGCGAGATTTAATAAAAGTATTGCTTAACGATTGGAAGGTGGTAACTTTTAGTGTTCAGATCGTAAATGGTTCTTATGCAAGTAATTAATAGGTTAAATAGATTTATAAGCTGGTCTAGAAAACCATCACATGAAACAAGTTTTCTGTGTTTAAAGTTGAGCTTTTAAGCAACGTATATCCAAATGGAGGCTATTATACAAAGGTTTGTAGATCACAATTTGTATCATATGTTTGGTTTAGAATACTTTATTTCTATGTTCTACTGGACTCACTACTTTTACTACAAGAGAATTTCAGTGTATTCCACTTTGGTGGATGTTTCTCACACTTAAGCACGCATCAGAATCACCCAGGGGCTTGATAAAACAGATTACTGGGTCCCACACCAGTTAAAAGTTCCTAGGTGATGGCTTACGTTGCTGGTTGGGGATCATACTTGGAGAATCACTGACCTCTACCACCACAGGGTCTCCACTGTGGAGGGATCTAACTAGATGTAACAGTGAGCAAAGGTGCTTTCAGTTCCAATTCCGTGGTGATACACCCCTAAGCAGCCAGGAGATCCTGTATTATACTGATTGCAAACAACAACAACAAATGGAACTAATGCCCTTCAGTGTAGAACAGTTTTTTAAAAATGTCATTCTGTAGTCAGTTTATTAGTAAGTGTGGCTGTTTTCTCAAATGAGAGTTACTTACTAGGAACTTCGACCAGACCCAATATCTTGCTTTCCTGACCCAAGGGAAGGGGATAGGATATTTATAACTGTAGGATAGTGTTAATAGCTACAGAGTAACAAATATAAAGCTATGAAACTTTTGTTTCATTATGTTTAGAAAAATATTTCACGGGACCTAACTTCCATTCATTTAGCTAACTATATGTTTTGATTGGATGCCTTCAGATGCATCAATCTAACTCGCCAGGAATAAGGAACTGATACACTTTTTGAAGACCCCTTGTTGAAGATCCTTGGGATTTTTCAGTCATATCATGACTTTTTTAACACATTTTTTTCCCTCAAACTCACTTCTTTTTGGTGTTTCTTAGCAGTTCTTCTACATTGAAAAATCATGGCTCTAAATTATTATGAAAATTAGAAACATATTACAGTAGTATAAAAATCACAATACATTGATGTATGAGCTTTATAAATATAGATCTTTACTTTGGCTTCCCAGAAGGTCATTTTACCTACTTTCTGTTGATGGTATTGTATTCCATTGAAGATTCATATATTAAAGCTGAGTTTCACATAATAATGGCTTCCCTTTCATTTCCTTTTTAACCTTGTTTCAGCTATTGCTGTGTGACAGATTGCTTCAAAATTTACAGTACATCATTTTATCATGCATATGGATTCTGCCTGTCAGGTATTCAGACAGGGCACACAGTGGGTTTGTGTCTCTGCTCCATGATACCTCGGGCCTTACCTGGGTAAACTCAGGCTTGTTGCTCACAAGTTTGATGCCTGAGCTGGGATGACTCTAACACTAGCATTGCCGACCAGATTCTTATACAAGACCACTCTTCATGGCTTGGCTTCCTCGTAGCATGGCATCCTCAGGGTTCCTGAACTCATATGATGGCTTGGGCTCCAAACACCAGTGTTCTTAGTGACCAGCAAAGAGGGCAGAGACACAGTGCTTTTATGACTCAGGCTTGGAAGTCATACAGGATCACTTTTACTGGACTCTGTTGGTCGAAGCCCTTCCAGTGTAGTGGCAGGGGAATTGGACTAGTTCTTATGCAGAAGTGCCAAAGTCACATCGTGGGACTGTAGGTGTGGTAGCTTTGGGCAATGTAATCTGCTGTAGACCTATTGGTTGGATGAATACTAAATTTGCTATTGTGTAGGTAATTGGAACTCTTCTACCACAGAATAGCTTGTCCACTATAGGTTGGTATAGATTCATATGTAAGGATCTTATAGGTGAAGGTCCTGACACTCTCCCGAAATGTGTCAACTTTAACATCTTTAATATAGCATAAAATTAAAGTTTTTATTATACATATTATATATATGTTCATTGCAGAATGTCTAAGTGTACATAATAAAGGAAAAGGACGTTCCACCTATAATCTGCCATTCAGGTATAATTCTTAACATTTAAAAAAAATCTTTTCATGTTTATTTTTATATGTATTTAAGCATTTTTTTAGGAATTTGATTTGACATTCATTTTGATTGGCATGTATGTTTTAAGTTCACAGGGCATTACATGATAAAGTTGAATAAGCTAGGTATATAAAACTTCATCCTGTGAGAGATCTAGAGTGCACTTACTGTGTATTTCTAGATTTGGCAACAGTTTTCATGAAAAATGTACAACATCATAACAGGGAACATAATGAATGTCAGGTATAAGTTAATAGCAGTTTTTCTTTTGCCTAGTATTTAGCTCAGAATTTTAACTATGTATAACACTAAATTTCAGGTACTTCTACAGTCATGTTTCCTATTATCCATATATTTTGAAATAGAGGAATTCTGACAGTAGTACTGTTACATCCTAAGTTGCAATTAAAAGCAAATCTTAACCTGTTTTAGTGTTTTATTTCTTCAAAGAAAAGTAGCCTAGCCTTTTAAAAAAGTAGATGAACAAAGACAGTTCAGAGGTCAGAGGCAAGGGAATAAGTAGAAATCTAAATTAACGGGGGGGGGGGGGGCATTATAAAACAAATGTTTTCTATCAAGTGACATACTTACTGTTTACAGAAAGTAAACAGTATACTTACTGGAAACTTACTGACATTGTTTTTAAACTTGTATCTGTGCCTCTGCGTTTTATCAGAACCTTTCTTCGTATTTTGTTTCTTGGTTGATTTTATTGCTAAGGGTAAGGAATTACATAAGTTTATAATTTAGTTGTGATTAGTTATAAAATTTCCTTAACTTAGATTTCTTCTTAGTCTTTCTCCTTTGACCCATAAAACAATAACTGAATCCTTGACTGTGTTGCATTACCTGGATATCTTCTTTCTGGGGTCTTATTTAATGGTAGTAGCCTGGGACACCTCCAGAGTTTTCATCTTAGCAAAAAAAAAACCATGACTAGAGGGTAATTTTATGGCCCCCCCCATTTGTGCATTTAATTCCATTTTTGAGAAAATACTAAAGGATAGCTGTTGCCTAGTGTACTCCCCCCAGGTGATGTGATGGCCTGAAGAATATACAATATTTATATCACTCACTCATCTGAATTCTTTTGTAGGGGGAGAGAGTGATAAAAATTTTTAACACGTTATAAAATGTCTGGTAGGCTCACTTGGGTATAAGCAGGATCCTAACCACATTACGGCTCTCACCCACCAGGGCAGAGGGACCCTGTGCCTGGGTCCACTGATCATACTTTTTAAAAAAAAAAAAAACCTAAAGAAGGAGCAATGCTGTATCACTGGCTTATAATATAATATTTGGTAATCATTTAGCAGTGGCTAGAGTCTTTAAAATCATTTTTTAGCTCACTATTAAACTAAGTTATTTTATGTACTAAGTCAAACTGGAGCATATATAGGGCAAGATTTGAGACAAATTGAGGATTATGTGGGTTTTGTTATTTTAAGCTGGTGTGGAATTTAATTTTTTTTTTTAATACAGGGCAAGCTTGACGATTACCAGGAGCGAATGAACAAAGGTGAAAGGCTTAATCAAGATCAGCTGGTAAAGATGCTACATTTTATTTAAGATTTTATGCTCACTATTTTTAACAAGAAAATTAATGTTGTGTTTGTGTTTCCAATAAAGTTGTGTTCTCTGTTTGTTATTTTAGGATGCCGTATCTAAGTACCAGGAAGTCACAAATAACTTGGAGTTTGCAAAAGAATTACAGAGGAGTTTCATGGCATTAAGTCAAGATGTAAGTTAAAAGTGGTATATATGTTTGTGAAGTATTTTAAATAAGGAAGGCAGAAAATTTTGTTTTTCTCATTTTAGTCCTTGCATTACTATTGATAAACTCTTTAAGGTGAGAGGTTTGGATCTAATTGTATCTAAGATGCTTTTGAATTCTGTAAAGTCGAACACGTGCAAGATGCATTTTAAAATGACTGGCTTTCAGATATGACAAACATGTATAGGAGTTACCCCAAGGTTCTTCTCATTGGTTTAAAAAATAGATAAATCATGGTAGTCATTTACTTTTTATATATTCCTTTGTGCTTAAGGACCATCATACAGTTCCATTAACTATCAGAAAATAGGTTTGTTTATATAGTTGGTAACTATTCTTTCCATTAGGCTCCTAAGTGATACATTGTTCTTGACCTTGCAACAAAGTAGTGTGTTCTTCCCAAACATCTTTTGACAAAAGCCTTTGGGAACAGAACAAAAAATAAATACAGAGTCAAGTAATTTGTTCAGCTGAGACCATAAAATATCCTTTTGAATTAGTGTTAGCTTATTTGGAGGTAGGCTAACATTAAAGTACAAAGTTGTCTGTGATTTGGTGAAGTGAATAAACAATGTATTATGTGAAGAGAGTGCAATACAGAGATTAGAAGTTCTGATTCTGGAACCAGACTTCCTGGTTTTGAGTCCTGCTTCTGCCATTTTTACTGAATAGGATGGAAAGAGAAAGATGAGACATGGGGGAGGGGGCAGGTTCTCATTCTATTTTCAAACTTGTAAAATGGCAATAATAATAGTACCTACCTCACCAGAGGGTTGTCCTTAAGAGTGGTATTTGATGCATAATTAATATATTTTATACATATAATACTGCTACTTACTAAATTTGACTAAAGGTGGAAAATACTGATGTTATCTTTAAAAGTAGAAGGAAATTTATACTGAAGTAGGAATTTGTTCCCCTTAGCTTAGGTCAAACCTCAGGCTTGAGGAACCCTGCCCAATTTCTTTTTTGAAGCTATATAGTTGACTAAAGAATTCATTTCTGAAGCTGTGTGAATGACAATGCTTGTATCCTCCTTTGCTTCTATTTTAACACTGGTGTTTTTAGGAACTTTTCACTGGGTCTTTAATTTCATTGGCAGTCCTTTGGTTTAACTGTGATCCTTTATTATACTTGCCACAATTGTTGAACACCTTTTTTTGTTCAACATTCAAGAGCTTCTTTAAACCTAGCTTCAGCCTACCTGTTCTAGTTTTCATATTCTTCCCTACTTGAACTTCTCATTTCATTTAAAGTGGCTTTCTGTATTGTCTTTTTTTCTTCTGCTTTCTTGATTTCATTTCACATTTCTGCCTCTCTTCCTGTAGTGCTTCTTTTCTCTGGCTGCCTATAAATTTTAGACCTCTCTACCCTAAAATTACAGTCCCCTCAATAAGATTAAAAGCTTTCTTGTCCACCCTAGCTTGAGAGATCTCATCTTTCTGTTAATATGTATTTGCTTGCCATCTATGCTATGATACCATTTAGTTTACTACCCTCTCTGCTACCATTATAGATTTGCCTTATTGCAACCTTATTATTCCTTCCATGTCTTCCCTATTTTTCTTTTTATTATGTTTTATGTGTCCTTTATTTTCTTTTTTTCTGTTTAAAGTTATCCTAGTGAGGCTTGAGAAAGGGGAGAATGTGCGAAGGAAAACACTGTCATGGTTCTTGAAAGACGGACTTTTCTCTGACCCCACACTGAGAGTATGCATAAGACAAGAGAGAAGTATTTGAGTTTGACTGATGCTCTCCCTTCAGTCTTCCCAGGAAAGAGGAGGAGGAGTGGCTAGAAAAGCAGTGGAAAAAATACATTCATACTTAGCTTTTGTCTATCTTACTGCTGCCACCTTCTTTTTCTCTGCTAGTATGCCCATATTCATAAAAAGGAGTCGGTTTTAGTCACTATTTTCAATATATGGAATGCCATTATAATATTAGTTGTTGATTGATTGGTTGAGGTGACAGTGGTGGGTTTTGGCATTTCTTTGTGAACTCAGTAATAGGTACTTAGAACTTTGGGTCATTTTTCCATAGAGAAGATATAGTTAATATTTTTTATTGTTGTGGCTAGGTTTAGTTTTTAATTGACTTAGGGCCTTAATTAAACATTTTAATTTTTATACTTTTTATTATGGGAAATTTTGAAACTAAAGAATATAATGAACACCCATGTACCCATATCTGTCCATCTTCTACATTTACCATCTTACGGGCAGTCATATTTCATATAGTCTCGTGCTCCGTCTGCTGGATTATTTTGAAGCAAATCCCAAATATATCCATCATTTTGTTGATAACATTTCAGTAGTATAATACCTTTTAGCGAAAGAAGTGTTCTTATTTTCTAACAACTGCTTAAAACTGATCATGGAGTAAACTCTGTAAATTGGGAATCATCCTTTTGTGTACTGGGGTCACCTCTAACTCATAGAGGGAAGTGTCTTGTTTACATTGGACCTGAAATTGATAGAAGTAAGAGAGTTTTTAAAACTTATTTTGATGTCTTATATTTATATTCTTATGCAGATTCAGAAAACTATAAAGAAAACAGCACGACGGGAGCAGCTTATGAGAGAAGAAGCTGAACAGAAACGTTTAAAAACTGTGCTTGAGCTGCAGTATGTTTTGGACAAACTGGGAGATGAGGAAGTGCGCACTGACCTGAAACAAGGCTCGAACGGCGTGCCGATCCTGTCCGAAGAGGAGCTGTCCCTGCTGGATGAGTTCTACAAGTTAGCCGACCCCGAGCGGGACATGGGCTTGAGGTGTGGTGCTCTTCGATAAAAGAAACTTCTGAATGTTGCCTTAACTTGACAGTTGAAAGGTAATTAATTAGCTGTTTGATTACTATTACAAGGTTGAATGAGCAGTATGAACACGCCTCCATTCACCTGTGGGACTTGCTGGAAGGCAAAGAAAAATCTGTATGTGGAACAACCTGTGAGTATCATGATACCTTATGTTTTTATAACTAAAAGTCTTTAAAAATTAGTTTCCTGCTTAAGAGTAATGTTAATTGAAGAAATTTTAGAACAGAATAAGTAATGTCCCCTGTTTACTTTCTCATTTATTTTGTTTTTGTATCTGTTTTTGCATCTTTTGTGCCTGTTCTGTGTGAGTAGTCAAAACACCAACACCAGCCAACCAGAAATCTGTAAAGGTGGGAGTCCTAGCTGAACATGGTTTGTTTATAACTTACTCTGAGCTGGACATATTGATACTAATTGACTTGCCGGTTTTTGATTATTAGTTGGTGACTGGTTTTTCCTTACAGCTGAAATTTTGTGAGAAACATTTACTGTACGTCATATGGTCATGCCTTAGTCGGTCTTTTTCTTAGACTTCTTTTTGGTAACTTAAAAAAAAGGTGCTGGTATCGAGTTCAGTTTCCTCTGTGTGAGTTCTTAACTTGAAATAATGCAACTGTATGTTGATTTTTTTTTTAAAGGACATTTAAGTTTCACTAACTTGATAAATGAGGAATTTTAGGTTTTTAGTCCCTTAGTAAATCAGGGAATAGGTTCCTCTCTTGACTATAAAGTTCATTTAGCCAAGTAAATTATTGACCTTATCAAGGTAAAACTGTCTGTGTTTATAACTTGTTTTTAGTGGAGGTTGAAAATAAATTGGATTACAAATTTTAATTGACAAAACAGTATGATACAATTTGGTGTGTATTTGCTTTAAGGATGTGTGTAAATCATAAGGAAGCAGTCCTTTTATATCTTTTCATTTAAGAAATATTTTTTTTTGGTTTGTCAACTTCTGTTGTCTGTATTTCATTGTAAAAAATCTTTTTGGCTTCTTGGTTTTAGTTCTGCTGTAAGTATGTACTAAATTCACCACTTGAAATTTGGAAAGTGATCTATGTGACTGAACTTGTTAGCTTAAAAAAAAGTATTAGGTCACTCCTGATCAAATTTTTATGGGTGTTACCGAGTCATGCCAAGGATTAAATGTTTTAATCTTACAGTTCGTTTTGGTGTTATTTCCTGCCAAATCTTGTTCCTGCATCTTAGGAATGACACATCTGTATCTATAGCTAATGGAAAGCTACTAATGCACTCAGCCTTAGTGTTTTTATATGCAGTCAGTTTTTGTGCATTTAGGCTTTTTTAAAATAGCTAATTCTGAGTCATGAATCAATGAAGTGTAGGGGAAGGAAAACATGAAGTGTTTGGAATTCAATAAGTAGTTAATAATGTTTTTAATAGGATTAATTTTATCATAGTTTGTTATAATATGGTCCCTGAAGTTGTATATTTCTGTAGAGTGACCTGTTAGGGAATAATTTTACTGTACATTTCCTATACAAGGCCAGGAAATTAAGATTTTAGTTCTTGACACACACCTTTGCCTGCTGTCCTGCCTTCCTTTATATCCCAGTGAACCCAAATTCTGACAATTTGAGTTGACTTTTAAATATATTGAATCTGCTTCCATTTCCTCCTCTACTTTTCTGCCTTTCTCTTGTCTAATGTGGTCGTCTAAACTGAATCTGCCCCCCATCATTAAAATCTTGTAATGGCTTTATTTTAATTACATTTTATATACATTTGTCCTTAATTTCAAGACCTTGCATGATCTGGCCCTTACCAGTCTCTCCAGACTCAAATTTCCTTAATGCTTTTTCTCACTCCTGGTCCGTTCGCTGGAGTGCATACTTTCATTTTTGTGCATTGTACAGGGCTTGTAAGTGCTGTTGCCTCTGCCTTGGAGCACTTCTCTCTAGCACTCACCTTCCACGTCTCAGGTTTTTCAGCATTTATACCACGAAAGCCTCTTTCAGCCTCTCCTTGACTAGGTCCAATCCATTGTATTTCTGTGTAGAACATTTCACAGATGTAATTTTACTGTTTTTGTGAGTATTTGATAACTCTTCTCTATTGGATTGTAAATTTAGGGAGGGTAGATAACTGTATCTTTTACATACCTTTTTGTGGCCCCAGTGCCTATGACATTGTCAGCTTTTTTTAAAACTAGTGTACTTAAGATACAGGAAGATAAACTTATACAAATAGATTCTTTTGTTCCCTATCATTCTGTAATGATTGACTTCTGTTCTTGGTGGAATTTAATGTTTGTGTATGTTTTAGTAACAGTCGATGAGGTTTGTAGAGTGTTGATTGTACCTCAGATGGTCCAACATTATAGTTCCTATTCTGTATTTAGATAAAGCTCTAAAGGAAATTGTCGAGCGCGTTTTCCAGTCAAACTACTTTGACAGCACTCACAACCACCAGAATGGGCTGTGTGAGGAAGAGGAGGCAGCCTCAGCACCTGCCGTTGAAGACCAGGTAGCTGAAGCTGGTGAGTACGTGGGTGGATGTGAGCTTTAGGTTAGGGTCTTGGTTTTGTTTTACTTTTCCACCAACATAATCTGTATGCTGTTTTATAATGCCACTTTGAAGAATAGAGAGAAATTTTAACACAATAGCTCTCAGGTTGCATGATACCTGACCCAGAATATTGTTGAAACTGATTTATTCTGGAATAAATGATAAAGAAAAACTCTAAATGTGTTATCGTAAGAATGATAAATATAGAAACTTACTGTTAACTATGACGTTGTAAATAAATTTGGACTACATAATGGTAAACCCTTTACTTATTTGGAGTTCAAATGAATTATTAACTTTAAGAAAGATCCTTAATACTCTTTGTATCACATTTTAATCTCTTAGAACCTGAGCCAGCTGAAGAATACACTGAACAAAGTGAGGTAGAGTCAACGGAGGTATGATTTTTATTTAATGCTGGCTTTCCCTTTCTGCCTTTCAAACAGAGGTCTCAAACATTTATTCTGTTTTGCAGTATGTAAATAGACAATTTATGGCCGAAACACAGTTCAGCAGTGGTGAAAAGGAGCAGGTAGATGAGTGGCCAGTTGAAACAGTCGAGGTAAGAGTCCTCCGTATTACAAGGTTGATGTCTTTTGTCTTTAATTAGTAACTTTTATATTTTCTAAGAACAAATTAAGATGGTTAGTCTTTTGTATAAGTACATTTATTAAACTCATTACATAAGACTGCTTGGTTTTAAAGGTGATTTGTTCATTACTTTGGTTGTTTAATAGATAATCACTGGTGCTGATATAATTCCAAAAAGTTATAACCATGTATAAGTTAGGGTTAATGTATTAAAGCAGGGATGTCAAACTCATTTTCACCGGGGTCCACATCAGCCTCGTGGTTGCCTCCAAAGGGCTGAAGGTAATTTTAGGACTGAATCAATGTAACTACTCCTTAACAGTTAAGTGAGAGCTTGGTGCTACCGCTGGGTAGAAATAAAGTGCTGCACTGGAGAAAACAAGGTGGAGGGCTTGATTCAGCCCACGGGCCTTGTGTTTGCCACCTGTGTATTGAAGTGTATTATTTGTTACCAGGTTAGTGTCTCAAAATCTGGGCTTCCACCTGCATAGCCTTCAGAAGACAGCCACTTACAGGGGATGTATTGGAGTGTTGTCTTAGATCCCTCCTTCACCCTACGTCTGTTTGGTTACCAGGCTCTATTATCTCCATTTTCCTTATACAGGAGATATGGTTATGACTTGCCCAAGCTCAGCAGGTATGACTTGCCCAGGCTTAAAAGCCAAAGAGAAGAATATAAATAAGATGTGACAAAAAGTAGTGAGTTTTCCAGCAGAGCAGAGAATTTTTAAAAATTATAATCTAAAGAAATGATTCGAGCTAGGAAAAAGAGAGGGAGGGAGAATGAGCTTTGGCTTTTGTAGTAGCAGTTTAGAAAAAGTGATAGATGTTGACCCTAGGTAGGGTCCTGGCAGAAAGGATGGAATGATAGGAACTCAGAGCTTGATGCTAATAATAGCTAACATTTCTTGAGTGCTGACTGTGCATTGGATACTGAGATAGATATGTATTTGATAGAGCTTTACTTTATATACGAGGCTTAACAGTTTAGGCAAAATACAGTATTTTAGGAAGTAAACAAAGGTCTTTCTTTGAAAGCAGTTTATAAAGTAATTCTGAAATGCTGCATGGTGATCTGGTGGAATTGATAACACTTTAGAATTATAGCATTGATCAGAATATTAAACTTTGTGTAATTGTGGTCAGTTTGAGGAGCTACATTAAAGTCTACTTTTACTGTTCTGTTTACAGTATACATAGCATATGTAGTTTGGAAACCTGTCATGATAGTAATGAATGGAGCTCTTTCATTCTACCAATCCGCTCCCCTCCCCTTCACTCCTCTTCTCCCATTTTATTTAGGTGGTAAATTCACTCCAGCAGCAGCCTCAGGCTGCATCTCCTTCAGTACCAGAGCCCCACTCTTTGACACCAGTGGCTCAGGCAGATCCGCTTGTGAGGAGACAGCGAGTACAGGACCTTATGGCGCAAATGCAGGGGCCTTATAACTTCATACAGGTAGGTGCAGTTTAATTAGATGTTGTAACAGAAGATTTAAGTGTTTACATTTTTTAACTTAATTCCATTGTATTCTAACTCTCAGGATTCCATGCTGGATTTTGAGAACCAGACACTTGATCCTGCCATTGTATCTGCACAGCCTATGAATCCAGCACAAAACATAGACATGCCCCAGCTGGTTTGCCCTCCAGGTTAGTAATGCTATATTTTTATGTGAGAAATACATGTAGGGCCAATGCTTTCAGGTTTTTTAAAAGTTTGTAAAAGTGAAATTTTTTCTTTTAATGCTTGTTTATTTTTTAGCTCTTCTACCTTTTAATTTGATAAGAAACTTTTTTTCCTGTAATATGAATGAAAACTGTAGTTCATAATTTTTTTGTAACTTTTTTTGGCTTATAGACTTAGAAAAGTACATGTAAGTGTACATTTCAACAGTTTTCACAAACTGAACACATCAGCACCCAGAAATGGAACGTCATCAACCCGGAGCCTATTTTTGTTTCCTCTGGTCACTAATGACCCTTTCCCCCAGCCCCATGGGAGTGACTTGCTGACTTGGAAGCTTAAGAGGAAAGGGGAAGACATAGACAAGAAGACAATTGAAGTTCCAGACTTTTACTAGTCTTACACCAATGCCATTATTCGAAAGAATAGCACTAAGAGTTGATGTCTTGTATTGGGTTAAGTGAATCATGAGTAACTTTGAGTCTTGTTTTTCCCCTGAATATTGGGTTAGCCAAAAAGTCTATATGGATTTTTCTGTAAAATAAAAGACACGTTTTTCATTTTCACCAATAACTGTTGATTTGGATATGTTGAATATGTCAACTATCTCCTGCTATTGGCTTCCAGTGGGTAGAGGCCAGAGGTGCTGCTGAACATCTTACAATGCATAAGACGGCCCCACAGCAAGGAATAATTTGGCAAAAATGTTAGTATACCAAGACACTTTGCAAACCACTTTTGAAATGTTCAATCAGTCACTGCACCTTCTCCATACACTGCACTAATCTTTTGTTGTGTTTCAGATGCGTGTTTACCTTTCTTGAAATAATAAAGCATAATATGCTGAAAGTGTTACATATCCTCCATTTTCAATGTTAAAATGGCTGTACAAAATGTCAGCAAGTTTGATTTCTTTTAGTGCATGCTGGTATGACAGTTGTCACAGTACAGTCTAATAGAATTGTTTTGAATGAAGTTAAAGATGACTAAGGACTACTAGAAGCCATCATAGGGAAAAAACTAAATGAACTTCCCAATAGGTCAACATTAAGGGCACAAAAGTGGAACTTTGTAAAGTAACATACTTAATATATAACTTTAAACGTCATAAAAGGAGTTACTGAGTAAAAACCTATTTATCTGGTGAAGTAGTTAAAATGTTTCCAAAGTAAAGTGAACTCATCTTTGTCACATCTCTACCAGGCCTTCTAGAAAGGAATCAGTTTAATTAGTGTTCATTTTCTGAGTCCAGTCGGAGGAAGAAAGTTTTCTTCGCTGGTGAGTTGTGATGAAGCCAACACATGCAACCAGCACTGACTGATGTCACTCAGGCGAACGCTTAGTCTACTAGCCTCTCCAGTGAAAACGGGCATTTTCCATGACTAGCCAGAAGTCCTGTATTTTGATTAATCTGCTTAACCATGGTTGAGAGTGGAGTGAAGGATGGTGAGAATTGGCAATAATAGGCACACAGAATCGAATATAGGCTTTTTAAAAGTGTATTTGCATTTTTGTTTTTTTTTTTGTGGAGTCATTTGAAATATTGAAACTTGATAATGTGAAAATATTAGTGAGTATTATGTAAGGTCTTGAGTAAGAGTAATGCTACTTTAGTTGCTGCTTTAAAAGGCTATTTCATGGATAACACTGGCATCATTCTTCTACATTCTGCTCTCTACCTCTTTGTTAGCACTTTATCATGAACATCTTTATCTTTGCAAAACACAAAATGAAAGCCATTGTGAGAGTTGATTAATAATGACTGCCAGTGAACACAAGGCTCACTTGAAAGCTAAAATTCTACCTTTCCTTCCTACCCAGTGTGTTTTCATGATTGCTAAAGTTTATTTAGGGTTTGGCTGTAGAAATTTGATTTTGTGGAACAATATCTTTTTGGTCAATTTTGCAGTTCATTCTGAATCTAGACTTGCTCAACCTACTCAAGTTCCTGTACAACCAGAAGCTACACAGGTAAGAGTGATAAAAATATTTTTGCAGATTTGTTTTTAGTCAGTTCTTGGGTTACTTTTTGAGTTAGCTTATGAAAGTCAGGGATGAATTTGATCTGTGTCCAAATCTGGGATGTGTAGGTTATTTCCATGTTTTATATTTTTCTTGTGACAGTTAAATTTTTTTTAATTCTGATGTTTTATAATAGCTTATTATAACAAAGGGAGAAGCTTTTAGATACATAATTCTAAAATTTAATGCAGATATTACTGTTTGGGGGGAACTAGGGTTTAACTTTGAGCTTCAGTAATACGTGTTTTTTTATAGTTGTTAGATTTTACAGTCTCTTTTAACAGGTACATTTTTTTTAAGCCCTGAATGTATTAGAGTTTATAACAGAAAGACGCTTTGATTTCTTTACTTCTGTGTAGGTTCCTTTGGTTTCGTCCACGAGTGAGGGATATACAGCATCTCAACCCTTGTACCAGCCATCTCATGCTACAGAGCAACGACCACAAAAGGAACCAATTGACCAGATTCAGGCAAGTTCTGTTACCAGGTCATATCAACTTGATGAGGCGCTTGCTTATTCATGAATTGGGCAGAGGTAAATTACTGTTAATTTAGTTACTCTTCTTTTTGGACCTAATGCATGCACTACAGTATATTTATTTCATGAAGTAGCTGAGTTTGTTAATACACATATGGGTAGTAGCTTTGGCTAAGTTTAGTTTATCACTAAAGTACATCTGTTCACTTTGTGTTTAGGCAACAATCTCTTTAAATACAGACCAGACTACAGCATCATCATCCCTTCCTGCTGCTTCTCAGCCCCAAGTGTTCCAGGCTGGGACAAGCAAACCTTTACATAGCAGTGGAATCAATGTGAATGCGGCTCCATTCCAATCCATGCAGACGGTAGGCAAATTAATTCAACTCACATTAAGTGTATAGAGTATACTATCATCGTGCTAGCGTTTCAGTGAAGTCTTCACTTCAGTTTGTGCTTAAGTCTGCATCTCCCCTAACTGGGGGGTATATTTAATTGAACCTAAATTTCGGTTTTCCTGCTTCCAGAGGTAGATTTGAGTCTTAGGTGTTATGTGCTCACATCTTGTTTTATAGTTGCACCTTTTTGCACATGTAGAAAAATAGACCAATATCCACATACTGTTACTTACCTCTAATAGTTGTTTACATTTTGCTGTATTTGCTTAGTCTTTTACTTCACTGAAGTACATCACAAAGTAAATTTTAGACACGATCCTTCACCCTGCTTCCTCTGTAAGCATCTCGAAGTTTCAAGTTTCTAGAAAATAATGATAATGGAAATACTGTAATCAATAGGATATAGTTAAATCGCTCACAGGAAAGTTCATAGAGTTAAATACTTAATAACTTTTGAGTAAAAAAAATCAGTAAAAATATAATTGAAGTAAATATTGAACTGAATTCAAGTTGATAGAATTAATTTCTATAAGTGATATTGGAGCAGGGGTTTCCATCTTCTATAAGGATTTTTTCATTTATAATAGCATTTTCAAGGCTGCTGATTGTGTGTCTTTAGATTTTTTTAATCCCCACTTACACTTTGCTTTTAATGTGTTTTTTCCCATATTGAAGTGCATTAATTGAGGAATTTGTGTGTGTGTGTGTGTGTGTGTGTGTGTGTGAGGTGTCTGAGACTTCTGTAAGGCTTTGTTTTACATTTGAGGTAAAACCAGCATTGAAAGTCCGCCATGTGAAAAGTAGGGAAATTATTAGCAAAACAGGATGAACTAATCATTTATTTACTTACAGGTGTTCAATATGAATGCCCCAGTTCCTCCTGTTAATGAACCAGAAACTTTAAAACCGCAGAATCAGTACCAGGCCAGTTATAACCAGAGCTTTTCCAGTCAGCCTCACCAAGTAGAACAAACAGAGCTTCAGCAAGAACAGCTTCAAACAGGTAGGATAATCAGTATCAATTCCTTGGCTACTTGCTTTGCAGTGCAGTCACTGACAGTGTTAGGGCAGTTTAGACTTTAGAGTGGCCGTATCTGAGAGGTTTTGTTTCAGTTTTAGACTGTATAAATTTTACGTTGCTGATTTGTATTTGCTGTGTGATTATGTGCAGTTTTTAGAGGCCTTGTACCCATTTCCTTTGGTCAGTGAGCTTTTACAATACCTTTTTTGTTTTAGTGGAAGTAAACTTGTTACTGAAATTATGATCAGTTTTTGCTTTTCATTGCTATTTATTGAAGCCTGCTGGCATGATAATCTGCACGAAGTTAGGAAGCAGTAAGGAGTTGCTGTGCTGCATTGGTGGGCTGTGTTGAAACAGAAGTCCTTGTTGGAAAGTATATTGTAATTTGGCCAGTTATACCTGTCACAGTAATAATGTAGATAGAGATATTTTAGATTTTTTAAATTTGTAACACATGAAATATCTTTTTTAGGGTGTTGGTTATTTAATTCCAGGAGTTTAATTGGAGTCCCACAACAAACTAGCAAACCCTGCTTAAATCATAGGAGTTTGTACTTAGATTTATCAGACTGATTTTAAGAAGAGATTTTATTTACTAACTTTTTTTAGAGAGAAGGGAAGGGAGGGACAAAGAGAGAGAGGGAGAAATACATCAATATGTTGAGAGAAGCACGATCAGTTGCCTTTTGCATGTGCCCCAACCTGGGACCAGACTCGCACCCCAGGCATGTGACCTGACTGGGAATTGAACTGGTGACCTTTTGCTTTGCAGATGATGCTCAACCAACTGAGCCACACAGGTCAGGGCCAGACTGATTTAAATAACTATGAAATTTTCTTGATAGACCTGGATCAGTGTTACAGATTTTTCAGCAGTAATTCTTCCATATCCCTGTAGTATTCAGCATTACTAATAAGTAGGGAGGTTAAGTCAACCAAATTTGATAGAAATTTGTCAGTTATGCTGTGTGTGCTCAGCTCCTTAATGATAACTGGGCTTCTTGCTCTCGGGCTCCTTTAATTTCTTTGCCATGTACTCATACGTTGGTTTTGGAGCAGGTACATTTGGGGCCTTAAAAGTATTGTGCTGACATGCGTGCTATTTTGTCATTTTTGTTCAGATGATGTGATGAAATTAAAAGTAATTACTGTGTATCATTTGACTTGGTTAATGATGCCGTTTGTACCAGTTGATTTCACTGTCTTGTTCTTACACTCTCCTTGACTTCACTAATTGATTGTAAGAGCTAGATAACCTTTTGTTACCATTTAAAAATACATGTTATCTATAAAAATTTCATAACATTCACAGACATTTTCAAAAACAAAACAAAATCAGCCCATACACCTTGCTTTTGTTTAGACACTTCCACGCTGCCACTCTAATCTAGGCCGTCGTCATCTCTTATTTGGACTGTTGCTCTGGCCTCTTTAGACTCTGTTTTAGCCCAGTCTGTTCTTCACACAGTAGCCAGAGTGATTATTTTAAAATGTAAATCGGGTGTCTCACTCTTGTTACAACCTTCTAGTGACTTCCTGTTTATTTAGAAAGAAATCCAAAGCTTTACGTTGGTTTACAAGTTCTTCTATGATGTGGTCCTTGCCTTTTCTGTCGTATATCCTGTTTTCTTCCTGTTGTCCCCATACCAGCCACAAACACAGCAAGTTCTCTGTCCTCTCATAGCCTCCACACTTTCTTTTTGTCTGGAATTTCCTTCTGTTAATGTTTTCATAGCTTTGTTTCTTGACTGCTTTTAGATTTGTGCTTAAATATCACCTCCCAGAGACCTCCCTTTATCACCCTGTTTGAATCCATCACACTCACTTTGGTCGCTCCTTTATCCTACTGTGGCTTATTCTTCATCACCTACTACCTGATACAGTATAGATGTTTTCATTCGTATGTGTGTTTTATTCACATGTCATCCCCCATTATTCATCTGGGCAAGCATCGCGTGTTGGAAACTGATAAACCCCTGATGTCTAGGACTTGATCAGCATGTTGATGTTTGTTGAATGGATCAGTGTGTGCCATCATTTTAGAAGTTTTGTTTTAATTTGAACTCAAAGTAAAAAGGATCTTTGGCAGTTTGTTTATGGGCTAGAGTTTTATGCTTCACAAACACTTCAAAGTAGTTCTGTTTTTTAAAATAAAGACCACACATCATTTGTTTTGCTTGGGTGTTTCTTGAGGTGAGATTTGAGCAAGATTAATAAATTCTTAATGATAAAAAGTCAAAATTCAGTTTTTTTTAAGATTTTTAAATTTATTTTTGGACAGAGGAGTAGGAAGGGAGAAAGAGAGGGAGAGAAACATCAGTGGTTGCCCACTGGGGAGCTGGCCCACAACCCAGGCATGTGTCCTGACGGTGAATCAAACTGGTGACCCTTTGGTTTGCAGTCTGGCGCTTAATGCACTGAGCCACACCAGCCAGAGCCGAAAATTCAGTTTTTTTGACTACTTTCTGCATGCATACAAATGAATATTTCTAGATAGAAAATGTTGATTGTACTCCTGATATTTGCTTATAATTTTTAATCTTGGGAATGTGGTAAAGGGTAATCTGTGTAGAAAGTTCACATTGGGAATAGTGTATCTGGTTCATTACATAACTGAGAAAGGAGTCATGACCCCTTCTCTTTCAAGGCATTCTGTAGCTTTCTTGTTGCAAAAGAGAATTCTGAGAACTAGTACATGTATTTTGGGTTTCTTGAAGATATGAAATAGGTCTGGTAAAGATTTTTAAGAGTCACACCACCTCTCTTCTCTGCCTGAGCATGGGGTATTTGGGTTGGCTAAAGACCGCTGTTTTTGTTCCGAGGGTGCAGGCCTTCTAGTTTTTAGTGGTCTCTGCCTTCCTCACCTCCCAAAGGTACTGACAGCACCCCATTTTTTGCCCTACCCCCCTTCCCAGTGAATTATGAGCACTGGCTGAATACCAGATATGTACTTCACCTAGGTATTTAATTTTTAAAGGTTTCTAGATTCCCCATTTGTGGAAAGGAGAGGGGTGGGGTGCAAAGTAGTGGGCCTTCTATCTAGGACCTTCCTTTCACTGTAGGTGGCTGCATGCTAGTGGACCATGTAACTGTTTTCAAGATTGGCTGTACTCAAAAGTTACTGAAATGAATCAAGAATTAAGTGGGGTATAAATTGAAGGCCTCTGCTATTTATCTTTGTAATGGACTAACTATCCTACTATACAGCTACTTAGTTATAGGAACATGGTTTCATTTGTTTTCTTTAAATATTGAGGGAGACTTAAAAGAATAAGAAAGCTTCAACTACTAAGGAGCCTTACGATGAAAATAAATATTTAAGTGGTATAAAATGGTAATTGTAACTGTTTCAGTATGTAAGATCTTTTGAATTGTTTTTTGGTCTCTTGTGCTAATAGGCAGGTGCCTCTTGGAAGATGTATAATAATATAGCCTTTCAAGTCATTGGGAAGGCTAGACCTGCGTGCTGTCACACCACTGTGTGCTTTCAAAGGTTTGGATTGTTGGAGAATTTTATCCTACTTGATATATGGGTAGGAGAAAGGCAGGGACATAATTCATGTGTAGTTTTCCCTATTGTTAATATGGAAATTTATTTAAACATAGAATTGAACTTTGAAGAGATTGTGTAAGACACTCCTTAAACCAGAAAGCATGTGGGAAAACAAATTATAGTGAGCTGTGTGTAGTGTGTGTGTGTGTTTTACGATTTTTTCTCTTTTTATTATAGTGGTTGGCACTTACCATGGTTCCCAGGACCAGCCCCATCAAGTGACTGGTAACCACCAGCAGCCTCCGCAGCAGAACTCTGGATTTCCTCGGAGCAGTCAGCCCTATTACAACAGTCGTGGTGTATCTCGTGGAGGCTCTCGTGGTGCTAGAGGCTTGATGAATGGATACAGGGGCCCTGCCAATGGATTCAGAGGTAAAAACAACGCCAAGTTTGTGTCCTTTTCTGACAATACATAGAAATATGTCATGGTTTGGGGGAAAAATATGTATCTCTCTGGATTAGCCTTTTATATACAAGTTAAGCATTTTTAGTATAGTTCCATAGAGTAGTTTAAATTGACTGAGTTTTTTGTATATGTCAAATCCATGTCTCCCCCGTCCTCTAAGGGATAATTGCTTTCTGCACATTATCAGACCGTATGGAGATTTGTTTGGTTGTTTTTTGTCTGTATGTGTGTATGGATGGGTGACAGTTTTCTAAGGCAGTTCTCATAGAAATAGATGAATAGATTGAGTTGGGATAGGGAATTAAGAGATTACTATGATTAACTTAACTAGCATGGCTTATAATTTTTGTTTCTTCTCTTGGTCAGTAGTAAGAAAGTAAAAATTCCTTGTGAAGATAAGAAAATTATTTTCTTGTTCTAACTTTTAGGAGGATATGATGGTTATCGCCCTTCATTCTCTAACACTCCAAACAGTGGTTACACACAGTCTCAGTTCAGTGCTCCCCGGGACTATTCTGGCTATCAGCGGGTATGTAAAGTTATTGTCAAATATAAACCTGACGGAAGTGTACCAGTGAAAGGAATTGTAATTTCTTGATGGACTTGATTAAGTAATTTGGGGCTGATTGTATTTATGCTTTTGGACAAGATACTTCATTATGAAGAATGATGACTTGCTTTTCTTGGCACTCAGTATAGGTACTCATTTAAGAGTGTTAAAAACAATGCTTTATAAGAGCAGAGAAATATATCCCACTGAATGTCCTTGAGAGTAATAGGAGTACAATACTTACAGAATAATATTTAGTTATGATGTATTGAACTGTCTAAAAGTATAAGGAAGAATTCTATATTCTGCAAGTGTTAGACTAAGAATATAGATGGCTAAGGATTAACAAATTACCTTCTCTTCATTACTAACTAGCTTGTCTTCTAGGATGGATATCAGCAGAATTTCAAGCGAGGCTCTGGGCAGAGTGGACCACGGGGAGCCCCACGAGGTAATATTTTGTGGTGGTGATCCTAGCTCCCAAGTGGAGCTTCTGTTCTGGCCTTGGAAGAGCTGTTCATAATCTGCATGCAGGTTACACGTTAGGAATACATTGATCATTTCCAGACTTGTTTCTAGGGGTTACATGAAATGCTCTGTTTCTAAAATTTATCTTGAACCCAAATTTAATTTTTTGAATGACTTTCCCTGTTACTCTACACTGTCTTGAAAACTAGAACATTTCTCCTCCTCAGAAAAAAATGTTTTTCCAACTGCAAATTATTTTTCAGGTCCTAAAACCTGCTAAATGTTTTTAGGAAGTACTTATTGAAACATTTTTGTAAGACATTTTTGGAATGAGATTGAACATTTATATAAATTTATTATTCCTCTTTTATTTTTGAAACATGCATATTATATTGTAGGGCCAGAGACCCTTTAATGGCCAGATAAGCCATAGTTACATTTAGAGAACCATTTAGAAGTCATAGAACTAATTGAAACTTCAATGCCTTTTGGAGTACTATTATATAAATACCCAATTATTTCTTACTTGTAAACAAAACCGCCAAATTCCTAACTGTAATTGAATTATACTTAAAAATGACAGGTTTTAAGAGTTTTTGGTTTTGTCTGTTGTAGGGAAACTACTTCATACCATCTGGGCAGGAAGTCAACCTGTGTAACAATTAGAGGTAGCATTTCATATCATCTGAAGTTCTAAATGGTTCTTACTTGAGGGAAGTAAGTTGAATAGGTTTCCTCTAGATATTGGCCATCACATGTATAAAATGTATATTCAGGAGAAATTACAAAGTACTTTGATTTTAATGCTAGTAGAAACTGGCCAACAAAAAGGTGCACTTTTAAAACATTAATGGATCACTGGGAAATTATTGACTTGAAGTATCTAAGGATATTTGCATGTGAATGTGGGTTATGTTCTTTTTCACCTTGTAGCATATTCTATGAAAGTTGAGTTGACTGGTAGCTAAAAATCTGTTTTAACAGCATGTAAAAAGTTATTTTATCTGTTATAAGTCATTATATAATTTTCAATGTTATGTAGTTTCTTTTTAACAGTTTAGGTAATAAGGTCTGTTTTTCATTCTGGTGCTTTTATTAATTTTGATAGTATGATGTTACTACTGAAATGTAAGCTAGAGTGTACACTAGAATGTAAGCTCCATGAGAGCAGGTACCTTGTCTGTCTTTACTGCTGTATCTATTTCCAACGCCTGATGACAGTGCCTGGCACATAGTAGGCACTCAATAAATACTTGTTGAATGAATGAATGAATGAGTACTGGTGGAATACTCCATTAGCTCTACTCTTCCCTTAGCTAGAGAACATGAGCAAATTTGCGCATGACAACTTCCAGGACAGGTGAAACTTGAACACTGAAGAATTGACCTCTTAAACCTAATAATGTGGTGACAAGCTGCCCACATGCTTCTTGACTTCAGATGAAAATCTGCTTGAAGGCAAAACAAATAGTATTTGAAAGAAAAACCAAATGCCATTTTTGTCTTCTAGGTCGTGGAGGGCCCCCAAGACCCAACAGAGGGATGCCGCAAATGAACACTCAGCAAGTGAATTAATCTGATTCACAGGATAATGTTTAATCGCCAAAAACACACTGGCCAGTGTACCATAATATGTTACCAGAAGAGTTATTACCTATTTGTTCTCCCTTTCAGGAAACCTATTGTAAAGGGACTGTTTTCATCCCATAAAGACAGAACTACAATTGTCAGCTTTATATTACCTGGACATGGAAGGAAACTATTTTTACTCTGCATGTTCTGTCCTAAGCGTCATCTTGAGCCTTGCACATGATACTCAGATTCCTCACCCTTGCCTAGGAGTAAAACATAATATTCTTTATGGGGTGATAATATCTCCATAGTTAATCGAAGTGGCTTGGAAAAAGCAAGATTGACTTTTGACATTGGATAAACATCTACAAATCAGCCCTAGGATTATTCAGTGGTAATTGACAAAAATATTTCCCTTGAAAGGAAGATGGAAAGAGTGTGGTATGGCAGAAAAACTGCATTTCACAGCTTTTCTAGTTAAATTGGAGCACTGAACGTTTAGAAGCATACCAAATTACGCACGGGCCCTTAATCACACATACAAGGTTGGCTACTGACTTTGACATAGTACTATTCATCCTCTGGCCAAAGGACTGGTTAAAAATACATCTGACTTCTTAATAGCTGATATGTGTAAGACAAAGCCAAAATGCAAAATTAGGCTTTGATTGGCACTTTCTTTGAAAAATATGCAACTAATATGGGATGTAATCTGGATAAATATGGGATGTAATCTGGATGGCCACTCTGTACTTAATGTGAAGTATTTAGATATCTTTTTGAACACATAACATTTTCTTTGACAATGGCTTTTGTAAGGATTGGTACTATATATCATTCCTTATGATGCTCATTGCTTATCACTAATCCTTGGAATTTGCTGTATTGTCACTTAAATTGGAACAGGTACTGATAAAAATCTATGATGGGTAATCATAACACTCTTGGTCACATGTTTTCCTGCAGCCTGAAGGTTTTTAAAAGATACCAAATGCCTGCTGCTACCACCCTCTTAAATTGCTATCTTTTGAAAAGCACCAGTATGTGTTTTAGATTGATTTCCCTATTTTAGGGAAATGACAGACAGTAGTTTCAGTTCTGATGGTATAAGCAAAACAAATAAAACATGTTTTTAAAAGTTGTATCTTGAAACACTGGTGTTCAACAGCTAGCAGCTTATGTGATCCACCCATGCATAGTTAGTGTATAGATTTTGTGGTCATCTCCAGCAGCTACTTCTACAGTACTTGCACTTACCTTCTGTCTAACCCTAATTGAATAATCCTTTTCTCATGGAGGTATTATTCATACTCAAAGTGGTGACTCCTTCCCTTAGATGCATAAGGAGAGTCACAGATTTGGTGGAGATTGACAGTTGAGTCATTCACATGCTAAGCTGGGGATATGCGCTAGCAGTGTAAGCACTAGTTCTGTGTGCCTGTGGACTTAATGCTGCTTGTCGTATCCCACTCTGACTTCATGGAGAACTAGGCCGACCTAGCAAGCAAAGGCTGCCAAGTTCATGGTATTTTCTGTGCAGAAATTAAATTTTGTTTTCAGCCTTCAGCTAAGGAATATTTGCAGTAGGTGCTCAACTACTTAAAACACACACACACAGCTCTCATTCATTGTTAGACAACTGGAGTTTCCACTGGTTTTGTAGCCCACTAAAATGGATAGGCTGTTGAACATTCCACATTGAAAAGTTTTGTAGGGTGGTGGGGAAGGAGGGGATCTTCAATGTTTATTTTAAAATAAAGTCAGTTCTTGACTTTTCTCATGTGTGGTTGTGGTACATCATATTGGAGGGTTATCTGTTTACATTTGCAAATGAGTCTCTTGTTAGCAAATGACATCTGCCTGGGATGTACCACAACCATATGTTAGTTGTATTTTAGAAGGATTAGACAAGTGTTCATGGTTTATTGGGTGGTCCCTAGGTGTATGCTTACAGTCCTTTACATAACGCTAAATGTGCTATCGGTGTCGAAAATAATTGCAGGATATTTACAATCAAAATTGAACTAAGTAAGTTCTTTTTACAGTGATTTTTATGAATTAGTTCAGAGATGGGATGGGGAGAAATGCTTTCTAGATTTCAAAATTCTATGCATTAGTGCAGATGTGAATGTGCAAAAGGTGTTAGTTTGATTATTTCTCTGTATGTTTTTTAAAGGATTGTTTCTTTCTGAAGTACTATATATTATTTTTGGCATTCTACAATTGCAGTTTAAATGTAAAACTTTTATGCCTCAATTCAGACTATATTTTTTAAAGGAATGCCTCATTATGGGGCAGAGAACTTTTTAACAAGTTCCATTAAGATCTCAGTCTTGGCCCTAAGTGTTCTGTGTAATACACTTCCTGCCTGGAGAAGGCCTTTTGTTTGGTCAAATGGCATAGTTTAACAGTTGCAAGGAAATGATTGTCACATATGTCACTGTAGCTTCTTGGTATAGTGAGACTCCACACATACAGAACTGTAAATGCACAGTATCAATCATCTCACATGAACAATGAGACTTCTGTTTTAAAGCTTTAAGGTAGAATGTCATAGATTGCCTTGGTTAGGGCAGTTTTCTTTTCAGATCCTAATATCCCTAAAGAATATGGGATACTTTTTCCTGATCATTGTATCTTGATACTAAAATAGCCTTTAAATATTTTTAATCAGTTAGCTTCTGTAGTTCCTTTGTCTCCTGTATAGGCAACATGGGAGACTTCCCACTTATAGGAGACATGAGAATGTGTGTTTATTATCAGAAAGCTCATTAACTGAGGTGCTCTGTTGACAACCAATTCATAAAATGTAGAAGGTAGTTGAGTAGTCAGCCTTCTAAGTGTCTTAGGAAATTTGTACTGTTCATTTCATTTTCAGTAATGTATCTTGGGGGGTTTGGGAGTACAGGTAAGTGCTGAGTTCAAACCCTTCATTTAATCTCTAAGCTCCCAAATCTCCAACTCCCTTGAGTTCTTGTTAAGTGCTCTTAAGTTTTGTTGACTAAGTTATATTGAAAAGAATTGGTATTGCCCTTGAGCTTATCCCTTTTAAAGAGGTAATGGGGAAGGAAAACCTTCAGTAAAATGAAGGCTCATCTCTATACTTTTTCCATTTTCGAATTCTACAAAAATACTGGAAAGACTAGTGAATGTTTTAAATTACATTAGATTAAATCATATTAAAATCTGATTCCTTATTGTCCTTGAGTGAAGTCTGCTTCAGTTGTATTTACCATCCAGCAAAGCTCTAAGTAAAGATGTGCTACTTAGGAGAGGAAAAACCTTAAAGAAACCTCTTTGGTAGACTTGATTTCCAGGTTTTAACAGCTATTCTGAAGCCTAATCCAGTCCCATGCATAAGACTGGCTGAGTTTAGGTAGTGAAAGCACCTAATCTATTAAGGCCATTTTTAGTGTGTATTATTTGTGAGTGCTAGTTTTCTTTAAGTCCTGTGTTTATCTTAGGGAGCCACTGTAAGCCAGTGAACTAAATCTTCGGAAAATTTGGGTAACCTTGGCCAGGCATCATGCCAAGCACAGCATTCATTGGTGACAAAATCACTGTTTTCTGCTTTCACTGAACAGTCTAAAGATACTGATACGGTGGCATTAAAGTGGAGCAAATCCATGATGGAACAACATGTATAATGATAGATTCTAAGGCTGTGACTAGTAGGATACGATCTAGTCAAAATGATCAGGAAAGACTTCAGTTGAACAAAGATTTGGAGAATGGGTTACAAACTAGACGGGAGAAAAGCCTGTCCAAAGGTCCTCAAGTGAAAACAGCACAGGTTGAATAGAGTGAGGTTGAAACGTAACAGCTACTATGGATGGCTTTATAGTTATGTGCCATGTTAAGTTTTGTCTCGAGTAGTTGGGAACATTTGACGATATTACGTCATGTGTATGGGGTGGGGGAGAATGGTGGGTCACCTAATAAAACGATGTTTGACGAACACTCAGTGCAGTGTTGAGAGCAAAATGTACAAGAGGTGGCTTCTGGAGGTAGCTCCTGTATGAAATGAACACAAAGTGGAGGGTGGTGGTGAGTGGGTGTCTGTATTTCCTATCTATACTTCGTGGAGTTGTCCAGGCCTTGGTTATCAGACTTCATCTCTAGCTAATACTGTTTGTTCCCTAGGTGGCCTCATCTAATCCCATGGTTATGACACAGTATTTAAGTTACACCTAAATATTTTTAGGTCCCAAACTGAACCAATTCATACTAAGTGTCTAGATTTGAGTGTCATGAGTATTCCAAATTGCCCTTTTGATTAGCCGACATTCATCCAGTTGCCCAGGGCAAATATACTAGGGAGATTGTTTTTGATTTTCGTTCATACCCTGTATCTAGTCCTTAAGCAAACCCACCCGCTTCTACATTGAAAGTATATTGAGTCATCTAGCACTTGTGACCACCAGTTACCAGTTTTGAACAGTGAACTACAGTAGCTTGTAAATGGTTCTCCGTGCTTCTACCCTTGCTCTTCTGTAGTATAATACTTGCACATTGGTCAGAATGAGCCTTTTAACAGGGCAACTCCGATTTTGTCACTTAACTTTCCCAAACTGCAGTGGTTTCTCATACCTGGAGTTAAGGTCTAAATCTGACCCACATATCCTTCATTATATATCCTAGTTTTCTGCCATATCCATTTCCTTATTATTGTCCTCTGGCCACACTGGCTGCCTAGCCAAGGTTTTTCCCATCTTGGAGTCTACATGTTTTCAGCATGGGAAGGCTTCACTCATTGTTTCCTTCATGCTCACCTCTAAAACAATACCTTCGGCACTTGCTGGATGCTTTGTTCTTAAAACCTAGCTAGAATTATGTAAGCTTCACAAGGGACGGAAATGTGGTTACTATCCCTTGTGTCTGGCATATTGAAATCTTGAGTGAATTAAAGAATTTGATGGATGTTGGACTGGATGGGTGGTGGTGCTGATATTACATTAGATCTGGAAGTTCCTTGATTTGGGGGAGCAAGAGAAACGAGTTTGGCTTCAGACATTCTGGATTTGAGGTGTCCAAGAAGAAATGTCAAGCAAGGGGTTGTATTAAGTCCAACGATCTGGTCCAAAGATAACTTAAACGTATGTATAGGTGTCCCCATAGTCGTGTGCATACGGGAGTTCTGGTTGCTAGACGGGGTTGGCAGTAAGAAGAGCAGGGCCCCAGAGCTGGATTTCAGAAGAGCGCCAGCATTTGGCGGCCAGCTAAAGGCCCAAAGGGAATCTGCCAAGTACAGCGGCTGCAATGGATAACCTACAGAATTCCAGACTACAAGATAATCGACTGGGTATGAAGGAGGGTCGAGGGAGATGAAATAGGTCTGAGTTTCCCTATCCTGTCGTTAAAACGGTGTGGTGTTTAAATAGGATCGGTAAAGTTACGCACACATCTCTCAAACCACTCATCTCGCACAAGGCTAACACCGAAAACCCTGCACTTCTAACCCTGTGCTGCCTGGACCTATGTGGGCACCCGAGCTATCTCTGGCACAGTGGCAGAGACGGTGCGGACATCTATATGCTTAATTTGTCCTTGGTAGTTAGGTACCTTAATTTCAACACGAAGAGAGAGACAAATGACACATTGCACCACGAGCAGAAGTTGAAACTCAGCCCTCCTTGGACCTAGGTTGTAGCCCCGCCCCCTGGCCCGTTGACGTCATCACTCAGAGACAGGGCTGAAGAAGGTCCCTCCTCGCTCGCTGTCGCTGAGCCTGTAGCGCGCTCGGGCACGCACGGCCTACCAGCGCCAGAGCGGGACGCGCGTGGCGGAGCCGGGCAAACCTTGAGAGCCGACAGTAGGCATCCGCTAGGGTCGGTCCTCTGGAGTAGTTCCGCGCCGCACGTGTTTCCGCGCCCCACGTGCTTCCGCTTCGCTGCTGTTTGGAATTCGCTTAGCTCCGGACACAGGTAGTCCTAATGGGATGGCTGGGGCTAGGTGCCGAGGTCGGTGTCCGTTTCCTCCTTGCGCCTGGAGGAGACTGGCTCGAAGACGAAGGTTCTGCATCCATGTGTGCCGGTCCCACGCCTACCGCCGCCGCACCGGGGCGCTCCTAGATGACAGGATCCTCTTCCCCAGTAGGCGGCCACTCTTGAGCATGCTTCTCCAGCGCACTCTGGGGTTACGTGGTTCGATTTCCACTCTCCGGAGACTTCTAGCTGGGGTGGGAGAGTGGGGTGGAGGGGATTGGGTGAGTGACAACACTTTTGCTTTCCGCGGAGCTTGCCCACGGTTCCTGGTTGCCGCCTGGGCATCGAACGGAGGCAATCTTGAGTCCAGATCCTTCCACACTTCTGATTACTAAGCTCATTCGTTTATACTCTTTATTCAGCAGTCACATTCAGGAGTTTGTTTTGTTTTCCAGTACACCTAGAATGGTGGCTGGCACATAGATGCTATGAATATTTGTTAGACGAATAGAAAAATGAATGAAAAATAACCACCCTTTTCCTCCTGTAAGGCCTTCCTCATCCGTTAAGACTTCCTTGGCAACTCCAAGCCACCGTAATCTCAGACTTTCAATAGACCAAATTTTATGTAGTGGTCAAATTTTATGTCTTTACACAGATTATTCCTCATGCTTTTCACTTAAGTATCTTCTCCAAGGATAATGAAAGCTCCTTCAAGTCAAGACTTTGGCACTACTTGTGGGGCTCCCACGGTAACTAGAGCAAAAAGTATTCTGATTAATTAATTTTAATTATTATGGGGTCTTTATGTAGCCCACAACACAGCCTACAAGCTGGGCAGGTTGGAAAAAACGAAAGACCTGAGGCAGACCTGAGAGTAAGTCCTGTCTGTGTAGTTTATCTTTCTTGGGATACTTGAGTATTTATACTTGTTCTTTCCGTATAAAATAGGAACCACTGATTGTGACGTAGTGTTTGTGGTAAAATAAAACTGCTAAATTCCCTATTTGGATTGGGAGTTTAGGGGGACAGCTAAGGCATGGTTAAGGTTCAATTAATGAGCTTTATGTTTAGAATGTAGCAGGCACTGGAGTTTCTAAGTGACCTATCTTTTTAAATTTTGTGTTGTAGTAATACAGTTGATACAGCTGGTGTTTCTTTGGTGTATTATGGTAATGATGCAATATTTTATTATATGTAATTAGCATAACTTTTGAGGTCTTTCTGTACAGGCTTCAGTATGGTTTTTCCCTCCCTTGAAGAGACAGTTGGACTCATTTCATCATAGTGATTATTCATTTTCCCCCCTGACTTTATTAATAATGCATATGAATTTTTAAAAAGCAAAATAACCACCCCACCCCCCAAAGAAGAACAAAATAAGAATCGCCTGCAGCCTCACAATTCAGAAATAACTAGTGGATTGGCCAAAAAGTCTGTGTGTTTTTTTCCATGAAGTAAAAGACATATTTTTCATTTTCACCGATAACTGTATTGATTTGGATATTTTGAGTATGTCAGCTATCTCCTGCATCGTATAACGTTGATTCGTTTCAATTAATGTCTTGATTTGATTGCTATCAACTTCAACCGGTCTGCCTGACGGTGGAGCATCATCCAGTGAGAAATCTCCAGCATGAAACTTTGCAAACCACTTTTGACATGTTCAGTCACAGTACAAACACAGTACAAATACACCTTCTTCATACATACAAATCTTTTTTGGGGTTTCAGTTGTATTTTTACCTTTATTTCTTGAAGTAATAAAGCATAATGTGCCAAAAATGTTGTGTATTTTTTTCCATCTTCAATAGTGAAATGGCTACACAAAAATTCACCAACTTTAGTTTTTAAAAAAATGCACACTGCTATGACAGCTGTCACAGTACAATCTAACAAAATTATTTCAAATAAAATTAAAGACAACTAAGTGCTACTAGAGCCTTCTTATAGAAAAAAAAAACCAAACTTTTTGGCCAATCCAGTACTGCACACTTTGGTGTTTTGTTCCAGTCTTTTTCTTTCCCTATAAGTTACATATATATGCATAAAAGATGGTATTATACTTAATCCCGTATGGTATTCTCTCATAAGCATCTTTACCTGTATCCTTAGTTTTCAAGTGATTTTGAAAAAGTTTTATTGAAAACTGCCTTATTATCTCATAGATGTACCACTATATAGTTTAATTGTTCTACTTTTTAAATGTTTATTTTTTAATCCTCACCCAAGGATATGTTTATTGATATTAGAGAGAGAGGGAAGGGGAGAGGAAGGGAGAGAGCGAGAGAAAAACACTGATCAGTTGCCTCTCGTATATGCCCTGGCCTGGGATCGAACCTGTGGTCTTTTGGTGTACGGGGTGAGACTCCAACCAACTAAGCCACCTGGCCAGGACAGCCATTCTATTTTTTTGAATATTGTTTCTGATTTTTTTAAATACTCATGCATAGAGGTGTGAATTACAGCTTTCCTATTGACTTCCCATGTGGAAGGAACATTTTCATCCCCTCCCCAAGCCTGTGTCCCAATGGGTGATGGCTTCCCTAGGGAGCTGTTTGAAGGTTTTAAGATGATGCCTATAAAGGTGCCTAGTAGAGTGCCTAGCCCCACAGGGGGCAGCAGCTCATGTCCCTCACCCCGGATCTGGTGGTCATGTCCAGTGTTTCCTTTCTTTCTGTTCAGGGATACTACTTCACCATGCATCGGAAGAAAGTGGATAACCGGATCCGGATTCTCATAGAGAATGGGGTAGCTGAGCGGCAAAGGTCTCTCTTTGTTGTGGTTGGAGATCGAGGAAAAGATCAGGTAAGATGTGGTGCGAGCTTTCTGATATTGTATCCTGTCCCAAAGAGTCAGTCTGTCATAGGCCCTCTTGGGTTTTAGCACATAATGACATTAAGGTCCCTTGATTGGCTTCCTTTAAGTAAAATGCTTACTGGAGAACCTTCCTTTTTCTTTTCTCTTTTTTAAAGATTTTATTTATTTAAAGTTTTTATTTATTTATTTGTAGAGAAGGGAGAAAGAAAAAGAGGGAGAGAAACATCAATGCGTGGTTGCCTCTTATGCACCCCCTACCAGGGACTTGGCCCGCAACCCAGGCGTGTGCTCTGACTGGGAATCAAACCGGCGACCCCTTGGTTTGCAGGCTGGCACTCAATCCATTGAGCCAAACCAGCCAGGGCCCTTTGTTTTTCTGTAAGTAATAAATACTCTATATTTAGAGTTATTAGCAGACAGGTTAACAGCTCTTGATGCCTAGGGTGGTGGGCTGAGCACAAGGTTTAGTGTATGTGACTTGGCTTCTAGTCCCAACTTCAGCACCACTTGCCTGGTGACCTTGGGCACTTCCCTGGCCCTCAGTTTAGTTTCCACATCTGTCAGATGAGGTCTTGGGGATGGCAGTCTCAAAAGTCTCTTTTGGCCCTGAGATTCTGTAACCTTTTCCTTTGGCAGGTGGTCATACTTCATCACATGCTGTCCAAAGCAACCGTGAAGGCTCGGCCATCGGTGCTGTGGTGTTACAAGAAAGAGCTGGGGTTTAGCAGGTAAGCTCGGCCCTTCGAGCGTCC